>NC_047091.1:75979803-76288969 GCF_902459505.1 Geotrypetes seraphini | reverse complement strand
GAACTTTTCAGCATAAGAACATAAGAATAGCCTTACTGGGTCAGACCAATGGTCTATCACAGTGGTTCCCAACCCTGTCCTGGACACCATCAGGCCATTCGGGTTTTCAGGCTAGCCCTAATGAATATGCATAAGAGAGATTTGCATATAATGGAAGTGAGAGGCATGCAAATCTGCTCCATGCATATTCATTAGGGCTATCCTGAAAACCTGATTGGCCTAGTGGTCCTCCAGGACAGGGTTGGGAACCACTGGTCTATCAAGCCCAGTAGCCTGTTCTCAAGGTGGCCAATCCAGGTCACTAGTACCTGGCCAAAACCCAAGGTGTAGCAATATTCCATGCTACCGATACAGGGCAAGCAGTGGCTTCCCCCGTGTCTTTCTCAATAACAGACTATGGACTTTTCCTCCAGGAACTTGTCCAAACCTTTCTTAAAACCAGCTACGCTATCCGCTCTTACCACATCCTCTGGCAACGTATATTTTCAGAAATATCCCCATGGGCATTTGCAGCTGCTTCAAATCATATGTATCAGTGGGCTACCTTCTCCTGTGGGACTCCTGAGTTTTGAGGGAGTTTGAGGAGGACTGTGCTCACTTCTCAGGTCCTGAAAACCACTTCAAAACTTTGGAGCTTGATTTCATAATTGTCTCTTTCTATATGTAACTTTAGGGACTCCCCATCCACCTGTGTAACAGCTGCTACATACATGGCTAAAGCCTCAAGAGATGCCACTTATCTTTAGAATATATTTTCTTCTAAAATGGCTGCTCCTTCTGTACCTGCCATCAAATACATTTATTTTTCAATGTACTTCTATGTATTTTAGAAAAGGCTCCACTGTCAGTGACCCTTTTGTTAAGTAGATTGCAAATTTTCAGTGTCCCAACATGGATGTACCCCTTTCAGATCTTGGCAATCTATACAAAATTGAACTTCATGTGTATGTTTTTAATCTATGAGTGTGTGTGTGTGTATCTGTGTTAAAGGCATATATGTAGCTTCATTCACTTAAAAAATAATGTACTGTGTAGAGTAGGGTTGCCCAAGTCCGGTCCTCGAGATCTACTGGCAGGCCAGGTTTTCAGGATATCCACAATGAATATGCATGAGAGAGATTTGTCTGCACTGCCTTCTTGGTATACAAATCTCTCTCTCATGCATATTCATTGTGGATATCCTGAAAACCTGGCCTGCCAGTAGATCTTGAGGACCGGACTTGGACAGCCCTGGTGTAGAGCAAATGTGCATTTGGTTTTAAATCCTGTTCGCCAGTATCAGAACTGTTAAAATCACTTGGATCTAATAGCTGTAACTTTCCTCTGAGAAATTCAGACAAATCATTATTGCTGTGTTTGATACTGACTCCAGTTTGAAGTTCAGTTCTGATTCTTCTTCCATGTCATCTGCTTTATTCCTTTTCTGCATTCCAAGAAATGACATGTTTTCTATGTAATAAAGAATGATTATAATCTACAGCAAAATAAACTCATTTGTATTTATAAGTGACCAAACAGAGCTAGAGAAACATTCTGCATCTGGGCAACCTTGAGTGCAGAAAGACAGAAAGTGATTCCAGTATCCAAAATCGAGTCAAAGCTCGTGTGTGAACCGCCCCATTTCTACAGGCATTGTATAGACACCCCAACCTCAGAGCCAGAGTCGATCAATGAAAGGTATATTCAGCTTCAGGAGACTGTAAGCCCCTCCCACTCAGTTTGGCCTAGACCAGTGTATCACAAACTGTGTGCCCCAGAGGATTGCAGGTGTGCCCTAAGACGCCGGCGAGGAGGAGAGGTGCTGGTGCTGGTGCTGGCTGACTGCTTACGGGACGTGCCTCTCATGGTGAGAGGCATGTCCTGTAGTCAGTCAGCCGGTGCCTGCGCCTCTTCCTCATCAGCGGCTCTGCTCCTTCTCCTCGCCTCTCCTTCTACAGCACCTCCCTCCCACCGGCTGGTAATAGGAAGCTCAGGGCCACGGATGTTGACATAATGATATCACACATGCATGTGACATCATTGCATCTACATCCATGCATTTCCAGATGCCCTCCAGCTGCAGCCCCGCGATTAGTGTGCTAGCTGCAACACACTAGCCAGATCTTTGGGAGCTCTAGCGCTTGGGGCTTGGTGAATGGGTGGCAGATCTGAGGGATGTAAGAACGTAAGAATCGGCTTACTAGGTCAGACCAATGGTCCATTAAGCCCAGTAGCCCGTTCTTACGGTGGCCAATCCAGGTCACTAGTACCTGGACACTTTAATTTTAAAATGCAGTAATATGTTTTTCAAAGAAAGAAGATGAGAGATCTGGAGAGGCTCTGGATTGGCAATATTTTTTTTTGAAAAGGGAAAGTAGTGGAGTGAGAAGAAGGGTAGAAGATATTTGGGGTTGTAACTACTGTGGTTTTTTTTGCAATCAGGGTGGGAGGGAGAAGAGTATTGGGGAGGCAGAGGTGCAGTGGCTGGCCAGATGTAATCTTGTTGTTTGAGCATGCTCTAGATCAGTGTTATTCACTGCAAAGCCCGGGGCCGATGGTGACTCTCAGAGGCCTCTGGTATGGCCTCATCATCATTCTGACCTTTTTTTCTGATAATTTCTGCCTCTCTAACAAGTTCATGACAGAAAGGGGGAAATATATAGGAAGAAGAGCCACATGCTTGAAGGACAAGGCATTTCTAAGTAGGTGAAGAGAATGAATTTAGAAATAGCTACCTCCTAAGGATATGCCCAATAAATAGTCTGAAAGTGGGCTGATGGAGTATGTGCCATTGGCGCACACTGGCCAGCAGTATCGTGACTTCTCATGGAAAGATATTTGATGGATCTCCTTCAGCTCATTGGATCCAGTGGGCCCTGATTTTACAATTAATGAAGACCACTGTCCTAGATCAAACAGGGAGAATTCACAGGTGTCAGTGCTTCCCTGTGGAAGAGCTATACTGGGAAGAATAGGCCAGAGAAATGTACCCCCTACTGGAAGATACTGCAATGGACTAGGCCAGCTTTCTACTTGTTAGTGATCACCATTGTTTAGCATTTAATGGAATCTATCTAGATAGTGAGATCAAGGGTTTTGAAAATTAGATGGGCTATGCCTCTATGCAGTTAAATTTAGCCTCATAAATTTCACTAGGTGGAAACATTTAGGAAGTCAATTCCTAGGTGGGGCTGACAATTGTGACCGCAGTCCTATCCAGAAATAGACTCAAAAGTTTCATTCATTTATAGAGGTCCACAGTGGCCCTTACATGTCTATCTATCTATCTTTCACAAACAGACAGACATTCACATTGAGGCAATATTTAAATATATTTATTCTGTTTGCGAATTAACTAAATAAATTGGGATGTTGTTTCCTTTGTAAGGGGAAGAAAGAATTGATTGGAATACAGTTAAAGAATAATGGTTTGATCAGACCATAAACTTGCAGGTTAATAAGTTATATTCAGTGGCATTGATTTAACTGGTTCTGCCTCCAATTGATTTTAAAAATTTATAAACCACTTTAAATCAAAGCGATGTACAAAATTAACATGCATAATATAGCAGCAAACTACATATACGTCAAACAAGATAACCTCTAGTGGCAGAATTATCGAGATAGAAATTCTTACGTATTCTTGCAAAATCCCTTCATTAACCCAAAATAGCAATGCAATGTCAAATTACAGCAGTATGCAATCAATCCATATCATATAAATGCATTGACAAACAGGTAAGTTCTCAGTACTTTCCTGAAACAAGCCTGAACAATACATATTACATAAATGCGTCAACAAACAAATGAGTTACAGAGTTGTACTCCTACCACTGAAAACATCATATCTCCAATTCTCTTATGGTGAATCCTGGTTTCCTTGTCATGGACAAGCCTCATACATCCCTCAGATCTCAACCTATGGTTAGGATGGTAAACTTTCCAAGGGTTTTGAAACCATACTGGGGAAATGGAATACATCACCTGTTGCATATATGAGATAACCTTACATAGATTACATAGAGTATGACGGCAGAAAATGGCCGACGGCCCAACAAGTCTGCCCACTCAAAGAACCCTCCCCTTAAAAGAACCCTTCCCCTAAGCATTTCCCCGGAGTGAACCCACATGTTTATCCCATCATCTCTTGAAGTCGAGCATGTTGCAGGCTTCGACTACGTGACGTGGAAGACCATTCCAATGATCAACCACCCTTTCGGTGAAGAAGTACTTCGCCATGAAGTCTCCCACCCTTGAGTTTGAGTGGATGCCCTCTTGTTGCCTTGGGACCTGTAAGGAGAAAGATATCTTCTTCCACCTCAGCACAGCCTGTAAGATATTTGAACGTCTTTGCGTTCCTCGAGAGAATATAATTGCAGCCTGCTTAGACGTTCTTCATATGGGAGATCCTTGAGTCCTAAGACCATCTTAGTGGCCATTCACTGAACCGATTCCATTCTCTTCACATCCTTTCGATAATGTAGCCTCCAAAACTGAACACAGTACTCCAGATGAGGTCTCACCATGGACCTGTACAACGGCATTATAACTTCAGGCTTTTGACTGACAAAACTTCTTATGGTAGATTCACTGAGAGAATGGGCACCAGTGTAAGTTTTTTTAGAACTGGCATAATATGCTCAAACCTGGAAGTGTCAGGTATTAATCTGGCTGCTGAATTCATTAAATGTTGAAGTGTCCTTAGTTTAATCTTAGGTAGACCAAGATACAGCATGTTACAATAGTCAAGTCGTGATAATATCAGTGCTTGCACTACAGATCAAAAATCAAATCGTGAAAGCAAAATGTGTAATTGAGCGCACCCTTATTGTATACAGTCTGCTTCCCCATTGAGAGGGCAGAGTCTAGGGTAACGCCCAGAACTGTTAACTCTTTCTTAATCATCAAATGAGTGCCCAATACCTCAAACGAAACAGGTAGCATATCTTTACATTAATTGCTCACCACCATAACCTCTGTTTTCCCTTCATTGAACTGCAGACCATGCTCATCCATGCAGTTGTTAATCACAGTCATAAATACATTCAAATCATGTTCAGATTCACTTATGTCTGTTTTCATAGGAAAGAAAAACAAAATATTGTCTGCGTAAATCCTATACTCAACACCCATTAATCGAAACCTTTTCCCAAGTGTTGCCAAATAGATGCTGAACAGCAAAGCAGATAAGGCCGACCCCTGAGGTACACCTTTCTAACTGCCATTTTGTTGGAAACTCAATGTCCCCTACTGAACATAAAATGAGCGTCCCATGAGGTAAGAGCTGAACCAGGACAGCACTTCTCCACCAATACTAAATTTTGATAGTTTCAACAATAGGAGCTCTAGAATGCTTGGAATGATTAAGAAGGGGATCACGAACAGATCGGAGAAGGTTATCATGCTGCTGTACCGGGCCATGGTGCGACCCCACTTGGAATACTACTCGAAAGGGTCCAGAGAAGAGCAACTAAAATGGTTAAGGGGCTGGAGGAGTTGTTGTACAGCGAGAGATTAGAGAAACTGATGTGGAGTATGGCCCCATCTATCTCCTACCACACTTCGAACTATACATCCCCATGAGGACAACCAGAAATCGCAATTTCTTTGCCTATCCAAAGATCACTGATTGCAAATACAGATACCTTTATGGACAGAATCTTTAAGTTTCAAGCTAGCAAACAGCAAACCTGGCTAGGCAATTTCATCAACAGAGCCTGGTTGACCTACGGCGCTTTTCGGAAAGAAATTAAGACAGCTCTGTTCGATAGATTTATCTCCTAGACAGATACCCCCCTCCTTTTTAAAAAAAACTATTATCCAACATGTTGATATTGCGTATTCTCACAAATTGTATTCTGTTTTTCACTGACTCTTCAATGACTTTTTCGCCATTTGTATTCTGAAATTCGCTGGCTGTCCAGCCCTCTTCACTGTAACATGCTAATATTATGTTTCTCTGTAATTGTATTCTGTAATCACTGTAATTCGCTGATTGTACAGCTCTCTTCACTGTAAACCGCTTAGAAGTCGCAAGATTGTGGCGGTATAGAAAAAATAAAGTTATTATTATTAATAAACTGGGTTTCTTCTCCCTTGAAAAGAGGAGACTGAGAGGGGACATGATTGAAACATTCAAGATAATGAAGGAAATAGACTTAGTAGATAAAGACAGGTTGTTCACCCTCTCCAGGGTAGAGAGAACAAGAGGGCACTCTCTAAAGTTGAAAGGGGATAGATTCCGTACAAACTTAAGGAAGTTCTTTTTCACCCAGAGAGTGGTGGAAAACTAGAACGCTCTTCCAGAGGCTGTCGTAGGGATTCAAGACAAAGTTAGACAAGGATTCAAGACAAGTTAGACAGGGATTCAAGACAAAATTAGACAAGTTCCTGATAGACCAGAACGTACGCAGGTAAAGCTATACTCAGTTAGGGCTCAGGTCCTTGACCTAGGGACCGCTGCAGGAGCAGTCTGCTGGGCATGATGGACCACTGGTCTGACCCAACAGCAGCAATTCTTATGTTCTTATTCATAGTGTCGCATGCACCAGATGCATCTAGTGAAACAACACAATATGATTCTTGGCGATCTAATCCTTCCTTTAATATCTCAATAACAGAAGTCAATAATGAATATCTATTCTGGTTAACTACCTGGGTTCAAAGTTGCTGAATATATTGGCCACAGGGTTTACAGTTAATAAAGAGGGATGGAGGGATCTGTAGCCCTTGCTCTTGGTGCATCGGCGTGGGTTAAAACCACAGGCTAGCGATGCGCTTTTTATATATTCTGCTAAAAGCGCATTGTGAGCCCGTGGTTTTAAAGGGTAGAAGAGGACAGAGAGTCGGTAAGGAAGTGAAGTGACTGGTCCTCAGGAGTTGCTTCACTTCGAATTGGCAAGCCCAATCAGTGTTCCTTCTTCTGTTTAGTGAATAAAGGTCTTCCTACTTATGCATGCCATTTCCCCTCATTTGCATGTGCGGATCGGATTGGATTGGAGATTGATTACACAGCTGTTTAGTGAATCGGATTGGGGAACAATTGGGTTGGGAAATGATCGCAAAACCATCGATACACAATTGGTAAATTTTGTGAATCTAGTCCTCAGTTGCTTTCATAACTCAGTCACTCATGTCCAGCCATGAGGACTCAGTTGCTCATATCCAGCCACAGGGAACTCAACAGACATCTTTTTTCTCAGGGTTTGCAATATCTCTAATGAATTCACATAAGATAGATTTGCATATAAGTGAATGTGTGTGTATGTTCATTAGAGATATATAGAGAAATATAGATTTCCCCCTTTTAGTCCTGTGTATCTGTCATAATTAGATTGTAAGCTCTTGCGAGCAGGGACCATCTCTTGTGTGTTTAATGTACATTACATTACATTAGTGATTTTTATTCCGCCATTACCTTGTGGTTCAAGGCAAATTACAGAAGAGGATTTCTGGACATGTCCAGAGGTGTTACAGAGTAGAGTGGGTTGCTTCAGAGGATTGAAATGTTTCAGACGGTGTTAGTTAGTCTTCATGGATTTCTTGAATAGCAGGGTTTTTATTTCTTTTCTGAAAGTTTTGTAGTCTGGGGTCGCGATTAGTAAATTGGAGAGTTGGTCGTCTAGTTTTGCTGCCTGTGTGGCTAGAAGGCCATCGTACAGTTTTTTCCTTTGATGTCTCTGATTGGAGGGTATGTGAATGATGTCTGGGTTCTCCTGTGTCTGGTTGTGGTAGTTTATAGAAATAATAAATAGTAGTAGTAGATTTACTGAAAAAAAAGTGAATAGGTGTCCACAGGGTCTGAAGATTACCTATCTCCTTCTCAGCCAACAGACATAAGAGAAACTCACATTTGAACTTTGTTTCCCCTCCAGTTAGAGGATGTAAACTCAAAAGACATCATCAACACCTTTTCTCACATCGGGCAGCATTATGGGGTAAAGATCTAGAACAATTGCTTACACCTACTACTTATGGGGAATTTAGGAAACGCCTAAAAACATATCTGTTCCTGAAGTATCTAGGCAGCTGACCCATACAATTCTTTCTCCACAATAACTGATCCCTAGAGCCATTAATCACTAGCTTTTACCTCTGTTAAGTTCAATCAATTTGTACCATCTTTTAATCTTTGTAAACCGCATAGAACTTCACGGTCCTGCGGTATATAATTCACGGACCTGCGGTATTATTATTATTATTTCTGTTGTGGTCCCCTCTCACATTTTTTGCCAGGGGAAAGGCAGGCAGCTTTGACTTGGCATTTATATCATACATCTGCAATAACTGAGTTAAAGGAATTGATTTAAATGGATATAAAAAGGGGAAAGAACCAAGTAAGTTGGGAATGGAATTTCACAGAAACCCAAAGGAGCAGATGAGACCCTCCCTGCTATAAAATAAAGATAGAGAAGCGAGGCTAAAAAACAGATTTGACAAGGAATGAGAAGCAGAGAAACATCTGTAAAGAGTAAGGGAGAGAGAAGAGCAGATGGGGTATGAGAGAGGGGATAAGGTTGCCATATGACTCCAGAAAAAAGAGAATGGATTGAGACCATCCGGGTTTTACTTCTTTTGCTTTCAGTGGAAGTAAAACCCTGATGTCTTAATCCATCCTCCTTTCTCTGGGTCATATGGTAACTCTAGAGAGGGAGAGACGCACTGGGGACACGGAGTGCGAAAAACAGAAAGACAAGGGAGGGATAGAAAGAGAGGTTCCCAGCAGAGACTAAAACTGAGAGATCCTCAAGACCTGAAAATATGAGACACTCCCACAAAAGGCATGAGAGAAGAAAAGTAAATAGAAGAAACCTGGAGCATATTAAAATACTCAGCTAATCCAATCTTATCTACACCTCCCTTAATTCCATCCCCTACCCCCCACCTTTCCCCCCAAATGAAATCCCTCAGCCCGGAAGAAAGTTGACAAAAATAAAGAAATAAAATAAATAACTGGAATGTAATTTTTAAAAACCTAATTTTCATCATAAATCATTAAGAACCAAACTTCTTATTCTTGGTGAAAGATTCTGAATATAAGGATCCCAAACCTCCTTAAAAAGATGAGTTTTTCTAGGCGAATGTCTAACCTCCCAACTCTCAAATAAAAATAAACGATGCAATTGATTCCTCCAGTGCCAGAAACTTGGAGATTCTTTCTGTAGCCAAAATTGCATAATACATTTATGCCCAATCATACACGCTTTCTGAAGTAAAAGACATTTCCTTTGGCCCAAAACCAACAAGCTGCCGCTTTACCAAAAATTATTCTCCTAGGACAACCCACTACCGATTTACCCCATAAAGAACCCAAAAATAATAGGATGGCAGACCAAAATGATTTTATTAAAGGACATAACCATGAGATAATGTGCCAGGATCTTTATTACATTTAAAATTTAATTTGAAGGAATGATATAAATTTGTATGAAATATTATTATTGTGATTCTTATTGTATTGAATGTATTTTTGTATTATCCTACTTTTAACATTCACAACAAAATCAACCAACCAACCAGATTTTATCAACAGACTTTTAATCTTCTATATATATAAAATCGGAGGTATGTATGTGTGTATGTATGTGTGTGTGTATGTGCCGCGATCACGCAAAAACGGCTTGACCGATTTGAATGAAACTTGGTATGCAGATCCCTCACTACCTGGGATGATATGTTCTGGGGGTCTCGCGGCCCACCTACACACGTGGGCGGAGCTACAAACAGAAAATCAGATTCCACCCATTCATGTCAATGGAAAAAATGTAAAAAGCTGCCATTCTCACTGTAATTCAAAAACGGCTTGACCGATTTGAACGAAACTTGGTATGCAGATCCCTCACTACCTGGGGTGATATGTTCTGGGGGTCTCGCGGCCCACCTGCACACGTGGGCGGAGCTACAAACAGAAAATCAGATTTCACCCATTCATGTCAATGGAAAAAATGTAAAAAGCTGCCATTCTCACAGTAATTCAAAAACGGCTTGACCGATTTGAACGAAACTTGGTATGCAGATCCTTCACTACCTGGGGTGATATGTTCTGGGGGTCTCGCGGCCCACCTGCACACATGGGCGGAGCTACAAACAGAAAATCAGATTTCACCCATTCATGTCAATGGAAAAAATGTAAAAAGCTGCCATTCTCACAGTAATTCAAAAACGGCTTGACCGATTTGAACGAAACTTGGTATGCAGATCCCTCACTACCTGGGGTGATATGTTCTGGGGGTCTCGCGGCCCACAACTCTATGTTGCTTGCTCAAGGGTGGGTTCACCCAAGAATTTATATGTTCTTGCTCCAGGAGGTGAAACTAAAAATGTTGTTTATAATCACGTTTTGCGTTAGTTGTATTGTATTCATTTTGTCAAATATTTCACATTATAATTTGAATATTGTACTTTTTATTAAGCTGTAAAAAAATAATTTCATTCACCACTATAAAGTATCTTTATTTGAATCCATTTACAGTGTTATTGCTATAATTAAATACCCGTGCAACGCCGGGGCATCAGCTAGTTCCCTATAATACATTAAAATCTCTTCATTCAACGTCTCAGAATCTTCTCGTTATACCTTCTTTAAAATTGATTAATACGAGGATCAAGATGGCCGCTGAATGTCTAAGCTGAGCGTCACGCGTTGGTGAGCTTTTTACTTACTTTTGGATTCCTCGGTGAATTTACCACAGGATGCCCAAGTGGAGGGGTCGGAGCATGGCTGGGGCCTCGCGGAGCTCCGTCAGACCCGGGTTGGGTAATATTGAGGAGCTGTTCCGTCACATGCAGGGCTCCCTACAGTCGGAGGCGGTCCCGCTAGAGACGCCGCAAACGGGCAGAACAGAAGCGATCTCTCTGGGACTTGAGACCACGCTAAGCCCCGACACAAGGGCTCTGCCCACACGCCCTCAGGTTACCAGCTCCCCGCGGGCGGGGGAACTCTCCAAAGAGGGAGTATGTTCTTCCCTGGAGGCCACTGCGAATCATGGAGGGAGCAGGGATCCAGACTCTCTACATTTTCAAGAGAGTCTGTATGAAGAAACTGAGGAGTCGACAGCAGAGGAGAGCGGACAGATCCAGGAGAGTGCTCAACAGGCAGTTTCACCAGTGAGAGAAGAGTCTGCAGCCTACTCTTTTCATCTTCAGAGACCCCATGAGGTAACACTTGAAACTATCTGGGACCTGGTTGCTAATATTCCTAATTTGTTAAAACCTCAATTAAATCAAATAGAAGAAAAAATAAAACATCATGACAAAGATATACAAGATGTAAAAAAGGAAACAACAGAGCTTAGCAAAGAGTTTGTCAGCATTAACCAGGAGTCATTTAAGTCCAAACAAATCTATGAAATATTAATTAAGGATAATACCAATCTTAGAAGAAAGTTAGAGTCCTTGGAAAACTTTTCCCGTGGAAATAATCTAAGATTGGTAAATTTTCCTAAGGTCTTAATGATTACACTTCGGGAGATGCTGAAAAGATTCATGATGGAAATTTTGGGTTTGTCTGAAAATATGATACCACCATTTACACAAGTTTACTATCTTCCTATTAATCAACGGAAACAACAGCAAGAAGTTGAACAGGAAAATTTGGATGTGTCCACCATATTGGAATCCTCGAATACTGAAAAGACAGTCCCAGCAACCCTATTATTAACAGTGGCATTGGCCCCGGACAAAAACTGGTTACTGAGACTTTTCTTTAAAAATAAACTGAAAATATTCTTAGGAATGCAGATACAAATGTATCCTGATCTTGCCAGAGAAACCCAGAGGCGTCGTAAAGAATTTCTATTATTAAAGCCAGGGGTGTTGGCCCTAGGGGCAACTTTTTATTTACGTCACCCATGTAAATGCATAGTGTATTATTCTTCTCAGAAATTTGTCTTCTTTGATCCTTCCCAGCTGGTGACCTTCCTGTCGCTGTCTCGCTTGGACAAAGAAAAGGTCGATAAGATCTAGCCCTAGATAGGAAATTATTAGGGAGCTTTGAGCTCAGCTTAGATTAATCTTAGCATTCTTTGTTTCCTTTCTTAATTTAAACTGTCCCTTGTACATCTAGATCCTCAAAGTGGACTTGAGTTAAAAAATTTAAGTAACATAATGGAGTTTTCTTTTTTGTTTTCTTTTTGAAAATATGGATATGTATTATTCATTTGCTTCTTTGTATTTTGGACTTAAATATGATGTACATGGGTATGTATCCTTAAATTTAATTTTTTACTTTCTGTACAAGTTTATACTTGATAATCAATTATAAAATGATTTAAAAAAAAAATTGATTAATACGTTGCGCTCCAATAATTTTGCCGTCACTGTCCCTACTCTCTGGAATTCGCTGCCTAATCACTTGCATGGTGAATCCGATTTAAAACAATTTAAAGTAAAACTAAAAACATTCTTGTTCCAGGACGCCTTTGGATAACAACTGTCCTTTTAAGGACAAAATTAAAGTAAACTGTTACTTTTTACCCTAACCTATTGTATTTTCCTTTTAAGTTTCACTTTTCCATAACGATTGTAGTTCTTCCCCACTTTCCTATTGTTTGAAGTAGGCCCAAACGTTTTATCTGTGCTTTAGTATGACACTTGGATTTTATCCAGTATCACTTGTTTTTATATGTTTTTACGTTTTAATATGTTTTTATGTAATTTTATATTGTACACCGCTTAGAAACCTGATTAAGCGGTTTAAAAAAAATCTTTTAATAAACTTGAAACTTGAAAACTTATTGTATTGATTGTTTGATTCTTTCAATAAAAATTGTTATAAATTAAACAGGTAAAAAAAAAAATACTCAGCTGATAGAGTCTTATATTAATAAATCTGGCTTTGGAATTAAATGCTGTAACTTTTGAATTCTGTGGTGAATGGGAACCAGTGGTTTTCTGCAAATGTGAGAGCTGAGAATTTCATTGCAAACCTCAGTTTATTTTTTTTTTTTTTTTAAATTATCATTTCTATTAATCAAATACACAAATAGTGCAAGAAATACTGCACTACAAGCTTAGTCAAACAATATTGACATTAACCAAAATAACTAAGGAAATAAAAGCCCCAGTTTACTTTAAACATTGTGGGCTGGGGCTGGCTGGGTTAATTGTCAAGTCCGCTTAAAGAACATTTATCATCTCGCAGATGTTGTATTGGTCCCCTCCCTTCCTTAGAATGAAATCTTCTGTGAAAAAGGGAAGTTGAGTCAGTGAAAGGTGCATATAAAGGGACCCAGTAATCCTGGTCTGGACTGATCTCCCTCCTTCAATGCTTCTCTGGACAAGTGAACTCCAAAGGTGAATTCTCTGATATCTGGTAGGTCTTCTGCTTGGCATTTAATTATGTAAAGAAAAATGGAAGTGGAACTATGGGACGACGTGGGCAGAACTGGGTTTGAACTCTTTCTCTCTCTCTCTCACTTTTTAAACCTTTCCTTCATCCTACTGGTCCTATGGTTACCAAGTCTCACCCTCCTAATTCTCCTGTCTGGAAGCTTATCATGAACTCTCTCCTCTCCTTTCCTCTCCTCATCGGTCACAGTATCTATAATTTCATTCTAAACTTATTTTTTTAAAGAGTAACCAATGAGGAGGCTGGCTACGATGTGACTCAAGCATTACATGAACTATGACGCTTGAGTGTAGCTGCTGAGGTCACGAAAAAACATTTATTTATTGTGGTTTGTAAAAGATGATGAGTATTTATAAGAAAAAAGACTGAAGAAGTCATGAAACTATTTATTCATTTTGTATATTGAAAGTGAGTGTGGCAATTCTTTATTATAGTTTGTATACCTCTTATTGTAGAACACAAATAGCAAAAAAAGAGGAATGGAGGGAAAATATACAATATACTAGAAAACAAATCACTCCATTGGATCAGTACACACCACCGCCAGAAAAAGTATTTTAAGGAGAAAGAAAAGCCGCAGACACGGAGAGGTGCTCCCACTCTCTTCCACCCAAGCTTCACTGGCAAAAAATCTTTTGCATATAACTTACTACTGGCAGGTGGGAGCCTGAAAATAGCCAAACTAACTAGGAAAAAACAAGCTGGTTAGGAAAGAGCCAGGCCGACGATTGTTTTGTGGCTTTTAAGCCACTGCTTCAGGGCCGTGACACCAACACTCCAGACTATCGATTTGCAGAGTCAAACTCCTGCTTGCTTTTTGTAGCACATCATAGGCACATATGATAAGTGTCCGTTGATCCCACTAGAGGGAGGGAAAGGAAGGGGCAGAGAACTACCCAAAACAAACCACATAAATGTGAAAATGCAAGATATGTACTAATGTATACTTTTTTCTACACTGCTTCGGTAGGACATGGTGCCCTTACCCCGTATTTTTTCTTTGAACTTTTTTTTTTTTTTGTAAATCTTTATTGATTTTTAAACTTTGATAGTGCAATACAAATGGTAAATCATACAAACTGCATAAAAACACACTATTAACTATACAATTATTACATTAAACAATCATTTTCTCCCCTTCTTATCTTAATTATTAAAACAATAATACATATGATATGATTTCAATATTATAATGAAATAATTTAACTCCTCAAAATATGTTTCCCTTCCCCCACCCCTCCACCCTCCTTGGATGTGCAAGGACTCTAATGGAAAAAGAAAGAAAGAAACATAACCCTAATTATAATGCAATAAAATTAGTCAGTGGACTCCATACACCATTAAAGGACTTATTATTTCCCCAACGTTTCATACTTATACGTAGTACACACAGTTACCCACCAAAAAGTAAAATTAATCCTATCATGGTTTTTCCAATTATGAGTAATCAGTTAAACCCCTATTCCTGTCAAGATCATGAAAAGGCGACTTTTATATTTATCTAAAGTAGGTTTAACATGAAATAATGTACCACATTTTATCACCTCATATGACAAAGGGATAGATGATTCAAGAATGAGATTAATTTGTCCCCAAATTGACTTCCAGAAACCAAGTATCAATGGACAAAAATATAACAGATGATCCAAAGTCCCTATATTAATATGACAATGCCAGCATCTATTAGATTTAGAATTGTCTATTTTTTGTAAACGAACTGGGGTCCATTTTCTTTGAACTGTTAACAAATGAGACGCGCCTTTGACACACATGCATGAGACGTGCTTCTAACACACGCTTATCAACGCTACTGGCACCTCCAGACCTGCTTTTAAATTTGAAGTATTAAAGGCAATGTCTGGGCATTGCCCGGAGTGTTCATTTATCGGAGTATGCTACAAAGCACAGAAAAGACCGCGATTAGCCATTTTGTGCATTAGTAGCTGAAATACTTTGATGCTAAACTGGTTAGATCTGGTTGAGCGTTGATCATTAAAGGCGCAGTAAGCTCAAGAGCATCCGGGCTTCAGTACTTGGGGAGTGAGGGGAAAACCTCAGGATAAGAACAGAAGACCTCAGTGGTGGGGGAGTGAGGGGGTACAGGAAGCCCAGGATATGTACAGTGAATCCTCTGCAGTGATGGAATGGGTGATGGGACAAAAGTGCGCGAGACACCAGTGCACCGACAATCGAGCGCAGACAATTCGGCGCAAGACACCAGCACGCCACGGGAAAACTTACTTTTAAAAAGCTCTGACAGGGGGTGTAGGACTTTACTTCATACTGTTCGTGCTGCTGTTGGGGGTGTGTCCAATCCTCAAACTAAACACCTCTACAGACTATATCACCAACATTATGTAACCAACGTCATGTAACAATCAACGCTATGTAACCACCTTATATAACATGAATATGTTGTTACTCTCCATCCTCTGTAACTTGAATCTGTTGTTATGTAACATCTTCTGTAATCTTGAATGTATTGTTATTCTCTACTGTAACCTGTAATTTACTCTTCTCCTGTAATGCAATTCTACTGGAAATGCCCAGATATCTTCTATATTGTAATCCACATAGAACCGCAAGGCACAGGCGGAATAGAAATCACTAATGTAATGTAATGTAATGTGAGGGGTGCAACCCTCCACATTATAGAGAAACTGAACTTTTCCTGAAAAAATCAGAAAAAGTTCAGTTTTCTCTATAATGGAGGGTTCCAAATCCCCCCCCCCCCAATGGCAGCACAAACAGTATGAAGTAAAGTGGGGGGGGGGGGAGCTCTTTAAAAGTATGTTTTCCTGCGGCGCACTGGTGTCTTGCACCAAATTGTCTGCACTCGATTATCTACACGCTGGTGTCTTACGCGCGAATGACTATGAACCGATGGAATGAGGGGTAAAGCCAGTGGCGTAGTGAAGGTGAGAGGCTGCCAGGGTGGTGGTACCCCTCAGCCTCTTCCCCCCCGCTCCTTCCCCTATCCCGCCTGCTGCGCGCGCCCCTTCCCCTTTCCTTCCCCCATACCTCTAGTTGAAGTTGTCGCTCATGGTGGTCAACAATGTGCTCTTCGCGACCCCATTGGCTATCCCTCTGATGTCACTTCCTATGCATGGCACCCAGAAGTGATATCAGTGGGAGAGCCGACAGGGTCACAAAGAGCATGTTGTTGACCACCATGAACAACTAGAGGTAAGGGGAGTGCGTGGGGGGGGGGGCAGAGAGATGGCGCCCGGGGCGGACCACCCTCCCTTTCCCCCCCTTACTATACCCCTGGGTAAAGCAGGGGTGTCAAAGTCCCTCCTCGAGGGCCACAATCCAGTCAGGTTTTCAGGATTTCCTCAATGAATACGCATGAGATCTATTTGCATGCACTGCTTTCATTGTATGCTAATAGATCTCATGCATATTCATTGGGGAAATCCTGAAAACCCGACTGGATTGCGGCCCTTGAGGAGGGACTTTGACACCCCATGGGGTAAAGCCTGAGATAAGCGTAGTGGTGGGTGTAGTGTAGATTCAAGCACTGTAAAAATGCATATAAAAATGAAGAAACATCATTGTCTTGTTTACTTTAGGATGGATACTTGTCATAATATGAAAATTAAAAAGCCTTCTGGTTACTCTGTTTAGAAGAAGAGATTCCACTGTATCTGCTGATGTCTTTCTCATCTTGTCCCAGATCCCTCTGCTCTTGCTGCTGAAAGCGCAAGCATGAAGATGGCACCTCTGACCGCCGCAATCCTTACACTGTTTGGTAGGTTAATGTTTTAGCATCTGAGCAAAGAAACTCAGAGCTTCCAGTTCAGATTTTTGTTTCATTGCCTGGATTAAAATCACCTATTCATTGCTTTAAATTTAAAAAATAAATTTTGTATTTCTTGAAGGGATTTGTAAAACTCAGGGGTGGGGTAGTTTTTTTTTCTCTGCAGCATTTGAGAACTGTTCTTTTTATTTAGTTGATGTCTAACATTATAGCCCAAATTCTTTAGATAGCGTCCAAAATTGTGTGCGCAAATCGGCGTGCATAGCCGATTTACGCACACAACTTTAACAAGCCAGTCGGCGCTGATAATTGGCAGGTAACACCTAATCGTTGATGCTAAATGACACTCATTAGAAGTTATGCGCACAAGTTGGTAGACGCATTCTATAAAGTTGTGCATCTCAATTCTAGTGTGTGAATCTGAAAAGGGGGTTTGGCCATGGGAGGAGCATCGGCAGATCGTGGATTTTCCTACAAGTTGGGCACACTGTCATAGAATATGCCTGTTCCATGCACAACTTGGGCACAGGTATTTGGGCCTGGTTTTCATTGGCCTAAATGGGTGTGCATTGTAACCTGTGGTAAGTACCTGTAGTGCTTAGTGCAGCTTAGTAAAAGGCCCCCTTAATTTTTAACCCACAACTGATGAGTTTAGAGAGGGGAGTCAAGAGGAGGCTCACCCAGGTCTCATACTTTGAGCTCTTCCATTGCTGGAGGAAGGCTTTAAAGTCTTTCCTATCTACTGTAGGGTTGCCATATGGCTCTAGAAAAAAGAGGACGGATTGAGACATCCCAGCTTTACTTCCATTGGAAGTAAAACCTGGATGTCTCAATTAATCCTCTTTTTTTCTGGAACCATATGGTAACCCTAATCTACTGCAGTGTCACACTCTTCAGGAGAGGTTTTACTGTAGTGCTGGCTCTTACCTTTTATCATGTTTTATTTTCTGACTTAGCAGTTCTGCATGAGGTTTTAGGCTTCCAGCTTGATCAGAACCAGTATCTATTGGCCAATGGAGCTAATTGCAATTCACTAGGATTCCCCTTCATTTTTCCAGCTCCCTGACTTCACCTACCATTGCAGTGACAGTCCTGCAGTAAGTCAGATATTCTAATTTGGTATGTGTGTTTCCTGAATTTGGCCAGTAGGTGACATCATTGAGCAATGCAAGAGGTTTCCTTTCACTAAAGGTTTTGAGTGCTACATCTAGAGTAGTATTTCTCAGCTCGGTCCTGGAGTACCCCCTTGCCAGTCAAGTTTTCAGGATATCCACAATGAATATGCATAAACTTAATTTGCATACACTGCCTCCATTATACGCAAATTTCTTTCATGCATATTAATTTGGATATCCCAATGGGACTTAGGAATGCCCTGAGGACTGGGTTGGCAATGGCTGCCTTAGAGAACCTCCATCCTTAGGCAGCCAGCGGAGCAAACACTGGACCTGGCAACACTATACAATACTATTATTTAGTCAATTGACAAGCTATATATTTTTCTCTTTATTAACAGTAATTTGCAAGATTGCGGAGTGCCTCAAGAATGCTTGTGTCATTAAGTAGGAGTATTCATTATAATATAATATAACACAAGTGTACGTCTCTATCTCTTTCTCCATGTACAGTGCTTCTGTCCTCAATCCTCGCTGATGTCCACCAGGCTGAGGCTCCAGAGCTTTTTGACAATGAACCCTTCTACAAAGAGGTTGATGATAGGGTCCACGTGTTGGTGCGCCGGGCTGCAGGCCGTAGGGCCTATGACATGTACCATGGGACCAGTGAGCAGGCTGCATCATCCATCATCATGGCAGGTTTCAAACCCTCTGTAAATGGCATGCTAGGACAAGGAGTCTATGTGAGCAGAGATATCAGGAAGGCCCAAGGATATCCTGGAAACCTGAGCCCTGCAGATCGCATCATCCTCAAAGTCAGGGTCATCGTGGGCAAGGTGAAGAAGATTGACAGTGCGAACCACCCTCTGCGGGCAACATGGCATAATTATGGTTATGACAGTGCCTGGGTGCCCCCAAATTCACCCCAGTGGATCAGCCCCCTGACAGAAAACTGTGTCTGGGACTCAAAAAGGGTAAAAGTAATGGATGTGGTCCAGGGCCCAGCTGCAGCCATAGGACGGCTCAGGTCCTTGCTTTATTCGATGAAGGCCAATCAGTGCAAACCATGGTTGGTGTGTTAGGAGCCAATCTTTCCAAAAAGAGGAAAATGTGTGTATGTGCTTGCTTTTGCTTATCATAGTAACAGAGGGGTCAGTGTTCAAAGGGATTTAACTGGTCAAGAGTCTCCTGCCTGATTCATTTCCTCTGGTTGGCCCAGGACCTGATATTCAGTGGTACTTAACCAAATTATGCTCTCAGGCCTGGATTCGCCCGGTCTCAGAAGTCAGTGGGTATCCTATATAGAATTGAGTCTAAGGCTGCCTAAGGTAAACCCGATTCTCTAACCAACATCCATGTTACAGATGCCAGTTAGAGAACTGGGTTATTGTAGACGCAGCCACTATGCTTATCGCAGCAAGGGATCTCCCTGCCATGATAGATTTAGCGGCCACAGCTGCGGCCACAAGTCCTCCCACCCCCCCGAATGAACACCCACCACCTGCCCCAAATGAATGCAGCAGGAGGGATGCCCAATCCCTCGTGCCCAGAACACCCCTTCTTGAAGATCGCCAGCAGGAGGATGCCCAATCCCTCGTGCCAGAACACCCCCAGAACACCCCCACCCCTCCCCTAAAGATCACCGGTAGGAGGGTGCCCAATCATTCCTGCAGGAAAACCCCCACCCCTTCCCCTAAAGATCGCTGGCATGAGGGTGCCCAATCCCTCCTGCCAGAACCCCCCCTACCGTAGATAAATCAATGATGAAACCCCCCCACGTGTGATTTCCTTCACTCACCGGCACTCCGGCTGCTCTCTCCTGCCTCTCCTGCTGCCCTCTCCAGTGTCCCCCATGAAAAACCGTATTCACGGTTTTTCAAGATTCACGGGGGTTCCTGGAACGGAACCTCCATGAATATCGGGGGAGTACTGTATATTAATAAGATTATATTGTGTGTATGTGAAAAATGGATGGAAGAAATTGCATTACAATTAGTAGTATTATTATGGGGGTGGAGCAAGGGGCGGAGTTTGGACGGGTTTTGGGCAGAGTTTGGGCGGGGTACTCGGTTGGTATTTGTTAGACTTAGGGGGTACTTGGCTTGAAAAGGTCCTAACTAACCTAAACAGATGACCTATTTCTCATTATACCATCATGTACTGTGGCCTCCTTTCATTAAACTGCGCTGGCAGTTTTTAGTGCGGGGCGCTGTGCTGAATGGCCCATGCTGCTCCCGAGTTCCATTGACGCTCATTGAGGCCATTCAGTATGGCTCCCTGTGCTGGTGTGTGTTTATTTGAATAATATTGTCTACAATGCTTTCAAGTCAACCTGCCCAGTAGACATGGCTTAATTATCGTGGGTTTAAAATTTTTTTTTACTATGGGCTCCTTTTACGAAGCTGCGTTAGCGGTTTAACATGCGTAATAGCGCGTGCTAATTTGCCGGCCGCGCTAGCCACTACCGCCTCCTCTTGAGCAGGCGGCAGTTTTTCAGCTAGCGCGGGGGTTAGCGCTTGCTAAAAATATGCGTGCGATAAAGCCGCTAACCCGGCTTCGTAAAAGGAGCCCTATATCTTGTTTTATTATTATGTTATTTTTTTTCTGATTCTACTATATTGCAAAAATTTTTTTGTATTTTGTGATTGCTCTAAAATTTAATAAAATATCATGGACAAAAAAATTTAGTCTGTTCAAATTTTTTCCCCAATATGTTGACCTTTGGCTCTAAATCACTGCCCACTAGTAACTGAGTTTCAGCCAAGTCAGAAATCAGATGCTAAATATCTTCCAAGGTCATGTGTTTCAGTTTATTAAGAAGAGAAATTGGTAAGTTACAGGTGACCTCAGCAACTCTTACCTCCATATTAGAGAATGACACGGTGACAAAATTCATTACCGTCCCCGTCCCCGCGGATAACCGCGGGAAATAATCCCATGTCATTTTCTAGTGTCTATTTCAACCTCGGTCCTTCTACACCAGCATTCTTCAAAGCAAAGCTTGCGGGTCAGTGATTGTGCCCAATTATACTCTGATTCTTTCCTCTCTCCTTAAAGAATGACATGAAGATGGTTTCCCGTGGTTATCCGCGGGGACGGGAACGGTGATGAATTTTGTCACCGTGTCATTCTCTACTCCATATCAAGTTCTTGGTCAATAGAACCCTGGGAAAAATCCATACAATCTGTTCTAGTCCAGTCTCCGGCAGCAATGGGCATAGCTGCAGAAATTTGCTGCCTCCCAGATACCTGCTCATCAGCCATTCTCTCAGGCACTGAGCACTGTACTAATTGAGCTGGGGAACCTGACACTCTAGTTTGCAGAGGACGATGGTCTATCTGGAGTCAGGGATATTTGTGACTCTTGGGAATGAAACATGTCTCCTCGGCAGTCAACTTAAAAGGGCTTTTCTGGTAGAATTTTTGCTCAGCTTCAAGCTACAAAATTATCAATTGGTCCAGCAACTGGTAGACTAGTGAATTTAGAGAGTTTGGTCAATGGGTGCCTTTTCTTCTCATAATCACAGTTAAGAAGCATGTGGTGATCAACAACATGCCACTGTGGTCATCTTGGATCCTCTTCACCCACCACACAAGTGCTTTTTAAAAACAAATTCTCTTGAGATAAAGCATCAAATTACTGCGTCTCAATGGCCACAAATTTGGGCTTGGAGGATGAGATGTATGACGTCGGCAACTATGAGACAAACTTGGTTTTTTTTTGTTACATAGAGCAGTTTGGACCCCAGTTTGTTTACAGAAATTAGATAGCTCTAAGTCTAATAGATACTGGCACTGTCATCTCGAAGCTGGGACATTAGATCATTTACTATTCTATTGTCCATTGATACTTAGTTTTTGGAAATCCATTTGGGGTCAAGTGAATAATCTACTGGAAAATCCGGTGGCATTATCATATGACACTGTGTTATTTGGTACTTCCATGAGAGCCAAGAGTCAAATCTCTTCTAATAATAATAAACTTTTGCTCATCATGACAGGGGTTGCCATACAGCAAATTATGAAAAATTGGGGTCGGCTGAATTATAATTTTTGGTGGAATTTGTTATGCCAAATCGTTAAAATGGAATGGGTAATAGCCATACAGCAGGGGCATTTTAAGAAATTTAGGGATGTTTGGGAGCTATTAACAAAATATTGTACAGAATTAATATTATTTTCTCCCTCTGTTCATACACCTCCAGGGTGGGGAGGGGGGAGGAATATTTTTTGATTTATTATGCTTAAGTACAATTGTTGGATATAGGGGGGGAAGGATATATTATGTGAGTTAAACTTTGATGGTATTTTAAGTGATGTTAAAATATAAAATGATTATATCTTATGTTACACTTGTTGAAAGTTTTAAAAACGAATAAAGACTTAACAAAAACAATTTCTTACCAGCAAACAGAGAAATGTATACAAGTTGATAAATGACTGAGACAGGGTGAAGTTTCCTGTCACTGGCCAGCCAATAAAGGGAGCCTGTGCACTGGAGCTCATTGAGAGAGCCTGAGCAGTGGAGCTGATTTGCATAAGAGCTGCAAATGGTACTGGGAGCTGTCCACTGACCCTGAGTGAACTATGGTACTGAAAAGGACAGTTCCCAGGCTGAGAGCTAAGAAATGCAAGAGTTTGTTTGGGAGCTGGGTGATCTTCAGGAGGAGGAATGTTGGTCTCTGGTTAAACTTCTACTATGTTCTTAAGTCAGCAATGATTAGTACTGATAGGAGGTCTGGTGCAGTAGAGCAGAACAATGTAGAGTGATTAGGCTGAATAGTCCTGACAGGGGACTGGTATAGCAGAGAACACCAAAGGAAAGCCTGTAGGGATCTATACAATGGCAGAGAAAGGAGAAGTAGCCAGAGGGCCTGGTAGAGCCTGGAGTCCAGAGAGTAGCTTTTTCATTATCAACACTCATATCACATCATTGCCTTATGTCAAGGGTGTCAAATGTTGGTCCTTGAGGGCTGCAATCCAATCAATTTTTCAGGATTTCCCCAATGAATATGCATGAAATTTATTTGTATGCACTGCTTTCATTGCATGCTAATAGATCTCATGCATATTCATTGGGGAAATCCTGAAAACCCAACCGGATTGCGACCCTCGGGGACCGACATTTGACACCTCTGCCTTATGTCATCAGCATGTATCAACATCATGAAGTCAGCAGGGCATGGATATATTCCTTCACAATGGCTGCAAGAAGACAAACAAATTTAATCTTTGCTGACTCTAGGTTTCTTGTCCATCTGTTCCTTGGAAGGGAACACTTATTTTGTCCTTCCAGGCCAGTGAAGGAGCTACCTTCAATACAGAAAGGTCTAGGAAAGACTGACAAGAATATTTAACCAACAGGCTTCCTTCCCTAGAACTGTAAATTTGAGTTAAGTGGTATCATTCTTGCTATGATGCTTATAAAAATATTATATATCGAGAGGGGCATAATCAAAATATACATCTAAATCCAATTTGGGCATTTGGCACTAGACGCCCAAACACGGCAGTGGGAAAATGCCCATTTTTGAAAAATACGTCTACAATTCTTTTTTTTTTTTTTTTTTTTAATAATCTATCTGGACATTTAGGCTATTGTTTGTCCAGACTGCCAGGATGTCTATGATTATACCACATTTTCAACCAAAATTTTGTTCAAGTCCCAAATGCCCAGAACAAGACCATTTGGACATGGGAGGAGCAAATCTTGTAATGGACTAGCCAGACAGACATGGCAACAGAGCAGTGGGGCATCTTAGAGGGCATTTCTGTGAACTTCACAGAAAGGGTGCCAGATAAAAATCTCACCAGAACTCCCTTATAGGCAGGGCCGGATTTAGATGACAAGAGGCCCTAGGCTATTCCACTTATGAGGCCCTTTCACCTCCCATTTTTAAGTTTGTAAATTACATGAGAGATAATAAAATACATTATTACTGTGATATATATCAATATGTTAAATGAAACATGTTGTTATTGATTCTAACCTTTATAAAAAATGTGACACAGATAATAAATAAAAAAAAGTCGAGAACACTTATTTGGACATTTATTCTCAGCACCATATATAGTACTTGTAATAATAACTAATTAAACATAACACACAACAGTGCTCCTTCCTATGTCCATAGTGCCCCCAGTGCATCCTTCCTCACCTCACCCCCCCTCCGATGCCCGCCTGCCTCCCATCCCCCTTCCCTTGAACACCCCCCCATGCCATCCTGCCTGCCTTCCATTAAACCCCCCCACCCCCCCTCCGATGCCAGCCTGCCTGCCTCCCAGCCCCCTTCCACTGAAACCCCCCCCCCCCCCGATGCCAGTCAGGGCCACCCTGTCCTGACGGATCCATGTTTTGCCTCTCTCTCTGCGGGGCTGGGCTTTGCCCAGCTGTTTCCGGACTGACATCTTTCCCTCCCCGATCCTCCTCCCAGGGCGAGAAAAAGAAAGGGAGAAGCCGAGTCGGTGCCCTGTTGCGGCCAGAGCCGGTTCCGATCCCGAAGCGTAGAATTTCTCCTTATTTTCGGTTCAGTGTTTTAGTGTTCACTGTTTTTAGAATAGTGTAATTTTAATTTTGCTAACAATTTGAATGTAGGCCCCTCTTGATCTTGAGGCCCTAGGCTGAAGCCTAGTTAGCCTATAGGAAAATCCGGCCCTGCTTATAGGTTATGGTGAGTCCTCCCAAAACCCACTATACCTACCTGTCTACAACCCCAATAGCCCTTATGGCAGTAGAGTAGGGTTTGGGGGGTTTTGGTGGGTGCACATGTTTCACCATAAATGTAGTGGTTAAAGTGGCTTGTGGGCCTGGGTCCTCCTCTCTATGGTTCACTAGCCCACCTCCCAGGCTATTTAAGACATCTGTGTGCAGCTCTATTAGGCTTTCCTATACCAGGTGCTGATGTTCTGGAGACAGGTATGTACTTTTTAATTCTGATCTTTGGGGGAGGGGGTGTGAGGGAGGTCAGTGAATACTGGGGGAGTGAGTGGGAGTCTTTACTTTGTCTCTGCAGTGGTTATCTGGTCCCTTTAGATATCTTTTTAGCACTTATATCTGTTTTTACATCGTCTAACTCAGTTTCTCAACTTCTTCAAGCCAAATACCCCTTAAGTCTAACAAATATCAACTGAGTACTCCGCCCAAGCTCTGCCCCACGCCTGCCCAAGCTATACCCCAGGCTCGCCCAAGTTCTGCCCCAGAGTCCACCCCCATAATACTACTACTAATTGTAATGCAATTTCTTCCATCATTTTTCATATACACACAATATAATCTTAGAACATAAGAACATAAGAATAGTCTTACTGGGTTAGACCAATGGTCCATCAAGCTCAGTAGCCCGTTCTCACGGTGGCCAATCCAGGTCACTACTAGTACCTGGCCAAAACCCAAGGTGTAGCAATATTCCATGCTACCGATAAAGGGCAAGCAGTGGCTTCCCCCATGTCTTCCTCAATAACAGACTATGGACTTTTCCTCCTGGAACTTGTCCAAACCTTTCTTAAAACCAGCTAACTATCCGCTCTTACCACATCCTCTGGCAACGCGTTCCAGAGCTTAACTATTCTCTGAGTGAAAAAAAATTTCCTCCAATTGGTTTTATAAGTATTTCCCTGTAACTTCATCGAGGGTCCCCTAGTCTTTGTAATTTTTGACAGAGTGAAAAATCGATCCATTTGTACCCATTCTACTCCACTCAGGATTTTGTAGACTTCAATCATATCTCCCCTCAGCCGTCTCTTTTCCAAGCTGAAAAGCCCTAACCGTTTTAATCTTTCCTCATATGAGAGGAGATCCATCCCCTTTACCATCTTGGTCGGTCTTCTTTGAACCTTTTCTAGTGCCACTATATCTTTCTTGAGATAAGGAGATCAGAATTGAATGCAATACTCCAGATGAGGTCGCACCATGGAGCGATATAGGAGCATTATAACATTCTTAGTCTTGTTAACCATCCCTTTTAAAATAATTCCTAGCACCCTATTTGCTTTTTTGGCCACCGCCACACATTGGGCAGAAGATTTCATCGTATTGTCTAAGATGACACCCAGATGCTTTTCTTGGGCACTAATCCCCAAGGTGGACCTTAGCATCCGGTAACTGTGATTCAGGTTATTCTTCCCAAGTGTATCACTCTGCATTTGTCCACATTAAATTTCATCTGCCATTTGGATGCCCAGTCTTCCAATTTCCTAAGGTCTGCCTGCAATTTTTCACAATCCGCATACGTTTTAACAACTTTGAACACTTTACATAACATAACGTAACATAACGTAACATAACGTAACAGTTTATTTATATACCGCAGGACCGTGAAGTTCTATGCAGTTTACAGTGATTAAAAATGCTACAAATTGAGTAAAACTAACAAAGTTAGAGATTGGTGATTAACAGTTCTAGAGATCAATTGTGGGAGATTGTGCAGTTCAGCTATCAAAGTACTTCCGGAACAGATATGTTTGTAGGTGTTTCCTAAATTCCCCATAGTTATTAGCATGCATAAGTAATTGTTCCAGATCTTTTCCCCATAATGCAGCTTGAAAAGAGAAAAAATGTTGATGATGTTTTTTAAATTTACATCCTCTAACCCAGGGGTAGGCAATTCCAGTCCTCGAGAGCCGGAGCCAAGTCAGGTTGTCAGGATATCCACAATAATTATGCATGAGATAGATTTGCATCTCAAGGAGGCAGTGCATGTGGATATCCTGAAAACATGACCTGGCTCCGGCTCTTGAGGACCGGAATTGCCTACCCCTGCTCTAACCTGTGGTGAGACAAACTTCATGTGTGAGCTTCTCTTATGTGTATTAGTTGAGAAAGAGAAAAGGTCAATTATATATTTGGGTGCTAGATCGAATAGTACCTTGAAGAAAAAACATCCAAATTTGAACTTGGCACGTGCTTCCATCGGCAACCAATGCAGGAGTCGGTAGGAAGGGGTTACGTGATCGGATTTCTTCAACCCAAAAAAGGGGGCTACATGAGACCAGTGATAGCTCATGTAATAGCTATATTGACAAGACTTGCTCTAAAGTCAGACAAATGTGAGCACTTGAGGTCATTGTTCCCCAAAGAAGAAGGAAAAGAGAAAAAGCATCAGCATTAGAAAATTATCTATAAAAGAAAAACGAATATTCCCTATTAGTATCACACAAGAAGGGTGCTGTGTCTTACCATATTTTCCGCCTGGAAAAACTGGACTCCTAGGCCCACCCCCAGGCCCGTTCAGTCCCACCCATCCCCACCCTGTTACGCCCCGGTTCCGCCCTGTCACACCCCGATCCCACCCCCAAGCCCGCCTCAGCCCTGCCTCCAATCCTGCCCCTCCCCCCCACTACCTGCTCTTGTCGGGCAGGCCATCCGCGCATGCTCAGATGCCCTCCTGCCCGAAGGAAAGCTTTTCAAAACCCGGGCAAAATGCCGGGTTTTGAAAAGCCGTCCGGACCCCTGGAGGATGTCTGGTAACCCTTTGCCCCACCATTCCCTCCCCCTGACCTTCAAAAACACTGATACCATTGTGAGAGGTGTGGAATATAATCATACAATGCACTCTATTTTTTTCTTGGGGGTGTGTGTGGAAATGGAAGTTTCTAGGAGGGCAGGGAGGGGGGCCCAAATGAACTGTGACCATGGAATCTATGTATTGGAATATTGCAATAAAACTCTATTTCCTTTAAAACTGGCTATGTGCGTGACTGCGTTACTGTTTTAATCACATGCAGTCATTTGTGGGGCTAGGGAGAGTGAGGGGCTGTTCTTGAGGTGTCTCATTGAACCCCATCTGCACTTTCACATGCTTTACAGCAGTGATCTCAAACTCAAACCCTTTGCAGGGCCACATTTTGGATTTGTAGGTACTTGGAGGGCCTCAGAAAAAATAGTTAATGTCTTATTAAAGAAATGACAATTTTGCATGAGGTAAAAAACTCTTTACAGTTTATAAATCTTTCCTTTTGGCTAAGTCTTCATAATAATATTGTAATTTACAGCTAAAGAGACAGATGATCAAGAAACTGTTTTATTTTACTTTTATGATTATAATAAACATACCGAGGGCCTCAAAATATTACCTGGCGGGCCTCGAGTTTGAGACCACTGCTTTACAGGGATTCAAGAAAAAGTTAGATAAGTTCCTGCTGGACCAAAACATACGCAGGTAAGGCTAGACTCAAATAGGGAACTGGTCTTTGACCTAAGGGCCGCCGCGTGAGTGAACTGCTGGGCACGATGGACCACTGGTCTGACCCAGCAGCAGGAAATCTTATGTTCTTATGTTCGACCTGTGGCGCCTTAAAAGTGCTAACCTAAACCTAAACTACTGAAGGATACCTGTTTTATGCTGTCTGCAGCGCATCTGTATGGGTTCATCAGCAGCCTTGTTATCAGAGGCTAGCCACAGTCTATCCTGTTGCAGTTTCAACATACTGCAGAACAGTGTGTGTTTGCGTAGCTGCATAGCCACTGAGTTTGGTTAACCCCCTGCACAGCTGTTAACCAGCCCAGCAACTTCAATGGCAGTTGCAGGCCATATTGGGGGCTAGGATTAGTACATGAGGCATCACTCTCCATTGCCCATTGAGCCCCCAACACACATGTATTTCCCTTACATATTCTGTATCCATAGAACCTCTACCCCTACTGCAAGGGTGGATGCAGAGTAGAGCTAGGACATTTGGATGACCCTATGGAAAAATGAGGATGGATTGAGATATCCAGGTTTTACTTCTCTTCAAAGCATTGTAAGTAAAACCCTGATGTCTGAATCTGTCCATCTTTTTTCTGGAGGATATGGTACGTAACCCTAGTGATTCTCCCTATTACTTGGGCTCTTTGGCTATAGCCAGGTTATTTGCAGGGTCCATAAACCATGTTCCAGACTTATATATCTACTGCACTGTAAATCTCCCTCTCCCTCTCTTGTGAGCTATTACAGACTGTGACATGCAGGCCACAGCTGTAATTGTAGCCTGCATTAATGGCTTTCGTTGCAGCTCCACAGACTGCAGAGCCCTCCCTCCCCCCCCCCTCACACGCATGGGGACACCCACATACGTTGCTACAGGAATGATAGCAGGTGGGGCTCAGAGGCAGGAGGTGTATGGGAAGTGAGAAACAGACAGGTGAGGTAGAGGAAAGTACAGGAATATGAATACGCCATGAAAACATCAAATCAAATAAGAATATGTTTCATAATACACCTCATTCCCAACTCTCAGGAAAAGCAGATACAACACTCACGTTTGCTGTTAATCAGAGGACATGGACATTTTTGATGCACAACCTTGACATCATCATGTCATCATCATTATGCACCCAGGTGCCAGACTGCCAATGAAAAAAAGGCTGCTTTTGGCAGCCTGGGATCTGTGTTGGGGAAGATGGTGTAAGCAGTCTTAACCACTGAGCCAGATCAGTGCTCTCTGACATGTGGAATGATGCCCTAGGAAAACATAGCCATCTGTGTATAAAAAGACCACTGGTTCTCTAGCATGTCCTAGGGGACCCCCCAGCCAGACAGGTTTTCAGGATATCCCTAATTAATATGCATCAACACTACAATATAGGGTACAATGAATCCAACTGCCTCCCAAGAGTAATTTAATACATATAATATAACGAGACAGGGGTTTTACATCAATACAATGTCTTTAATATAGCTTTAATTATAACATCATTTTACACACTAAATAGAATAAATAGATCCATGTTACATTTATAATTAATAAAACCTATCTAAACCACCGGAACAGTGGTTTAGTGGTAGAAAACCTGAAGCTTGTTCAAAGTTCATTCAAAAACCTTGACTGAATTAATTTGAGCTAATGCTCCACAATAGTCTGTTGCTTCTTGTACTTCTCACACGCACTTTCTTGCGCTCAATGGTACTCAGACAAAGTTGGTATAATGCCTCCTTATGACTGTACAATAAAACAGGGGAAGCAATTCCACAAAATCAAACAGGCGAGAGCAAAGTGGAAATGTCCAATCAGATTGGTGCACAAAAAAGTGTCTTTCAACTCATCTGATAAATCCAATGGTCTTTATTAATCCAAATTAGCTCATACATCCAAAGCAACTCCTTTTTTTTCCTTCACTGCAAAGCTGTGTTATTCTGTGGTGTTACAGATTCGGAGCAACGGTTTGTTGGTTTTGCTTTAGACCATTTGAGACTATTTGATACCCAAAGACTCCTGATGCAGGCCGGGTGGCTGAAACATGATCATGTCGAGTCGTTGAGTTGCTTTGGATGTATGAGCTAATTTGGATTAATAAAGACCATTGGATTTATCAGATGAGTTGAAAGACACTTTTTTGTGCACCAATCTGATTGGACATTTCCACTTTGCTCTTGCCTCCTTATGACTGTATCCATGAGAGAGATGTGCATATAATGGAGGAGACAGGCATGTAAATATGTCTCATGTATATTCATTAACAACTCCTTTTTTAATGTATTTTATTCATTTATTATTTCAATTTTCTATATTGTTCTCCCAAGGGAGCTTGGAACGGTTTACATGAATTTATTCAGGTACTCAAGCATTTTCCCCTGTCTAACAGCTACATAATACTAGGATCAACATACTATTTCTCACCGTAACATGTCTGCCATAATATTTTCTACCATGCTTTGTTAACTATCCCCCATAGGGATTTAAAGGGCTTTGGGGCTTTTGCCGCATAGCAGCTGCATTTGTGGCTTTGTAAAAGAGGGGGGAAGGGATGTTTTTTGCCATCCCTGTCAGACAATGTTTGCCATGCTATCTCCTACCATAGTATGTCTGAGAGTGTGCCACAGGGGTTGGAACTGCAGCCTCGGCACCCTGAGGTCGTGGGTTCTGACATGCATTGCTCATTGTGACCTTGGAAAGGTCACTTGGTTCCCCAGGTATATTAGATATATTGTGAGTCCACCAGGACAAACAGGGAAAAATGTTTGAATACCTGAATTACTATAATTTATGTAAACTGTTCTGAGCTCTCCTGGGAGAATGGTATACAAAACTGAATGAATAAATAAATATATCCTTACATTTGTCAAATTGCTTTAATAATATACTTAAATGAAAAATGTTATCTATTATAATCAAATTTCATGTGCCCACTATCATATAATAAAACCCTAAGCGCACATGTGCACTCCTACCTGTGTGTTCCATGATCCATAGCTCCGTGGCCGGCAGAATGTTAGAGTGTGGCATATGCGTGTAGACGTTCGGGCGTGTGCGCGTGGACATTCGGAGTGCGTGCGCACGTTCGGAGCTGACATCAGGGAGAGAAGGAGGCGGCGGTGGCTTCGGAGCTAGGGGAGGGAAGGCCACAACCACTGACACTCCCTGGTCACACGGCCTTCTCCTCTGCCTCATTCTCCCCTCTGGGTCAGAGCACCATTGCAGCTCGCAGGAGCTGCGCTCTCTGACCGCCTGGCGGTGAACCAACACCCATTACCTCTGAATTTGAGTTCATTGGGCGGGTCGAGGATGAGGATTTGTCTATTCGCTGCCATGATGCTGGAGTCTGGTGGCGCTGCCGCAGAGAGGGAGGTGGGATGGGGGGCAGCCAAAGGAAGGTGAGCGGGGGGCAGGCGGGGAACAGGAGGGAGGGGAAGAGACAGAGAGACACACAGACAGCGTCCAACCAGAGAGAGAGAGAGAGAGAGAAAGAGACAGAAAGACAGACAGCGGCCAAGGAGAGAGAGACAGAGACAAAAAGACACACAGACAGTGGCCAACGAGAGAGAGAAACAGAGACAGAAAGACACATAGACAGCGGCCAAGGAGAGAGAGAGAGAGAGAGAAGGAGACAGAAAGACAGACAGCGGCCAACGAGAGAGAGAGGGAGACAGAAAGACAGACAGTGACCAATGAGAGACAGAAAGACACACATCGGCCAAGGAGAGAGAGAGAGACATAAAGTCAGACAAACAGCGGCCAACAAGAGAAAGAGACAGAAAGACAGACAAACACACAGACAGCGGCCAAGAAGAGACACAGAAAGAAAGACAGACAGTGGCCAAGGGGAGAGAGAGACAGAAAGAAAGACAGACACATCTATTCTAGCACCTGTTAATGTAATGGGCTTAAAGACTAGTCTCATAAATAGATTAACACATTAGAAGTCTTGTATATTGCGCACAGATTGGCTTAAATACATTGAATATCTCTCTTTAGTATCATCAAAAAAGGCAAGAGTAGGAACTAACTCAATATAAATATACAACACACTATTCTCTTCCAACAATTTTAATAATGTGGAGAAAAAAGACCTCAGTGCTCACAGCGCACTTCTTAAAGAGGCATAAGCCACTATAGTCAGGCACACATTAATCCTAGATCAGAAAAAGAACTCCACACATCATTACTTTTGTTAACAGTCCATCGCCACAAACTCCTGGAGACTATGATGGAAATCGTGGTTTAATGCAATCTCTTTAGTATCAGCCAAATTGCTTCTTTCTCAAACATTCAATGGCTACCGCATGCAGCCCCTCCTTGATGTAAACAGATGGCTGTACACACTTATCTCCTCCAAAGACCTTGGGGGTGAGGTTTATGTGAGAATGATTATACATGACAACTTGGAGGCATTGATGAAGTCACTTGGAGGAGATAAGTGTGCATAGCCATCTGTTTACATTAAGGAGGGGCTGCAATATGGCAGCTGTTAAACGTTTGTGATAGAGGCAATTTAGCTGATACAAAAGAGAGACATTTACTATATTTAAGCCAATCTGAGCGCAACATACAAAATTTTTAATGTTTAATCTATTTCTGAGATAGTGGGCACATGAAATTTGATTATGTTTATATGAAAAGGTCATCTATCATTAAAGACACAATATGTAGCTTTAAAATAAAAGGGGGTGGTTTATGCTTTAAAACTATTTGGGTGTCAATTTCACCCTATAGTAGTTATTGAGAATGCATATTCATTAGGAATATCCTGAAAACCCGACTGGCTGGGGATCCCCCCAGGCAGGTTTAAGAATCACTGATGCAAACTGCAAAGGCTCCACAACACCCAATATCTTAAGTGGGGAAGAAGAGGTTGGGAAAGTACAGGGTAGATTAGAGATTTGAAAAAGGGAAGGAGTTGCCTAGTGGTTAGAGCTACAGCCTGAGCACCCTGAGGCTGTGGGTTCCAATCCCACACTGGACAAGTTACTCAATCCTCCATTGCCCCAGATACATTAGATAAATTGTAAGCCCACCGGGACAGATAGGGAAAATGCTTGAGTACCTGATTGTAAAACTGCTTAGATAACCTATTAAGGCAGTATATAAATACCTAAATCAATAAACATGTCTGAGTTTCCTGTGGATGTGGAACCCTCTGGAGAAGATGGAGCAAGCAGCCTTCACCACTGAGCCGCACCGTGTGTTAGAAGGCAATAGTTCTCATGGGCAAGGGGGCCTGCAGTGTGAAGACAGAGACGGTTCTCTCGCATAGTTATATTATGGATTTGATCAGCCTGTTAGTACACTACTTCCTAGACCATGGGTGTCAAACTCAATCACATAAGGGGCCAAAATCTAAAACAAAGCAGGCTGTCTCGGCATCCTTAGCACATTCCCTATGCCATGGTCCCGCCCCCTCCTCTGATATACATTTCCCCCTCCCCATTTGCGGTTTCCAAACTCGTGGTTTCACAAATTGGGGGGGGAAAACCCACATATTTTATCACGTTCCTGCCTCTCTCCCGTCTTTTTCCTAGCATTCCGGCCTTACCTGGTGGTTTAGCAGGCTTTCGGGGCAGGAGCGATCTTCCTACGCTCCTGACCCGTGTAGATCGCCAATAGGAAATGGCTGCCATGAGCTCCAGCCGTAGTCTCGAGAGATTATGGCAGTCATTTCCTATTGGCGATTTGAATGGGGTAGGAGCGTAGGAAGATCGCTCCTGCCCCGAAAGCCTGCTAGATCACCAGGTAAGGCCGGGAAGGTGGGAGGGAGGCAGGGATGGGTCAGAGCCAGTTGAAAAGATATTCACGATTTTTCTCCATTCACGGTCCGGCTCTGCCCCTATCCCTCACGAATACCGAGGGAGAAGTGTATGAGACTGCGGCAGAGGGAACATGCTGCTGAGGCTATGGCAGCCTGCTAGGATCGCTACAGCTGATCGGCGATCCTCGTCAGGCTGCTTAAAAGATGAGATCGGGAAGCTGGGAGGGAGGGAGGGAAGGAACGGCAGGCCAAATCTCAGGCCAGATCGGGGGCCAAATTTAATTACCGCATGAGCCAAATTTGGCCTGTGGGCCAGAGTTTGACACCTCTGCCGTAGACCTTCCATCAAATCTATGAAAGTCAATACAGTGTTAGAGAGGTTACTCTTGTATTCACAGTACATTGAATATAACATATATACTGTACCGATAGGTGCACTGTAGTGAATCACGCTTAATGACACCTATGTAGAGCCATCTAAAACTAGGCCAGTTCTCAGTCCGCTTAAGATGTACGCATTGGTAAAGCATCTAGCTGTGTCTAGCTGTGCCTACAGGGACCAATTATATAACAGGCTGCCTAACTACGAAACCACGCCTTTAGTGGCACTAGTTGCAGGGACACACAGGCAGCGGTTCACACACAGCACATGGCTGACCTACAAGCCTTCCCTCTGATGTCAGCTCTGACGTCTGAGAGAAGGTATCCGGGTCAGCTATGTACAAGGTGAAAGAGACACTGATGCATCCTTCCAACAAGTGCCACTGAAGGCAGGAAGGAAGTAACTGGGATCCCCCGCTGACCTGGAAGGCTTTCCTCTGATAACTCTGATATCGGAGGAAAGCCTTCTGGGTCGGCTTCAGTGGAGGAGGGCAGGCGGACAGGCAATATCCTTGGTGGTGGCCAGCGCCTTGTACCCCCAGCAAGCGTTTCGCATACCCCTAAGGGTACGCTTACCACGTGCTGAGAAACACTGTTTTAGAGCAAAGAACTAAAGTTATGTTTCAGTATTCTAGCTGAGATAGGATTAGGGATTGCACTACAATTTGGAATCCCTCTGTTTTGAAGTATTTTCTGATGGATCTTAACTTTCTCATCACAAGGACAGATTATTTTATTATTGCAAGTATGTCTGTACTGCTCTTTGGAATGTCATCAGTGAGTTCTGTGATCTTATTTGGTCAGGCAGTTGGCTCCAAAGCCACGGTATAAAGTAGCTGTAGGTGTGCTTATGTGCTATTTCCATCTGGAGAGATCTTCCTGGGGGGAGGAGATGCTTAGTTGTCTTTCTGCATCGGAGTGAAGGAGGCATTTGGGGGTGTACTGGTGTAGTTTGGATGTAATATAGGGGTTATGAGCTATTACCAGTGCCTTGAATATGTGACGTTTTCTGATAGGTAGCCATTGTTCCGCATGGAGAGCCGGTGAGGTGGGGGTCACAGTAGTTGAGCCCATATAGGAGGCGTATCGCTGAGTTTTGGACCTACTGGAGGCGAAGCAGTTTCTTTGAGGTGATGCCGTTAAATAGGGAGTTACAGTAATACAATCTGGAGAATACGTAGGTGTAGATGAGTTGCGCTAGGTCAGGCTTAGAGAGGTAGGGTTTGATCTTACGTAGTTGGCGCAGGTAGTAAAAGTAAATGGATATGGTGGTATTGGGGATCCTTGTGGGACCCCGCTGGAAGGATGCCAGCTATCAGAAAGGTGCCGGGTTACATACAGCATAGTGCCGGGTGGTTAGGAAGTCTTGGGGCCAGGAGAGGACCAGGCTGCTAAATCCAAATTCGTTGAAGATCCTGGACATTTGATTGAAGTCTACTGTTTCAAAATGACAATTTGGATGATTTAGCAAATAAAATGTCCAAAGGCCACTTTATGACATTTTTGGGGGTTGTTTTTCTCTTTTGAAAAGGAGCCCCAGAGCCTCATATTAAGGAATCTTAAGGCTTGGGAATTAAAATACTGTAACTTTTGAATTGTTATTTAGTGAAAGAGAACCAGGGTTTCCTGCACATCTGAGAACTCAGCCTTTTTTTTTATTTATTTCAAGCCTGAGTTTACTTTATACATTCTGGGCTGGGTTAATTGTCAAGAACACTTATCTCACAGATTTTGTGTTGGTCACTTCCCTTCCTTAGAAATGAAATCTCAGAACAGGGAACAGGGAAGTTGTGTGGGTGGAAGGTGCATATAAAGGGACTCAGGAATCCTGGTCTGGGCTGATCTTCCTCCTTCAGTGCTTCTCTGGACAGGTGACCTCCAAAGGTGAATTCTCTGCTATCTGGTAAGTCTTCTGCTTGGTGTTTAATTTTGTCAAGAAAAAGGAAGTGGAAGTATGGAGGATGTGGCCAGGACTGGGTGTGAATTCTCTCTCCTAGACTTTCTCTCTCTGCCACTTTTTAAACATCTTTTTACTAAGACATATTAGGGATTGGGTATTGGATGATGATTTATTTACTCCTATAGTAGATGAAAAAGCTTTTTATCACCCTTTTAATTTATTATTTCTTCTTCATGTACATCAGTCTAAATTACCAGTTCATTTAAGAGATCATTCTATTTTAATTCCAATGAGGTCAGAATGGGGTAATTTAATTAAATTATGGGGTTACAATCCACGTATAACAGATAAGTTACCTATTCAGGATAATGGAGATTTTCAACCTGGTATGACATCTAGGATTTTTAGGAATTGGGGATATAAAGGTATTTATTATTTAGCGCAGGTATTGGATGAGACAGGGAAGATAAGGAGTTTTCCTGACCTTTCTGTTACAGTAAGAGGAGGTCCGGGGTCTTTATATGCTTACATGCAATTGGTGAATTATTTGAATAAATTGCAGAGATTGGATTTTTCTAGTGGAGTTTGTGATAGAATTCTTTCTTTTTTAAATCAATGTGATGATGTACCTATTTCAGTTTCTTTATTACCGGTACATAAGTGGTGGTGGAATTTACTTCCTACTGGAAGGAAGGGGAGAGGGAAAAATCCAGAGGGATGGGTTTTATAAGGAAACGGGCTGATGCCTAAAGCTGGATGCTAAAACCACACAACGCAAAACCCCATAGTGCAAAACAGCAGTACAACAGCTAAGCAAAGCACAAATGGACTGCAAATATGCATGAGCAAATGTTTTACAGCTCTTTAAGTTCTAGTCTTGTGTGCATGTTCAGACAAACCCAGAAATGCAAACACACATTGGTGCTGTCCTGCATTTTTAAATATAAGCCTTTTAAAACTTGTTTGTACTTTAAATTTTTATAAGGCTCATATACAAGACTTGTATAAGTGCAGAAGAACAGACACCAACCAGTATGTGCTTCTACTTTTGTTTCGCTCAGCCTCACAGATATGTTTGTTTTTCATTATCAGTGCTTAAACTTGTATGGGCTTCCGTCCGCTTGAAAAAGAAGGCAAAACCCAACGTGGAAAACTGACAAAAACATCTCCTGAAAACCATGTACACTGCCCCCACCTGCTGTTAACTTTTCAGCATTGGAACTATTATTACATTACATTACATTAGTGATTTCTATTCCGCCGTTACCTTGCGGTTCAAGGTGAATTACAAAAAGGATCTATCTGGCCATTTCCAGAGGAATTATAGAATAGTTAGAGAGTAGTCAACTTGGTTCATAGAGATGAGGTGGTTCTTGTGGCGTTAGGTTGTTTTAGAGAGTGGGGAGGCGTTAGGTTGGTTTCGATTGTTGGGTATCATTGATTTTTTTAATAGTATGGTTTTTATTTATTTTCTAAATGTTCTGTAGTCAGGGGTCGTTATCAGCAAAGTAGAGAGTTGGCAGTCCAGTCTCGCCGCTTGTGTGGCCAGGAGGCCATTATACCGTTTTTTCCGTTTAACTTCTCTGATTGGGGGGTATGTGAATGGAGCATGGGCTTTCCTTTGTCTGGTTGAGGTGGTTCGGATTAGACGGTTGTTTAGGTATATTGGGCTGTTTCCGGTATATTGGCTGGCCCGGAACGTCCTCTCCGACATCAGAATTGACGTCGGAAAGACTTCTTGTTGGCAATTAGCAGCAGCAGCGGGGACGTAAGATTGCAGCGGCGTGGACCGGGGGAAAGGAAGGAGAGAGGCTTTTTTTTTTTTTTTCCATGGCAGGGAGGGAAGGATGTAGGCAGGCAAGCTGGCTGGCTTCAGTGTGGCAGGGAGGGAGGGAGATAGGTAGGCAGGCAGGCAGGCTGGCTTTGGGGGTGGACAAAATCTGGAAGGCAGTGGGGGACATAAGGAGGCACTGGGGGCACTAAGGACACAGGATGGAGGCACTGGGGGCACTAAGGACACGGGAAGGAGGTACTGGGGGCACTAAGGACATGGGAAGGAAGGAGGGAGGGAATAGAAAGGGACAATTGTTGGGCATGAGTGCAGAATGAGTGCAGAAAGAAAGAAGTGAAAGAAAGGATACACAGTCAATTAATAGATGTCCCTTTTGATGAAAAAAATAAATGGTCACGTTACCTCTGACTTACTTTCTCTGCAGCAGAGTCGGCAGCTGCGCTGAGGTGCAGGAAGGTCCCGCGATGACTTGTCTGGTGGCTCTGCTCCGGAAGAAGTAAGTTGCGTCAGAGGGGGTGGACCCGGCAGATGCAGTCATTGCGGGACTTTGCCACAACTCCCTGCGTCTGCTGGGTCCACCCCCTCCGACGTAACTTACTTCTTCCGGAGCAGAGCCAGCAGACGAGTCATTGCGGGACCTTCCAGTATGCGGCTGCCGAGTCCGCTCCAGAGCAAGTACATCGGAGTGGGGTGGACTTGCAGCTACAGTCATCACGGGACCTTGCTGCATGAAGGGAGAGAAAGGAGCAGGACTGCTGGAATGGAAGAGTGGTGGAGGGAAAGAAAGGGGGAAGGGTGGTATGGAAGGGTGGTGCTGATGGAATTGATGTACAGAGAAAGGGGAGAGACATAAGGGGGAAGGATATTGGAGGAAAAGATGCTGATTGAAGAGGGGTGGATGGAGAGAGAAAGGGCAGACATTGGATGGTAGTGTGGCGAGTAGAGGGGGAGCCTATGCTGGCTGGAAGTGCAGATGGGAGAGATAAGGGAGCAAATGCAGGAAGGGAGGAGAGAAAGAGGGGAGCAGACGCTGGATGGAAGTGGACAGAGAGAGGAGAAGGTACTAGATGGAAGGGTTGGAGAAAGAGGGTACATGATGGAAGGAGAGGATAAATAAAAGGAGGGCACATGATGGGGAGCAAAGGATTGAGTTAGGGAAACACTGGAGGGGTGAGGGAAAGAGGTGGCAAGCTTAGGTAGACAGTAAAAAAGGAAATTGATGAGAGGGTAATAAGAACGTAATCTAGACAGATGCAGAAAATAAATTGAAAAGGAAAATGAGGGAAAAAAGGGAGAGGGATTGCAGAGGAAAGGTGTGGGAGAGGGAAGGAGAGGAGAGAGATGCCAGACCAATGGGGGTGAAAGGTGAGATGGAAGGGGGAGGCATACAGTTTCCGGAAGGGGCATAGAGGGAGAGAAGATGCCATATAGGGGAAGAGAGACGGCATTCAGTGGATGGAAGGAAGAGAGTTACAAGAATAAGAGGAAAGCAGAAGCCACAGAAGACAAAAGGTAGAAAAAAATGTTCTATTTATTTATTGCTTTAGGAGATATGTGTCACTGTTTCTGTGGTGCATTGTATGCAGAGTCCAGCTTCTTGCTGGTTCAATTTAACCTTTGTCTATGTATTTCTATTTTATTCCCCCTTTTACAAAACTGTGGAGCGTTTTTTAGCACCAGCCATGGTGGTAGCAGCTCTGATGCTCAGAATTCTATGAGCATCAGAGCTGTTACCTCCATGGCTAAAATCCTAGTTGCATCTGTATTTTTTGTGTGCCTTTTGTTGCCTTGGTTGACCTCAATAAACATGATATATGATATATATATATATATATATATATATATATATAAATCCACACTACGGTTTTGTAAAAGAGGGAGGGGTTAGTTTGTGATTACATATTCCATACTAGGCGAAAGTGTTTTGTGTGTTCGAAAGACATGGTTTTTTGTTAGGATTGATTGCAGGATTGATCTGTACTAGTCTGGCTTGTTTAGTTTTACAATGGGTGTATTGATGTTGTACTGCTCATTGCAGTATGTAAGATGCTACCTTTTCCTAGGTACTCATGTGTGATGTGTGGATTGTTACTAAAAATCAAGTTTTCATACAGATGGGGGGGGAGGGGTGTCAAAAAATGATGGGTCCCGGGTGTCACATATGCTAGGTATGCCATTGCTAGGAGGTCACTTTTGTGATTCTGCCTCTTGAGTCTGAAAAGTGGGTTATCCTAGATATTAAGATCTACTACAGCTGAAGATCAGAGGTTCAGCAACACAAATTACACCCAAAGAAATGCTTTGAGTTTCTTCTCTCTCAGGTTGCAAGGACTGTAATGAGCTGGGAGCTGATACAACTTATTGCAAAGAGGTTTAAAGCCAAAATGATAGATGTGGCCAGCAGCATACAAGTGATAAGGGTGACAAATGAAGGAAACAAATTCCCAGGGAGAAACCAGGACCAGAGAGAATATCAGAAGAAAAACTGAGATAGACTTGGAGGAGTAAAGCCTGGAATAAGAACAGAAGATCCTCAGTTCTTGGGGAGAGAGGGGTACAGTCTGGGATAAGCACAGAGAGTCCTGGGTGGTGGGGGGAATGATGGGTAAATTCTGGTATAAGCAGAGAGTACCCTCGGTGGTGAGGGAGAGAGGTGTAAAGGAAACCCAGGATTACCACAGAGAATCATCCGCAGCGTGGAATGAGGAACAAAGCCTGGTATAAGCACAGGGGTTTCTCAGCAGTGAGGGAGTGAGGCGTAAGGCCTGGGATAACCATAGAGGATTCTCAGCACTTTATAAATGCAGATAAAAATAAGGAAACATCAATGCTTTGTTACTTTTTAAGAGGGATATTTGATGTAATAAGTAAAAAGGTGTAGTAGGCGTTAGTCCACTTTTAAAGGTGATATATAGAAATTAAAAAAAAAACATGTGGGAAATAACATGATACACTTTTTTTTGGACTAAATGCATTTTTTGGTTAGCTTTCAAAGGTAACCCTTCTTCAGATCAGCATTTTCTGATGTGAAAAAGGGTTACTTTCGAAAGTTACTCAAAAAATGCATTATTAGTCCAATCAAAATGGTATCACGTTATTTCCTTTGTTTTATTTCTGTATATTGGCTGACATAGGCCCTCTTTTACGAAGCCACGGTAGAGGTTTCTACCATGGCCCAGGGCGCTAAATGCTCCAACACTTATAGAATTATACGAGCATAGGAGCATTTAGCGCTCTGGGCCGTGGTAGAAACCTCTACTGTGGCTTAGTAAAAAGGGGGGAATAAGATGAAAATTAAAAAGCCTTCTGGTTACCCGATGTCATTATTTTATATGTTGTTAACCACTGTGACCTGTAATTCAGAACTAGAAGTATATGAAGACCAGAACAAATGTAAATATAAACATCTTTCTTATCTTGTCCCAGGTCCCTCTGCTCCTGTTGCTGGAAACACAAGCGTGAAGATGGCACCTGTGACTGCCACAGTCCTTGCACTGTTCGGTAGGTTAATGTTTCAGCATCTGAGCAAACAAACAAAACACTTCCAGTCCAGTAGCTATTTCTAGCTTGATAAACTGTTTTGGTCATCAGCCCCTTAATTCTTAGTTTTTAATTCAGAACTGAGCAGTTTGGAGGGGTGGGGTGGGGAATCAGAACAAGCACAGACAGATCTTTTTTATACCCTGAGATCTTTCATAGAAAAAGGAAGGATAGAGTCTTGGCTCATATGCTGTGGTGTCAGAGACTCTTGAGAATAGGTTTCACCACAGTGCTGGCTCTGACACTTTACCTTTTATTTATTTGACTTGGCAATTTCTTCTCGCATATATGGGCTTCCAGCTTAGTTAGAACCAGCATCTGTTGGGCAATGGAGCCAATTACAATTCACTAGATTTCCACTTCATTTTTCCAGATCCTCAAGCTTGCTCAGCATTTGAGCAACAATCCTAAGTCAGATATCTTGGCCCATTCTGGAACTCAGTATGTATGTTTCCTACATTCAGCCAGTAGGTGATGCTTCCTTTCACTGATGGACCCTAGAGAGTGATGCGGGGATAAAAATTCATCCCAATTCCCTCCCCGCAACCAAAGATTTTTTCCTGTTCCTACACCATTCCCACAGTGAAGTGTACTTTGTAACCCAGTTCCCTCACCAACCCGTGTTTTTCATCCCTGTCCCCTCACCATCCCCACAGTTTTAATTTTCTTTCCCACATCTCCCCGCTCCAAAGCAAAAAGGTAGATTTTATGTTACTTTAGTCTAATACACCTCCTGGTTAATTATCTCTAAGAAAAAAAAAAAAGTCAATGCACAGTCAGTGCTAACAGAAAACCATATCTTTTTCATATACACACAACAAAAAGACACCCTCAACAAGAATGGAATAAGTAATTACAAACTAGAAATAGAAATTTGCAGACAAATGTTAAACTGAACTACCAAGAAGCCAGACTCTGCATACACTGCAATACCACAGAAATAGAAACAGTGATGCATATCCCCTAATACTGAGCAAAATATAAAGGTAGATGTAAATTTGAAAAAGCTGATGAACAACAATTACTATTTTACAAATTAACAAATAGAAATAAAACAAAAAATGAAAAATAGCATAATACCTTGTACATTTTTCAATTAGCTTTCAGAGGCCAAACCCCCTTCCTCAGGTCAGTACAGTATTCTGCTGTTATAGTATCCTGTCCTGACTTGAGGAAGGGGGTTTTGGTTCCTAAAAGTTAGTCAAAAATATATTAAAATTAGTCTATTAAAAAGATCACCTCATTTCAGTATTCTATTTGTAAGCATTTATCAACACAGCTAAAGTACTACTTTATCCTAAAGAGAAAAAAAATGCATTTTTCCCCCCTACTTTTGTCATCTCTGGTTTCTGCTTTCCTCATGTTTTCTTCACCGTCTGCCTTCCATCCTGCATCTGTTTTTTTTCTGCCCCTTCCATCCCCAATTGGGTGTATCATTTCTCTCTTCTCCCCTCGTGGATACCTCTCTCTTTCAGGATGTTGCAGATAGAAAGTTCTGGCTTGACTCCTATGGTCCTGCGTCTTTCTTCAAACTGAACAGGTCTCCGGTGGTGACAGTGATTCCCACACACTGCCTGCTGCTGCTGACCCTAAAGGTTTCCCCTCTGCTATGAAGCAGGAAGTTTACAGCAGAGGGGAAGCTTCCAGGTCAGTGACAGGCAGCATGTGGGAATCACTGCCATCACCGGGAACATGTTCAGCTTGGAGAAACGCAGGACCATAGGAGCGGAGCTGGTAAGCATAGGGATTTGGGGATAACTTCCCCATTACTACGGGAATGCCACGATAACATTCCCTGTTCCTGCGGCACTATCATGGAACACCATTACCATGGTATTCCCAGGGGATTCTCCAAAGTGCTCCCTTTTACAGTGGGTAACCATTCCTGTGCCACTCTCTGGTTCTGAGTGCTGCTAGAGAACTCACAGGAAAGACAAAAGAAGAAAAAACATCCACACAAAAAATGCAAAAAAAGGCACAGAGATGACCTTATAAAAATACTATTGTGGTAGTGTTGATCCACAAGGACTTGACATGGACCTTGTTTCGACATCGCTGCCTACATCAGAGGTCGAACATCATCTATAGCAGTGGTTTCAAACTCGCAGCCCGGGGGCCACATGTGGCCCTCCATGTACTATTATGAGGCCCTCGGTATGTTTATCATAATCACAAAAGTAAAATAAAACAGTTTCTTGATCATATGTCTCTTTAGCTATAAATGAGAATATTATTATTACGACTTAGCCAAAAGGAAAGATTTATAAACTATAAAGAGTTTTACCTCATGCAAAACTGTCATTTCTTTAATAAGACATTAATTCTTTTTTCTGAGGCCCTCCAAGTACCTGCAAATCCAAAATGTGGCCCTGCAAAGAGTTTGATTTCGAAACCACTGATCTATAGGGATAAGATAAGAGGAATATCAACAAGAAAAAGCATAACATGTGTGCTAAACATAAGTCATAAAATCATAAATATAAAAATACCAAAATAGAATTAAAAAAATATTTGAATCTACTACATGCATAATCAGATAAACAACACTGTCTGCCTTCCATTAACTCAAATAGAATAAACCATATAATTATTTGCAATAAAAAAGATGTGTATTAAAAGTGAGATTACAGTAGTGACATTTAAAACGGTAAAAGGGGACTTTTGTGTAGTGGCATACGATCATGATCACAGAGTGATGTGAATTTTGTGAAGAGAGACAATGAGGTAATTATGACACCATTTGAGATTTGAGATCCTCTAGAGTTATATGGGGGCATAGGCGTTGGAACGGGGAAGGCCACAGGGACCATGGCCTCCCCCCCCAAATTGGTGGTCGCCGGTGGTGTCCGCTCTCACACCCATTTCCCAGCGTTGTACCTTAAATCTTCCGGGGGCACCCCCAGGCTGCGGACGTTGTCCTTGACTGTAAGGGTGTCATTTCCCCAGGAAAAGGATGGACGGGGCTATGTGCAAGTATCTCTATGTATCCAGAGGAGTTCAGTTTTTGACGCGTTTAAATGTAATTTATATACTGTCATCCAGTTCTTTATTTCAGTTAAGCAGCAGTGAAGTTTTTTGATTTGTGCATCTCGGTGTTGACCTAGGTGGAGGTAGAACTGTATGTCATCAGTGAATGAGTGGATTCTGATTTGGTATTTTTCTGCAATGTCACATACTGGTCTGACATAGAGACTGAAGAGGAGTGGGGCTAGTAAGGCACTATCGGGCACTCTGTAGTGTGATGGCTTTAGTTCAGATAAGGAAGGTCCTAGCAGTAATCTCTGTGATCTTTCATTTAGGAAAGAGGAGAATTATCCCAGTGCAATGTCGTGAATTCCAATAGTATGTAGTATGGGCAAGAGAAGAGAGTGGTCCATAGAGTCAAAAGCGGCACTTAGGTCTAATAGTACCAGCAAAGCATTCCTCTCATCCAGGATTTTCCAGCAGTCATCTATGATGTCTAGTAGCACTGTTTCCATGCTATGATGTTTTCTGAAGCCTAATTGAAAGTTGAGAGGGTGGCATTTGTCTCCAAGAAGTCTTGTAGTTGTGTGAGCACTATTTTTTTCTAATATTTTTGAGACTGGTCTAAAGCTGCTTGGATTGTCTGGGTCCATGGTGAGGTTTTTGAGGAATGATCTCAACATAGCAGATTTCAAGCTTTGTGGTATTTCGCCTGAGTTTAAGGACTTGTTTATTAAAGGTAAGATGGATTCCAAGAATACTTCATTTGTTGCTAGGAGTGTAACGGAGACCGAGATTGTGGGGTGTAGGAAGTCCACTATACTTTTTTAGGTCATCTTAGGAAAGTGGTTTGAAGCTGTTAGGGGTTTCTGTTTTGTGTGAGTTGTCATGTTGTATATCCTTTGGGATGTTCGGCAGAGCTTTAGCCTCTGAGTCTAGAATTGCATGTATCTTTGATATTTTGTTGTGGAAGAAAGTAGAGACGGATTCGCTGTCTAAGTCTGTTTATTGGGAGTAGTTTGATCCTTGGGAGGAGGAGAACAAGTTTTTTTGATAATGTGAACATGGCCTTTGACTTGCTCCGGATCTTGGATAGTAGATTAGTGAAATGTACCTTTTTTGTTTTGAGTGTCGCTAGTTTATTATCCTAATTATTTCTTTTTTTTTTTTTTTTTTTTTTTGGGGGGGGGTGGTCTTCAAGTTTAAAGAATAACTTCTCTCTTGACAAGGGCTTGATGGATGCTGTGTAAAAATTTTCCTATTGTATTTTATAGTGATTTCAGTTTTCTTTAATAGTGTCTTTTTGGATTGTGTATAATACTTGAAAATTCAATTAAAAAAAGTTTGGATGGAACTAAACTAGAATTTTCCACACAAATAACATCTTTAAAAAAGAAAATAAAAAGTTTAAAAGATACTCCTATAATTAAAGAGAAACTTGTATTACATAAGAAGATTATGCTCTTCGAAAATCATAATAGATTAAATATCATTTTATGAACTTTCCAAGATCTCCTGGTTGAAGTACTTAAAATTTCCTCACAAAATATTTTTCCATTAACAAAGGTTTACTATAGTCTTTCAAGAAACTCAGGAGAGTCTTCAGAGGTTAGGTTTCAAGAAACAAAGCATGTTGAACTCAGTTTATCAGCAATATTTGAAACAACCATGAGTATGGATTCAGAAAAATTGATATTGGCATTGTTTGCCTTTGAACAAGATGTTAATTTAGGTCCCCCTTTTACAAAGCTGTGGTTCAGGTTTGTACCATGAGCAGGTGAGGTAAATGCTCCAACACTCATAGGAATTCTGAGCGTCAGAGCATTTACTTTGCCAGCCCGAGATATAAACCTCTACCACGGTTTTATAAAAACCAGCATTAGTATTGAAATTATACTTTCAGAATTCCCAAGTCCTTTTCTATGCAGGTGGAGATGCCGAAACACAGCCCATATTGGGTCTTTGTGAATGTTTTGCACATGTTGAACTTGTAATAAATATTACGTGCATATATCAACACTGTTTCAGTTGTAACTTTTCTTAGGTCATCTCTGTCTGCTCCTTTTTCTGCCTCAAGTGAAATTCGATCTCCAAGCAGCCAGTGGAGAAAAACTGGGCCTAGCAACAATATGCTTCTTTTCTGTTAATAGCAGTTTGCCAGATTGCTGAGTGTCTCAGAGAAATGCATGTGTCATTCATCTGTGATAAGTAGGTGAGATAGACATGGGGAAAGCCACTTTGTGCCCTGGGATCAGTAACATGAAATGTTTCTATTATTTGGGTTTCTTCCAGGTTCTTGTGGCCTTGATTGGTCACTATGGAACAAGGTCACTGGGCTAGATGGACCATTACCATCTGTATTTTGCCCAAGTCCTTATGAGTTTAGGGCAGATAACAATAAATGAATTTCTGGAAATATACCCAGATAAACAGTGCAATGCCAGTAAATTCCTTAACATACAAATCAAATTGGACAGAAATCATAATCTAATTTCAAAATTTCTTAAATAAAAATATTTTTAAAAGCTGCCTAAAAACCGTATATTGAACTTCTGATCTAATTAAAAATGGTAAATCATTAAAGGTTAGAGGTGCCTGATAAATGTATTCTATTGAGTAAGTGACGTAATTTGTTTTGGGGAAGGAATAGCCAGTATGACTATTCTTATGTAATTATGTTCATTATGATATCGTACAAGTGTGTATATTTCTTTCTTCTGTCTCTTTTTCTTCTGCAGTGCTTTTGTCCTCCACCTTCGCTGATGTCCCCCAGGCTGAGCCTCCAGAGCTTTTTGACAGTGAACCCTTCTCCAAAGAGGCTGATGACAAGACCCATATCCTGGTGCGTCAGGCTGCAGGTCATAGGTTCTATGACATGTACCATGGGACCAGTGAGCAGGGTGCAACATCCATAATCCAGAGGGGCTTCAAACCTTCTGCAGATGGCATGCTAGGACGTGGGGTCTATGTGACTAGAGACATCAGAAATGTTCGACATTACCCTATGGGATTGGCCGCAGCAAACCGTATCATGCTTAAAGTTAAGGTTCGTGTTGGCAAGGTGAAGAAGATTGACAGTGTGAACCACCCCCTGCGGAAAACATGGCATAATCATGGCTACGACACTGCCTGGGTGCCCCCAAATTCGCCCCAGTGGATCAGCCCCCTGACAGAAAACTGTGTCTGGGACCCATGCAGGATAAAAGTGATAGCTGTGGTCGAGGGTCCAGCTGCAGCTGTAGGACGCCTGAAGTCCTTGCTGCATAGTATGAAGGCCAATCACTGCGAACCATGGTTGATGTGTTAGGAGCCAATCTTTATAAAAAGAAAATGTGTGTATGTGCTTGCTTGTGCTTATTATAGTAACAGAGGGGTCAGTGTTCAAAGGGATTTAATTGGTCAGGAGAATCTCTTACCCAGTTCATTTATACTGGTTGGCTCAGGACTTGATATGTGTACACTAAAATTCCATCTAATGGATATTCTGTAAATACTTGCCTGTCTTGCATAGCGGGTATACACACATAGGTAGAGTTTAGGCATAGTATGGGCAGGACCCTCATCCAAGTTTTATTAAAATCTGAAATCCCGCCAATCACAAAGTGTCTAAGCAGCTTACAATATAATTATAAATAAAAAGGGGGGGGGGGTATTGTATAAACATAACATGACTGTTCAGGAAGAAGGGATGAACTACATTAAAAGATTATAAAGTTAAAATAAAAATAGATAAAAACCAAAAATGGAAGACACATAAGGGAAATGAAGGTCAGAAAGCTCAGTCCGACTAGCCAAGATCAGCTTACAATCATATAATGTTAATAGTAATGACAATAAAGGGTCCTAAAAAACTTAAGAAGATGCATCGGAAAACACACACAAAAAAATCTAATGTAATCTAATCTCGTCTTCTGTTTATATACTGGATCATGTCCCGAAGGAACTCGACTCAGTTCATAAGTAATTAAGATCAGAATATATAACAAAATATAATCCTAAAAGAATAAAGATGCTGTTAATGCATCACTTCATAAATTCACTAATAGTTAAGACCAAGATATAGAATAGAATATAAAACTAAAAAGAATAAAATATGCTATTGATGCGACACTTCAGTTGGTGAGCCACTAAGGTATTGCATGAACAACCAAGTTTTTAGATTTTTTTCAAAATTGTTGTAGCTGACCTATCAATCTTACAGAGTCAGGAAGTTTCTACCAGGTCTGAAGTCTAAGATGAATTGAAAGTCGATTCCATAGTTCAGGCACTTGACAAGAAAAAATTGAGCTATGAATGGAATCTAAAAAGATTTCCCTAAATGTAGGGATCACCAGACAATTTTGATTGTTAGATCTTAAAGTTCTTGAGGCAACATAAGGTGTAAGATATCTACTGAGATAAGAAGGGGCCTCTACAGTGCGGACTTTAAAAGTCAACATGCATGTCGCTTAAAGAATTCTTTAAGTTATACACATATCTTCAGAATAGGAGAAAGACATATCAGCCAGATATGGGAGAATCTAATCTTCTATTTGTGGTTGCTCATACCTATACAGGCTCAAGGCGACTGTAAAGAGAGGTATAAGGGGAGAGAAAGAGGAGGGAGATAGGTAGGAGGGAGAGGAAGGGGAGAGAAAAAGAGGGGGAGAGAGGAGAAAGGGAGAGAGGAGAGGGTAAAGGAGATTAACAGATGGGTTTTCAGTTTTCTTCAGAAGATGATGTGGCAAGCCACTGCTTGGACTGCTGCTACTATTTGAATTTTTGCCAGATAGTTGTGACTTGGATTGGCCTTTGTGAAGATTGGATACTGGGCTAGATGGACTATTGGCCTGACCCAGTAAAGCTATTCTTATGTTCTTATGTACATGCAAGTATTTACACCGGCTCCATAACTGGGGTTAAGGGCTCACACCAAAGTGCATATACATGGATCTACCCATATGAATAGCTATACTGGGTCAGATCAGAGGTCCTTCTAGCCCAGTATCCAACTCCCAACAGTGGCCAATCCAGGTCACAGGTACCTAGCAGAATCCAAAGAGCAGCGAGGTTTCAAACTACCAATCCCAGGGATAAGTAGTGGTTTCCCTCAAGTCTACCTTAATAGAAGTTTATGGAGTTTTCCCTCCAGGGATTCAAGACAAAGTTAGACAAGTTCCTGCTGAACCGGAATGTACGCAGGTAGGGCTGGTCCCAGTTAAGGCACTGGTCTTTGATCTAGGGCAGGGGTAGGGAACTCCGGTCCTCGAGAGCTGTATTCCACTCAGGTTTCAGGATTTCCCCAATAAATATGCATTGAAAGCAGTGCATGCAAATAGATCTCATGCATATTCATTGGGGAAACCCTGAAAACCCAACTGGAATATGGCTCTCGAGGACCGGAGTTCCCTACCCCTGATCTAGGGGCTGCTGCGGGAGCAAACTGCTAGGCACGATGGACCACTGGTCTGACCCAGCAGCGGCAGTTCTTATGTTCTTATGAACTTATCCAGATAGGCTAATTGCTGTTATCACTTCTTCTGGCAACAAGTTCCAGAGCTTAACAGTACATTAGGACCTGGTTACACATATTATATAAAGACAGGGGTAGGTAATTCCGGTCTTCGAGAGCCGGAGCCAGATCAGGTTTTCAGGATATCCACAATTAATATGTATGAGATGGATTTGCATGCACTGCCTCCTTGAGATGCAAATCTATCTCATGCATATTTATTGTGGATATCCTGAAAACCTGACCTGGCTCTGGCTCTCGCGGACAGGAATTGCCTACCCCTGATAAAGGAATATAGGTAACTGTTTTCCTTTCTAGAACAGGCTCCTCCCAGGCCTCCTAGGACAGTTTATTGCTGTTGTTTCATGGAAGCCAGTTCAATGCAGCTGATTCAGCACGACCGTTTCAGTTCAATGAACTGGCTGCGATGGATCCAAGATCTCCTCCCTAACCCCATCAGCATCTGTGGGGGATGATCCTCCCCCACACCCCCCAAGGTCTCCTCCTCAACCCCATTGCCAGCTTTAGGGGAGCATGCCCCCCCCCCAAGATCTCCTCCCCATGGGATAGCCTTCTCTATGCCCTTCTCGCTGAACTGTTTTCTCCCCAGAAGAAAAATGGCCCTCCTCCCTGCTCTCCTTGCTCCGACTTGGCGCCATCATTGTGGGGAGTACCAATGCCTCTCCTCCTCCCTCCCCTGTGTACCTCTTTACATGTTCACCGGCACCAGCCTTGTCTCCCCTCTGATGTCACTTTCAGGTCACAGGACCAGGATGTGACATCGGAAGAGAACAGAGGCAGGCACGAGCAGCAGGTGGAAGATGATGCTCTTGCCAGTGAACATGTGAAGATGTATAAGGGGGGTGGGGGATGCTGAGGTGACAAGAAAGAGTGGGAGGAGGCACCCAGCAGGACTGGACATTTCATCATGGCAGTTTCATGACAGCTGCGATGAATTGTCCCATTCCACCTCTAGGTGCCTAATTCCAGGAAAGCTCTTAATTATTCTCCCTCTCTCTGGCTGGCTGCCGAGATGTGTTCTTAGCAGTGTAGACAGAATATCCAGGTAGACTGGACTGGCCATTTGGTCTTTTTCTCTGACACCCATTCCTCTGTTACAAATCACTAGGATTGTCTTTGTTACTTGTAAAGCTGATTGTCTTATAGATTGACAGTACTTTGACCTTGTGTTTCCCCTTTCATGTAATCACCTCCTTTTATAATTTTTCTAATTTCCAACAAATCGCCTTTTATTCCTATAATAAAGCAGTAAATACGTATAAGCTTGGAAAGTTATTTGTGAGCAGAGGCATCTAGCACAACTGGAAATTGGAAACACTCCCCGGGGCTGCTGGGATGTTACAACCTTTATCTGAAATGGTAGTGTTGAAACTAAGGGTGAGCACTTTTGTATTCTAAGCAGCACATGACGGGTATGAACGTTTCTTTTTTCCTTCCTGTCATAATTTAATTGCAGCACTTTGCTGAAGTTTGGACTAGATGACTCCACATTAAGATATGCAGCAGGACTTGGAGTGAGTAATTCATCCTCTCCCCCTTAGAGATACTGCGGTGTTCATCACTAGAGAGTGATGCGGGGACAGAGATTTGCTCCCTGACCTCTCACTATCCCTGCATTTTCATCCCTGTCCCTGCAGTGAAGCATATTGTTCATCCCCACTCCTCCCCATCCCCACAGTCTTAATTTTCTTCTCCACATCTCCCCATTCAAAGCAGAAAGATGATTTGATGCAATTTTATGGGCCTAAGGCATTGCAAATAAACATTTTAAGCTAGGGTTCTGACGTCTGGATTTACTCGGACATGTCCGGGCATCTGGACGGCTTTTCAAAACCCGGATCCTTGTCCGTGTTTTGAAAAGCTTCCAGCTTGGGACCACGTCGGCAGGGCATCTGCGCAATGCGTCGGGAGGGCATCTGCATGCTCGCATGTACATGACGTCATCATGTCTTACCTACGTATGTGCAGATGCCTTCCCGACGCAGCTCCGAGCATGAGAAGAGGTTGAAGGGGGGGGGGGGGGGCGGGGCTGGGAGGCGAGATGGGGGCAGAATGGGGGGCATGACTTGGGCAGAATGGGGCAGTGCTGGATAGAACTGGGCAGGCCTGATTTACAATAGTAAAATCTGGTAACCCTATTTTAAGCCTATAGTGCAATGGTCTTCATTGCAAGGCCCATGAGCCAAAGCTACTGCTTACTGTCCTCCCATAGGCAAGAAGCAGTAGCAGAGGGAAAGCTTCAGGGCTGCTGAGGGCAGCATGTTTACTTCACTCACGGTGCTGGTGACCTAAAGAGTGAAAGAGCAGCTGCCTTACTAGATTCCATGGAGGGGAGAAACACAGGGGGGTCATGTGGGTATTACAGAGTGATCGTAGGGGGATGGTTAGTAGAAAGAAGCTGGACTACGGGGATGGGGAGGAAAAAAAAATAAAGAAAGAGATACCAGACCTTCAGAAGAGGGAAGGGAAAAGGAAGGGGAGGACAGGGATGCTAGAATATGGTAGATAGGAGGAGGAGGAGGAGGGAAGGAAAAGTGAGAAGAGGAGATACCAGACTACAAGAAGGGAGAAAGGGAAGGAGAGAAATGGACTATTGGAGGGGGAGGGAAGGAGAAAGAGATGCCAGACCAGCGAAGGAGGAGGGAGAGGTAGGGGAGAGGGAGAAGTGAAGAACAGGGAGATGCCGGCCACAAAGGGAGAGGAGGGAAAGGAAAGAGGGGAGAGAGCTGCCAGACTGCGGGAAGGAGAGGAAGAAGATGTCAGATCACCAGAGGGAGGGAGAGAGGAAGGAGTTGCTGCACAGGGATAGTGAGAAAGGGGAGAAAGACAGGGAGGAAATGATGTATAGGGATGGGAGAGTGGGAAAGGGAAGAGAGATGGAAAAAATGCTGTTTAAGAAAAAAAATGGGAATAGGGGAGAAGAAAGAAGAAGATGGAACACATGCATGGAGGGGAAGGGAAGAGCAGAGAGAGGGAGGATATGGTGCATGTGGATAGATGGGAAGGGAAGACATGGAAAAGTAGATAGATTTGAGAAGGAAGCAGAAAAATCGAAGAAAGTTGAATATTAAAAGTTAATGCCAAAGATAAGAGCATAAGAGAATAGCCTCACTTGGTCAGACCAATGGTCCATCAAGCCCAGTAGCCCATTCTCACGGTGGCCAAACCAGGTCCCTAGTACCTGGCCAAAATCCAAGGAGTAGCAACATGTACGGCAGAAAGTGAAGAAGGAGAGAAAAGCAGTAAATCGATAAGAAGGCTCTAGAAACAGAGTTATGGGCACAGACAGAAAGAAGTGCAACCAGAGACTGGTAAAAGATGATTTGAAAAAAACAACAAACTTAGGAAAAATGATTTTATTTCCAATTTACCGTATATACTCGAATATAAGCCAATCTGAGTAAAAGACGAGCTACCCTTTTCCCCCAAAAAAGGAGAGAAAAAAAAGGTTGACTCAAATATAAGATAGGGGGAGGATTTAATAAATTATCAAAATGCAGCAACCAGTGTAATCGTCTAGCGAAAACCCAAGACACCAGTAATATAATAAAACCAATAATTATAGCAAGAGGGGAAAAAGACCTCCGAGACCTTTTTAAGCCACAATGTTGGTTGTATAAGGCTAAAAAAGCAGGTCATGCCTCATTCATAAGGCAAAACCCCAAATGCTTTTTTTTAAATAAGTTAAATTTCAATGCAATAATTTCTGTGCAAATTTCAATGTGACACAACTACAATTTAACTTGTGAAAACAAAAAAGATAGTGCTAAACTTTAAAGAGGCACTTATCTTGTAGAAATGCCACATTCACAAGCCAGCACTAGTTGTTAAAAGTCTTAAAGGGCCTCCGTTTCACCCGGACTATCAGGGCTTCATCAGGGGAAGTCCTGTGATACCTTTAAAACAAAAATCAACATGACTAAATAATACATCTTAAATTAGCCAAAAGATCTTAACATAGGGGGTTGATTACTAAGGTACGCTTAGAATATAATGGGCACGTTAGCATTTAGCATGCACTAAATCGGCTAACACACCTTAGTAGAAGACCCCAACAGTTTATTAAAAAAACAGCAGGAAAGAACATTAACTGTTTTCAAGTATTCGTTGAAAAAATGGCGTCTGGCACTGCAGACGCTGCTGAGAATTTAAGCCAATGGCTGTTGAAAACGTCAAGACTGAAATATCCAATCAAAACTTACTACTGTCATTTACTTTTACTAATTGTGTTGGTCCCAGCCTAAGGTTTCTGCTTTGATCCCACAGACTCTGGGTACTGAGGCAGCAGATCTACAACTAAGCTATATATATAAGCTATATTTGTTTTAAAAATATCTATTGAAAAGAATAGGTCCCAATTACTGCCCCACTCTCTCTGTCATTCACAAGTCAGATGCATCTGGGGACAATATCTTAGAGACAAGAAATCTCCCAAACATGTCCAGTTTATTGAATGCTCTGTAACTCTTTTTATATCATTTTACATGAGTCAATGTCGTCAGCATGTGACGTAAATACAAACCATATATGGACACAGGTCACATGAAACTTTAAAGAAATAACAAGCATCTTACTATCTAAAGGCCAAAGTTTAAAGGTGCTTTGATCAGCAGAGCCTTTTTCTTATCTAAAGCTTCTTGCAAATACGATTATGAAAACAATTGAATTTACTTCACAACAAGGTAAGAACACACATCTGTCAAACATAAAATGGCCCAATTGGTCTGGTGGTCCTCCAGGACAGGGTTGGGAACCACTGCACTTCCTTCTGACTGTACATCCAATCTTTCTTTCTTTCTTATCCAACATTTCTTTCACAATTCAGCCCCATCCCCTTTGGGTCCAGGTCTCTATCTCTTTTTCCCTCTGCTTACCCTTCCCAGATCCAGTGTCAGTTCTCCTTTGTACCTACTACCACCTTTGTCCAGGTCTCCCTCTCTCTCCCTCCTCTGTTATGATCTTCCATCTCTCTGTTCTTCCTCAAGGTCTCTCCTCTTCTGTCTGTACCTCCCATAGTCCAGCATCTGCCTCCTGTCTTTCCCCTTTGGTCCAGGCCTTTCTCTCTCTCTGTCTTTCTTCTGCTTACAACCCCCCTTCTCTACCTCTCTCTCTCCTTCCTTCCTCCCCCCTTCCTTCTTATGTCCTCCTCACTGCCTTCCAGCCTTTGTCCCATCCGCTCCCCCAAAGCCAGTATGCTTCCCTCCCTCCCTGCCACGCCAAAGCCTGGTCTACCCACCGCTGATTCTTCCTCCCCCCCTCTCCCGGTCTGCCACCGCTCACTACCCATTGCTGCAGCAAATCCAAGAAGGGAAGGGCCGGGCCAGGTACATGCAGCGGCACTGGGCCACAAGCCTTCCCCTGACATCAATTCTGATGTTAGAGAGAAGGTCCAGGTTAACCAAACAGCGATTGGCTGGCCCGGACATTCTCTCCGACATCAGAATTGACGTCGGGGGAAGGCTTGTGGGCCGGTGGCGTGCATTCAGTGCACATGCCTGGCCCTTCCCGTCCTGCAGTTGTGGCAGTGAGTGGCAGCAGGGGTGGGTGGGGAGCAGCAGCGGCGGCAGTCAGCACGCATATCCCCTGACCTACAGGATGGGCAAATTTTGGGGAGGCCATGGCCCCTGTGGCCCTCCCATTACAATGCCTATGAATTATACAATGGTTATAAGAATATCAGACCTGATTCTATAAGTGGTGCCTGATGCAGCAAGTGCCTGGAAAACAGGCACCTGCCACAAGTCAGTCACAGACAGGCGCTGCTTATAAAATCATGCCTCGCAAGGACCCTAGGCATTGGAAATGTAGGGCAGGGTTTTACATGCCTACATTTCTGGTGTCTAAGGTCCTTGTAGAATTGTACCCACCGGTGCCTAGTGACACTGAAGTCTGGTGCCGCTCCTAAACACGCCCCCCCCCTTCCGGGCTGCCCCGTTACAAGGTGCTGCTAGGCACCATGGACCCAGGTGCCAGTCCCAGAGGCTACCTAGTGGCACCTAATTGGTTTTAATGGGAAAAACAATGCTTCTCAGAGCAGTGAAGCCTGTTTCCCTGCAGATAGAGAGGTGTGAAATCCAAGAGTTCAGAGGCAATGGTGTAGTAAGGGGGGGTGATCAGCCTTGGGTGCCGTCTTGGTGGGGGCGCTGGCACCCATCCTCCTCTCTGCCCCCTCGCTCCTTTCCCCCCCCCATTACCATGCATGCACACTCTTTCCCTTTCCCCATACCTCTTTAACGTTCCCAGCAAGAAGGGCAACCCCAACATGCTGGTCACGCCAGCATTGGCTCTTCCTCTGATGTCACTTCCTGGACCCGCACCTAGAAAGTGATGTCAGAGGAAGAGCTGACACTGGTGCAAGCAGCAGGTTGGGGTTGCTGCTTGCGCCAGGAACGTTAAAGAGGTATGGGGGAAGGGAAGGGGCACATGTGCATGATAGTGGGGGGCGTGGAAGAAGCGGATGAGTTGGGGGTCAGTCAAAAGAGCAGGGGTGGGGGCGCCAGTAGTAAATAAAAAACCCCAAAGAAAATATTGTAACACTTAACATATAATTCAACTGAGGAATCTGTTGCTAGAGAATGTGGCTTGGGATAATTTCCTACAACATATGTCCCTAAGCTATTTTTGGGATGGCTTGGTGAAATCCAGGGACGCCATCAGAAATTTCTGGGCCCCTTACTGAGTAATCCTATTGGGCCCCCCACGCACCCCTTCCCCCCCTTGACCCCCCCCTTCTTCCATGGGCCGAATACACACATACTTTTCTCTGTCGCCGCACTCTTTGACCAAAAGATTTGTAAGCCTGCAACCACGTCAAGGTAGACTCTTTCAGCAGCTCCCCTCCCTCCCCCTTACCTTTGTGGTCAAGTCAAAATGATCTACCAACAATAAAATTTTAAAAATACAAAGCACGCTGTACGCAGAGAAAATGTTAATTATCATTTATATTCCGCGGGTTTTCAAAGAGGTCAAGGCAGATGACTTTATGCAATGTCACCTCAGTAACAACTATACAAAAATAGACAAATATTCCCCCTCCCTTTTTACTAAACCGCGATAGCGGTTTTTAGCGCAGGGACCTGCGCTGAATGCCCCACGCTGCTCTTGAAGCTCATAGGCTCCCTGCGCTAAAAAACGCTATTGCGGTTTAGTAAAAGGGGGCCATAGTGCAAAATATAGACAGCATATATAAATTCTCAAAACGGACATATTTTGATCACTAAATTGAAAATAAAATCATTTTCCTACCTTTGGTAATTTCATCAGTCTCTGGTTGCACTTTATTCTTCTGACTGTGCATCCAATATTTCTTCCCTTCTTTCAGCCTCCTGTATGCTTCCTCTCCTCCAGACCTCATTCCCTCCCCAAACTTTTTCTTTGTTTCACCCTGCCCCCTTGTTTCTTTTTCTCTCTCTCCATACCCCCTTTCATTCTGTATGTCTGTCTTTCTCTCTCTCTCCGTGCCCCATTTTTCTTTGTTTCACCCAGCCCCCTTTCTTTTTTTTTTCTGGCTCCCTGTCCCCCCCTTTCTTTCTTTCTCCTTGCCCTCCCCTATGCCACCACCATTGGGAAAAAGCTGCCACCGCCACTAGGGAATAGGCTGCCACTGCCGCCATCGGGAACAGGCCGGCGCCGAATTCGCCCTGCTTCTCTTCCCCGCGGGGCCGACCAACTCTCGCCACTCGACGTCAATTCTAACGTCGGAGAGGATGTTCTGGGCCAGCCAGGCAGCGATTGGCTGGCCCAGAACATCCTCTCCGACGTCAGAATTGACACGGGTGGCGAGAGTTGGTCGGCCCCACAGGGAAAAGCAGGGAGAACTTGGCACCGGCCTGTTCCCAATGGCGGCGGTGGCACTCAAGTGGCTAAAGAGACGCAGTTTGCCAGCCTAGGGAGAACACTGGAGGGTGGCCAGCTGTGCACCCCCTTGGGGCGTAAACCCGGGGCAGACCGCCCCCACCCCCACCTTGGTATGCCACTGTCTGTACCTCACTCCCTCCCTATGACCAAAAATTCTCCTTTCTTCTATTCCCCATGTACACAACCATCTCTTTCCCTTCCTTCCTCTCTTCCAAGTCCTTGCCTTCTGTGTCCAAAAACACATTCCCTCCCCCACCTCAGCATCTCTATCCCTCCCTTCCTCTCTCCCAAGTTCATGCCTTCTGTGTCCAAAAATGCATTCCCTCCCCAACCTCAGCATCTCTTTCCCTCCCTTCCACTCTCCCAAGTCCATGCCTTCTGTGTCCACAAACCCATTCCCTCCCCCACCTCAGCATCTATTTCCCTCCCTTCCTCTCTCCCAAGTCCATGCCTTCTGTGTCCAAAAACCCATTCCCTCCCCCACCTCAGCATCTCTTTCCCTCCCTTCCTCTCTCCCAAGTCCATGCCTTCTGTGTCCAAAAACCCATTCCCTCCCCCACCTCAGCATCTATTTCCCTCCCTTCCTCTCTCCCAAGTCCATGCCTTCTGTGTCCAAAAACCCATTCCCTCCCCCACCTCAGCATCTATTTCCCTCCCTTCCTCTCTCCCAAGTCCATGCCTTCTGTGTCCAAAAACCCATTCCCTCCCCCACCTCAGCATCTATTTCCCTCCCTTCCTCTCTCCCAAGTCCATGCCTTCTGTGTCCAAAAACCCATTCCCTCCTCCATCTCAGCAACTCTTTCCCTCCCTTCCTCTCTCCCAAGTCCATGCTTTCTGTGTCCAAAAACCCATTCCCTCCCCCACCTCAGCATCTATTTCCCTCCCTTCCTCTCTCCCAAGTCCATGCCTTCTGTGTCCAAAAACCCATTCCCTCCCCCACCTCAGCATCTCTTTCCCTCCCTTCCTCTCTCCCAAGTCCATGCCTTCTGTGTCCAAAAACCCATTCCCTCCCCCACCTCAGCATCTCTTTCCCTCCCTTCCTCTCTCCCAAGTCCATGCCTTCTGTGTCCAAAAACCCATTCCCTCCCCCACCTCAGCATCTCTTTCCCTCCCTTCCTCTCTCCCAAGTCCATGCCTTCTGTGTCCAAAAGCCCATTCCCTCCCCCACCTCAGCATCTCTTTCCCTCCCTTCCTCTCTCCCAAGTCCATGCCTTCTGTGTCCAAAAACCCATTCCCTCCCCCACCTCAGTATCTATTTCCCTCCCTTCCTCTCTCCCAAGTCCATGCCTTCTGTGTCCAAAAACCCATTCTCTCCCCCACCTCAGCATCTCTTTCCCTCCCTTCCTCTCTCCCAAGTCCATGCCTTCTGTGTCCAAAAACCCATTCCCTCCCCCACCTCAGCATCTCTTTCCCTCCCTTCCTCTCTCCCAAGTCCATGCCTTCTGTGTCCAAAAACCCATTCCCTCCCCCACCTCAGCATCTCTTTCCCTCCCTTCCTCTCTCCCAAGTCCATGCCTTCTGTGTCCAAAAACCCATTCCCTCCCCCACCTCAGCATCTCTTTCCCTCCCTTCCTCTCTCCCAAGTCCATGCCTTCTGTGTCCAAAAGCCCATTCCCTCCCCCACCTCAGCATCTCTTTCCCTCCCTTCCTCTCTCCCAAGTCCATGCCTTCTGTGTCCAAAAACCCATTCCCTCCCCCACCTCAGTATCTATTTCCCTCCCTTCCTCTCTCCCAAGTCCATGCCTTCTGTGTCCAAAAACCCATTCTCTCCCCCACCTCAGCATCTCTTTCCCTCCCTTCCTCTCTCCCAAGTCCATGCCTTCTGTGTCCAAAAACCCATTCCCTCCCCCACCTCAGCATCTCTTTCCCTCCCTTCCTCTCTCCCAAGTCCATGCCTTCTGTGTCCAAAAACCCATTCCCTCCCCCACCTCAGCATCTCTTTCCCTCCCTTCCTCTCTCCCAAGTCCATGCCTTCTGTGTCCAAAAACCCATTCCCTCCCCCACCTCAGCATCTCTTTCCCTCCCTTCCTCTCTCCCAAGTCCATGCCTTCTGTGTCCAAAAACCCATTTCCTCCTCCACCTCAACATCTCTTTCCCTCCCTTCCTCTCTCCCAAGTCCATGCCTTCTGTGTCCAAAAACCCATTCCCTCCCCCACCTCAGCATCTCTTTCCCTCCCTTCCTCTCTCCCAAGTCCATGCCTTGTGTCCAAAAACCCATTCCCTCCCCCACCTCAGCTTCTCTTTCCCTCCCTTCCTCTCTCCCAAGTCCATGCCTTCTGTGTCCAAAAACCCATTCCCTCCACCACCTCAGCATCTCTTTCCCTCCCTTCCTCTCTCCCAAGTCCATGCCTTCTGTGTCCAAAAACCCATTCCCTCCCCCACCTCAGTATCTATTTCCCTCCCTTCCTCTCTCCCAAGTCCATGCCTTCTGTGTCCAAAACCCATTCCCTCCCCCTCCTCAGCATCTCTTTCCCTCCCTTCCTCTCTCCCAAGTCCATGCCTTCTGTGTCCAAAAACCCATTCCCTCCCCCACCTCAGCATCTCTTTCCCTCCCTTCCTCTCTCCCAAGTCCATGCCTTCTGTGTCCAAAAACCCATTCCCTCCCCCACCTCAGCATCTCTTTCCCTCCCTTCCTCTCTCCCAAGTCCATGCCTTCTGTGTCCAAAAACCCATTCCCTCCCCCACCTCAGCATCTCTTTCCCTCCCTTCCTCTCTCCCAAGTCCATGCCTTCTGTGTCCAAAAACCCATTCCCTCCCCCACCTCAGCATCTCTTTCCCTCCCTTCCTCTCTCCCAAGTCCATGCCTTCTGTGTCCAAAAACCCATTCCCTCCCCCACCTCAGCATCTATTTCCCTCCCTTCCTCTCTCCCAAGTCCATGCCTTCTGTGTCCAAAAACCCATTCCCTCCCCCACCTCAGCATCTCTTTCCCTCCCTTCCTCTCTCCCAAGTCCATGCCTTCTGTGTCCAAAAACCCATTCCCTCCCCCACCTCAGCATCTATTTCCCTCCCTTCCTCTCTCCCAAGTCCATGCCTTCTGTGTCCAAAAACCCATTCCCTCCCCCACCTCAGCATCTATTTCCCTCCCTTCCTCTCTTCCAAGTCCATGCCTTCTGTGTCCAAAAACCCATTCCCTCCCCCACCTCAGCATCTATTTCCCTCCCTTCCTCTCTCCCAAGTCCATGCCTTCTGTGTCCAAAAACCCATTCCCTCCCCCACCTCAGCATCTCTTTCCCTCCCTTCCTCTCTCCCAAGTCCATGCCTTCTGTGTCCAAAAACCCATTCCCTCCCCCACCTCAGCATCTCTTTCCCTCCCTTCCTCTCTCCCAAGTCCATGCCTTCTGTGTCCAAAAACCCATTCCCTCCCCCACCTCAGCATCTATTTCCCTCCCTTCCTCTCTCCCAAGTCCATGCCTTCTGTGTCCAAAAACCCATTCCCTCCCCCACCTCAGCATCTATTTCCCTCCCTTCCTCTCTCCCAAGTCCATGCCTTCTGTGTCCAAAAACCCATTCCCTCCCCCACCTCAGCATCTATTTCCCTCCCTTCCTCTCTCCCAAGTCCATGCCTTCTGTGTCCAAAAACCCATTCCCTCCTCCATCTCAGCAACTCTTTCCCTTCCTTCCTCTCTTCCAAGTCCTTGCCTTCTGTGTCCAAAAACACATTCCCTCCCCCACCTCAGCATCTCTATCCCTCCCTTCCTCTCTCCCAAGTTCATGCCTTCTGTGTCCAAAAATGCATTCCCTCCCCAACCTCAGCATCTCTTTCCCTCCCTTCCACTCTCCCAAGTCCATGCCTTCTGTGTCCACAAACCCATTCCCTCCCCCACCTCAGCATCTATTTCCCTCCCTTCCTCTCTCCCAAGTCCATGCCTTCTCTGTCCAAAAACCCATTCCCTCCCCCACCTCAGCATCTCTTTCCCTCCCTTCCTCTCTCCCAAGTCCATGCCTTCTGTGTCCAAAAGCCCATTCCCTCCCCCACCTCAGCATCTCTTTCCCTCCCTTCCTCTCTCCCAAGTCCATGCCTTCTGTGTCCAAAAACCCATTCCCTCCCCCACCTCAGTATCTATTTCCCTCCCTTCCTCTCTCCCAAGTCCATGCCTTCTGTGTCCAAAAACCCATTCTCTCCCCCACCTCAGCATCTCTTTCCCTCCCTTCCTCTCTCCCAAGTCCATGCCTTCTGTGTCCAAAAACCCATTCCCTCCCCCACCTCAGCATCTCTTTCCCTCCCTTCCTCTCTCCCAAGTCCATGCCTTCTGTGTCCAAAAACCCATTCCCTCCCCCACCTCAGCATCTCTTTCCCTCCCTTCCTCTCTCCCAAGTCCATGCCTTCTGTGTCCAAAAACCCATTCCCACCCCCACCTCAGCATCTCTTTCCCTCCCTTCCTCTCTCCCAAGTCCATGCCTTCTGTGTCCAAAAACCCATTTCCTCCTCCACCTCAGCATCTCTTTCCCTCCCTTCCTCTCTCCCAAGTCCATGCCTTCTGTGTCCAAAAACCCATTCCCTCCCCCACCTCAGCATCTCTTTCCCTCCCTTCCTCTCTCCCAAGTCCATGCCTTGTGTCCAAAAACCCATTCCCTCCCCCACCTCAGCTTCTCTTTCCCTCCCTTCCTCTCTCCCAAGTCCATGCCTTCTGTGTCCAAAAACCCATTCCCTCCCCCACCTCAGCATCTCTTTCCCTCCCTTCCTCTCTCCCAAGTCCATGCCTTCTGTGTCCAAAAACCCATTCCCTCCCCCACCTCAGTATCTATTTCCCTCCCTTCCTCTCTCCCAAGTCCATGCCTTCTGTGTCCAAAACCCATTCTCTCCCCCTCCTCAGCATCTCTTTCCCTCCCTTCCTCTCTCCCAAGTCCATGCCTTCTGTGTCCAAAAACCCATTCCCTCCCCCACCTCAGCATCTCTTTCCCTCCCTTCCTCTCTCCCAAGTCCATGCCTTCTGTGTCCAAAAACCCATTCCCTCCCCCACCTCAGCATCTCTTTCCCTCCCTTCCTCTCTCCCAAGTCCATGCCTTCTGTGTCCAAAAACCCATTCCCTCCCCCACCTCAGCATCTCTTTCCCTCCCTTCCTCTCTCCCAAGTCCATGCCTTCTGTGTCCAAAAACCCATTCCCTCCCCCACCTCAGCATCTCTTTCCCTCCCTTCCTCTCTCCCAAGTCCATGCCTTCTGTGTCCAAAAACCCATTCCCTCCCCCACCTCAGCATCTCTTTCCCTCTCCATGCCTTCTGTGTCCAAAAACCCATTCCCTCCCCCACCTCAGCATCTCTTTCCCTCCCTTCCTCTCTCCCAAGTCCATGCCTTCTGTGTCCAAAAGCCCATTCCCTCCCCCACCTCAGCATCTCTTTCCCTCCCTTCCTCTCTCCCAAGTCCATGCCTTCTGTGTCCAAAAACCCATTCCCTCCCCCACCTCAGCATCTCTTTCCCTCCCTTCCTCTCTCCCAAGTTCATGCCTTGTGTCCAAAACGCACTCCCTCCCCCTTTTGTGTTCCCCGTTTGCCTCCCAGCCCATCTTAGCAACTTTCTCAGCAAAATGTAGCTCGAGCCGCCAGTGGCGTACCTAGGGTATGTGGCACCCGGGGCCCATCATTTTTTGACACCCCCCCCCCCCTCATGTAAAATTTTTTTTTTTTTTTTTTTTTTTGCAATAACCATGAAATGGAATAAATGGTCAGAATAGAAACAGGCAGTGAAAATTTTCTTTTTTTTTTTTTTTTTTTCAAAGTATTTTTATTGAGAATGGCAAAAGGTCCAGACAAGCAACCATGGTCTGTACAGAAACTTATACATTATCAAAAAGAACACAGAATGAGAGTAACAGCAACAACAAGCATGAACAAGCCTCTCCCAAGAGAAAATTGCCAATGAGAGGCATAGCAATACACAACAAAAGGCCAAAACTTGGGGCAAGCAAACAAATCCCACCCCAGAACCCACAAGAATAATAAGCCGGACTAGACCCTCAGCCATATTTTATAATGAAAAAAAACCCCCACAAGCAACAACACCCAGACCGCTCACCAGACACACCAATCCGCACAACAAGCACCCAAGAAACACCCAGCCACCACCCAGACAAAACTACCAGACACACCTACCCCACCAAGCCCAGACCCAACCCCCCCTCCCCAGAGAGTGCAAGCGCAAAGTGGACCGTGAAAAGGGCAGCTGCAGAAGTGGAAAGCCCCAGATAAGTAGGTTAGCTAAAGAAAGCCCACAGATAGAAGAAATCAGGATAACAGAAGTTCCAACAAATGCTCCCACAGAAAATTTTCTTTTATTGAACCTCATTTATGTAACCATTATTCCAAACATAACATAACATAAATTATGTCTGAATTGTCATGACATCAGAAGTACATATGGAGTAGTTGCAGGTGATGCTTGGGACAGTTCTGATTATGTTAGTTTGGTTTTATGTGTTTTTTTAATAGAAGGGTTTTTATTTCTTTTTTTAAGGTTTTGTAGTTTGTGGTCGAGGTCAATAGGTTGTAGAGTTGGGGGTCAAGTGTTGCAGCTCGAATGGCTAGGAGGTTGTCGAACAGTTTTTTTCTTTTGACGTTTTTGGTTGGAGGGTGTGTGAATGGTGCGTGAGTTCTCCTATGTCTGTTTGAAGTGGATTGAATTATTTAGCTGAAGAAATTAGTTACCCCCCCCCATTCCACACACATTAATTCTCTTCCATTTTTGTTCCCATTATAAAAAAACACTGATAAGTTCCCAGGAAAAAAATACATTAAAATAAGAAGTGAAAACAAAGGCCCCTACAGATGAGAACATAACATAAGAATAGCCTAACTGGGTCACACCAATGGTCCATCATGCCCAGTAGCCCATTCTCATGGTAGCCAATAGTGCTGCCTGATTCAGAGAAAAATATTTCATTCGATCCGATTCACCCTGTTGAATCGATTTTTCGATTAGATTCACTGTTAATGACACCGCTTTTTAAGTTTAAACAAAGTATAACAATAAATTTCACAACAACAATAAATTTCACAAAGTACTTTAAAAAAAAAAAATCACATTTTTCCATTAAAGCAGTTCTGGAGACATTTGCTTGAACAGTCTTTTTTCCCAGTCCATAAGCAAGCAATATGAAAAAGATTTCCTTAATTATCTACTCAAACATTTTTGCTATTTACTTTCATTGTACCTAGACTATTATTCAGTAGAAAAAATTTAGTTTGTTCAATCAAGCAGAACATTCACTCATAGAAGTCCAATGTCCACACAGGATTTGATTGAACAAACAAATTTTTTCTACTGAATAATAGTTTAGGTATACTGAATAGCAAAAATGTTAAAGCCACACAGAAAAGCAGTAAAAGTCAATAGGTTCTCCAAGTGGGAACAACTGAGTGCACCAATCCAGGGCAAGCAGACGCTTCCCCCATGTCTTAATAACAGACAATGGACTTTTCCTCCAGGAATTTGTCCAAACCTTTCTTAAAACCAGCTACGCTATCTACTTTTAACATAACTTCTGGCCACTTCATTTTTAAGCTTAGATCTTTCCTTCCAAACAGAGACCTTGCTAGATGTCAAATACAGCACAAGGTAACTTCACATGGACTTAACTGTGCAGGAAATGAATCTCCTCATACACCCACCATATAGTGCAAAAATGTGCAAAGGTCTGTTTTTTTCTTTCGATCACTACATAGCCTAATGCCACACAAGCAGCGCTGTTACAAACATATTCTGAAGGTCAATGCTAAGGTTGACAAAGTTTCCTTCCTTGGACCAGAAGGAGATACTGACAAACCACTGGAAGAGATTCTAAAACAACTACCCAGAAATAACACCCAAAGACCCACTCAGTGTGTGAACCAGTTGAGTGGAGTGGACTAACTGGGGGTGGAAATGGGCCCAGAGTTTGCTCAGCAGAATTTCCCAGACTACCTCTTCCTCTCAACACACTGACATGCTACCACCACCACCAACACTAGGAACACCTCACCGAGTATGCCAGCAATGCTTATAAACTTTATAAAACACATTATTATATTTTCTTATAAAGCATATATTTTAACTGAACTCAGCCTTGCCATTCACAAAAATAGAAAAGTTCCCATTTCAAGCTGTCTCATGTACACTTTTCAAATCTAACATATTGTAATCACAAAACAGAAAATAAAATTATTTTTTCTACCTTTTGTTCTCTGATCAATATTCAAATCTTGTTGGTCCCAGGCTCTTGTTGTCTTGCTTGCCAGGGTCTCCTTTCTCCGTGCTAACCATCCGTCTGCCATCTCTGTTCTCCCCTTCCGTTTCCCTTCCCTCTCCCGGAGATCTGGCATCTTTCCTTTTTTTTGTCTCCATCCACAGATTCACCTTTTCTCAACTCCCCACCACCCCAGGATCCACCATCTCTCCCTTTCTGTTCCCAACTATCCTCCTATCCAGTATCTCTATCCCCCCTCCACACCATCCCCTGTTTCCAAGTTCTCTCCCTTTCTGTTCCTTCCCTCCCTAAATCCCATTATGCACCATCTCTCTCCCACTCCTCTGTTTTTAGACCCATTATTTCTAACCCCCAAAGTCTGGCATATGCACGTATCTTTGAACCCCCCCTTCCCTCTCTCCCTCTGTGTACTTTTACACCAGGACCCCCCCCCCCCCGAAGGTCTGTCCCCCCTCCGAAGGGCTACACCCCACCCCTGAAGACCTGCACCCCCCGAAGGACTTTACCTCCCACCCGAAGGTCTGTCCCCCTCTGAAGGCCTAAACCCCACCCCTGAAGGCCTGCACCCTCCCCGAAGGATTGTACCCCCCACCCGAAGGTCTGTCCCTCCCTGAAGGCCTGCACCCATCCCGAAGGCCTGCACCCACCCCGAATGCCTGCACCCACCCCGAAGGCCTGCACCCACCCCGAAGGCCTGCACCCCCGAAGGCCTGTCCCCCCCCCCTTGAAGGCCTGACCCCCCCTTGAAGGCCTGCCTGCTTGTCCCCCCTTGAAGGCCTATCCCCCCTTAAAGGTCTGCCTGTCCCACCCCCTTGTAGGCCTGTCCCCCCTTAAAGGTCTGCCTGTCCCACCCCCTTGTAGGCCTGTCCCCCCCTTGAAGGCCTGACCCCCCCTTGAAGGCCTGCCTGCTTGTCCCCCCTTGAAGGCCTGTCCCCCCCCCTTGAAGGTTGGCACCCCCCCCAAAGGCCTGCACCCCCTTGTAGGCCTGTCCCCCCCTTGAAGGCCTGCCTGCTTGTCCCCCCTTGAAGGCCTGTCCCCCCCCTTGAAGGCCTGCACCCCCCCTTGAAGGTTGGCACCCCCCCAAAGGCCTGCACCCCCTTGAAGGCCTGCACCCCCTTGAAGGTCGGCACCCCCCCTGAAGGCATGCACCCCCCCTGAAGGCCTGTCCCCCCTTGAAGGCCTGTCCCCCCCCCTTGTAGGCCTGCACCCCCTTGTAGGCCTGTCCCCCCCCCCTTGTAGGCCTGTCCCCCCCTTGAAGGCCTGCCTGCCTGTCCCCCCCTTGAAGGCCTGCACCCCCTTGAAGGTCTGCACCCCCCCCGAAGACCTGCACCCCCCCTTGAAGGCCTGCCTGCCTGCCTGTCACCCCCCTCCCCCTTGAAAGTCTGCCTGCCCGCCCGCCCGCCCCACCCTGAAGGCCTGATGCCCCGACCCACCCCGAAGGACCATTCGCCCCCCTGGCCTCCCCGCACTACCTATGAAGCAGCCGCAGCAGGATCGCGACGTCAGCTATATTTGCGCTACTTAGGAGCTGCTTCCTGCGTCGCGGTCCCGCCCCCTCCTCTGACGTCAGAGGAGGGACGGGACCGCGGCGCAGGAAGCAGCGCCCAAGCAGCTGAGGGATTGCTGACGTCGCGATCCTGCTGCGGGCTGCTTCATAGGTGTGCTGGAAGGTCAGTGGGGCGAGCGGTCCTTCGGGCGTGGGGGGGGACTGAGCGGCAAGGCCGGGAACACCCCCTCAGGGCTGGTACCCGGGGCGGCCCGCCCCCCCCCGCACCCCCCTAGGTACGCCACTGCACCGAACCAAACTGATAGAAGGAGAATGAGCTTCTTCAGGGATCTGACCCAGTTCTAATACCTCTCCGTCTCCGTGCCGACCGACCCCCTCAAGGACCGACCCTTGGAAACATGTTTTCAGGCTTGGAATCCAGTTAAAAGGCAATAGACGCTCTGTCTATACCTGGGACCAAACTGAAAGAAATTTGTCCAGCCCTGGCAAGTTCAAACCCAACTCAAACCAAATTCTGCACTCCTGGGGAAGGGGGAGGTTTTGCTTCTGAGAAAGTGCTCCTTAGTACATCAGAATCTCTGTCTGCTTCTTGGCACCAGCACTGGAGAAATAATGAGACGCCCTACTTTCTTTCTGCATGTGAAGCCATCTGGAGGGGGGGGGGGTGTTTGTGAGTACCAGAAGGCACTGCGAGGAAGGAACGGGGTATATTAGTAGATCTGTGTGTGATGGAGGGCACTAGGGCCAGCAGGAGTGAGGTACATAGTTAGAGCTGTAGAGGGGGGGGGGGGGGGGGGAGAAGGAGGGTGTCCCTATTGCAAGGGAGGAGTGAGGTTTTCCCTCGCCTTTTCTTCAGTCCTAAAGTTCACATTTTCTGGCTTTGGCTGCCTTCAGCAGTCATGCGACCGGGTAACAAAGCCCCCTGACCCTGCACGCTGTCTGATTCGGCTGCTGTTGAACAGTTTGCGTGCCGGAACCCTTCTCAGGCTGAGTGGAATTTGGGTTATGAGCTGCAGGGAGTGGTTGTGAATTTCTCCGTGAGAACCTTGTGCATCCTCCTCCAGCTTGAGTTCCGATCCTCCCCGAGGCTGACGTATTTCCTGTTGCCTCAGCTTTCAACAGCAATCTGACCTGGAGGAGGGGAGAACAAGGCCTGGGAATGCATTTATCTGAGTTTGGGGTTTAGGTTTCTGCCACTTGGTGCTGAATGTAAGACGCGCGCACGAGGACGCGCACGCGTAGACGTCCGCACGTAGACGCCCGCACTAGACGTCCCCACGTAGACGTCCGCACTAGACGTCCCCACGTAGACGTCCGCACTAGACGTCCGCACTAGACGTCCCCACGTAGACGTCCGCACTAGACGTCCGCACTAGACGTCCCCACGTAGACGTCCGCACTAGACGTCTAGTGCGGGCGTCTAGTGCGGACGTCTACGTGGGGACGTCTAGTGCGGACGTCTAGTGGGGACGTCTAGTGCGGGCGTCTACGTGGGGACGTCTAGTGGGGACGTCTAGTGGGGACGTCTACGTGGGGACGTCTAGTGCGGGCGTCTAGTGCGGACGTCTAGTGCGGACGTCTAGTGGGGACGTCTATTGCGGACGTCTATTGCGGACGTCTAGTGGGGACGTCTAGTGGGGACGTCTATTGCGGACGTCTAGTGGGGACGTCTAGTGGGGACGTCTAGTGCGGACGTCTATTACGGACGTCTAGTGGGGACGTCTATTGCGGACGTCTAGTGGGGACGTCTAGTGCGGGCGTCTAGTGCGGGCGTCTAGTGGGGACGTCTATTGCGGACGTCTAGTGGGGACGTCTATTGCGGACGTCTAGTGGGGACGTCTAGTGCGGGCGTCTAGTGGGGACGTCTAGTGCGGGCGTCTAGTGCGGACGTCTATTGCGGACGTCTAGTGCGGACGTCTACGTGGGGACGTCTAGTGCGGACTCAAGCTGGAGGAGGATGCACAAGGTTCTCACGGAGAAATTCACAACCACTCCCTGCAGCTCATAACCCAAATTCCACTCAGCCTGAGAAGGGTTCCGGCACGCAAACTGTTCAACAGCAGCCGAATCAGACAGCGTGCAGGGTCAGGGGGGCTTTGTTACCCGGTCGCATGACTGCTGAAGGCAGCCAAAGCCAGAAAATGTGAACTTTAGGACTGAAGAAAAGGCGAGGGAAAACCTCACTCCTCCCTTGCAATAGGGACACCCTCCTTCTCCCCCCCCCCCCCCCTCTACAGCTCTAACTATGTACCTCACTCCTGCTGGCCCTAGTGCCCTCCATCACACACAGATCTACTAATATACCCCGTTCCTTCCTCGCAGTGCCTTCTGGTACTCACAAACACCCCCCCCCCTCCAGATGGCTTCACATGCAGAAAGAAAGTAGGGCGTCTCATTATTTCTCCAGTGCTGGTGCCAAGAAGCAGACAGAGATTCTGATGTACTAAGGAGCACTTTCTCAGAAGCAAAACCTCCCCCTTCCCCAGGAGTGCAGAATTTGGTTTGAGTTGGGTTTGAACTTGCCAGGGCTGGACAAATTTCTTTCAGTTTGGTCCCAGGTATAGACAGAGCGTCTATTGCCTTTTAACTGGATTCCAAGCCTGAAAACATGTTTCCAAGGGTCGGTCCTTGAGGGGGTCGGTCGGCACGGAGACGGAGAGGTATTAGAACTGGGTCAGATCCCCGACCCACCCCGAAGGACCATTCGCCCCCCTGGCCTCCCCGCACTACCTATGAAGCAGCCGCAGCAGGATCGCGACGTCAGCTATATTTGCGCTACTTAGGAGCTGCTTCCTGCGTCGCGGTCCCGCCCCCTCCTCTGACGTCAGAGGAAGCAGCGCCCAAGCAGCTGAGGGATTGCTGACGTCGCGATCCTGCTGCGGGCTGCTTCATAGGTGTGCGGGGAGGCCAGGGGGGCGGCGGTCCTTCGGGCGTGGGGGGGGGACTGAGCGGCAAGGCCGGGAACACCCCCTCAGGGCTGGTACCCGGGGCGGCCCGCCCCCCCCGCCCCCCCCCTAGGTACGCCACTGCGAGCCGCGTAGGCTTGTCTTCTATTTCCTGCCTGTCCCGCCGCGCACACATAGCCGACCAGAAGTCTTCCCCGACTTCAGCGCTGAAGTCGGAGGGCGGGCTTTGCTTAAGCCCTCCCTCCGACGTCAGCGCTGACGTCGGGGAAGACTTCCGATTGGCTGTGTGAGCAGCAGGGCAGTCGGAGTAGAAGACGAACCTCGCGGCTTGAGTTATATTTAACCCCGCGGGTCCCCCATCGTCCCCGTTCAGCTCTCTCTCCTGCGCACCGCCCCCCCCCCCCCCCTAGGCACGCTACTGGCCCGGGCCCCCTGTCAGCTCCGGGCCCCTGAATGCAGGACTGGTAGTACTGCCCTGATGGCGGCCCTGGTGAAATCCATTGCTAGGATAAGCAGCTATTACTCCTTGGGATCTTGCCAGATATTTGTAATCAGGACCTGATGGACTTGTGTTTGGTGCCAGTATGGCAACTCTTATGCTCCTATGAGTTGAACCCCCAGTGTGAAGGCAGGCCCTCTAACCACTAATATACCACTAGTAAGTCACCACATGAGCAATGTGTTGGGTAGTAGCACTGTGCCACTAGGAGGGCAGCATGTTCATCACAGATTTTATGGGTACTGGTCTATGAGATAGAGATGGAAGTATGGGGAGGGATGTCATGTCACACAAAATGTCATGCATTTGGCACCAACCTTCACCTTCGTCTCTCTTCCCCACTTCTCCCTCTCCATACAGGTGGAAGACCTCAGGTAATGGTGCTAGCTCCTGCGGCTGCATGAGTAAGAATTCATTCCTGGGGTGCAAGAGGAACTGCATGCTCATAGACCCTCGTAACCTCTTATGCACCTCTATGCCAACTACTGGGTGTTAATGTCAAAGCAAAAGCCAATGGTTGGTCCCTAAACCCATAGTCAACTCCTAGGTGACTATGTGCATCTCAAAATATGTCATACTCATATATGTAGGTGATGGAGTACCTGACTGTAACCTATGTTTATGTTTCTCTCCTGTCTAGCTCAGGCACCATCTGCAGAACCCCCTGGACATGCTGCTACAGGCACCAGCCAGAAGAAGATAAACACCCACTGGAGGGGAGGCACATACTTGGGGCACAGATTGGAGGGAGGAAGAGAGAGGGGCGCATTGGAATATGGGAGGAAGGAAGAGGGGTATGCTGAGACTCGGGAGGGAGGGAGAGGGGCACATTGGAACACTGAAGGTAGAACAAGGCTGTTCATAAAACGGGGACTGCCTGTAGTTGTACACACGTTAGCAATGTTTTTGAGTTATGTTACAGTTGTCTAGTCAAGATAGGATTAAAATTCAGAAAGCCTCTGTTTCAAAGTATTTTCTGATGGATTTGATCTTTCTCATCACAAGAAAAGATTGTTTTATTATCGATTATATGTGGCTTTTCATGGATAGTTGGTTATCAATTTCTACTCCTAAGATTTGGGATTATGGTTTTAATGGGAAGTCTGAGTCATTTACTGTGATCCTTGGAGTGTAGCATGGGTCCGTTGAGGGTCCTAGACAAAGGAATTTGATTTTGTTTTTATTTAATTTGAAGCAGTGGCTGCGCTAATGGCCACGAAGCCCATAGAGATTTAAAGGGCTTCAGGGCTGTTGTTGTGCGGCTTTGTAAAAGAGGTCATTAGTTTGGACGCCTAAGTCCCGCTCAGCATTAGGCAGGACTTAGGTGCCCTTTAGGCGCCCTTTATAGAATCAGGGCCAAAATGTCCAAATGCCACTTTATGGCATTTATTTTTGGGTTGTTTTTCTCTTCTGAAAATGAGCCCCAGAGCCTCATATTAATAAATCTTAAGACTTGGAATTAAAATACTGTACCTTTTGAATTGTTGTATAGTGAAGGGGAACCAGTGTTTTCTGCATATGTGAGAGCTGAGACTTTTTTCATTTCAAGCCTGAGTTTACTTTAAACATTCTGGGCTAGGTTAATCGTCAAGTCCACTTAAAGAACACTTATCATCCACAGATGTTATGTTGGTCACCTCCCTTCCTTATCTTGAAATCTCTCTGTTCTGTGGAAAAGGGAAGTTGTGTGGTTGGAAGGTGCACATAAAGGGACCCAGGAATCCTAGTCTGGGCTGATCTCCCTCCTTCAGTGCTTATTTGGACAGGTGAATTCTATAATATCTGGTAAGTCTTCTGCTTGGCATTTAATTATGTAAAGAAAAAAGAAGTAGACCTATGAAGGATGTGGCCAGGACTGGGTGTGAATTCACTCCCTTAGACTTTCTCTCTATGTCATCTTTTAAACATCTTCTTTACTCCTCTGATCCTACAGCTGCTAAGTCTCACCCTTCAATTCCTGGTGGTCCTAATTCTCCTGTCTGGAAGCTTATCCTGAACCCTTCTTCTTTCCTGTCTGGGTCAGTTTTCCTTGCCAGGATGGAACCAGATGGACCTCCTCTGCTTTGCGGTTCACAGTGACTTGTTCACACTATCTGATTTTCTCAGCTTTCATAGACAGAGAAGCCAGGAATTCAGGTTTATGTCCTGTGGTTTGCCTCTTTAAGGGAAAGAAATGGAGCAGCATCATGCACACTTCATTTAGTCTTTCCTCTTTTACTTCTACCTATAGATCCTCTCATCACATTCCTCTCCTCAGACATCCTTAAATAGAATCTATTCTTCTTCAAATTTTGATCATTTCACTCACATGCCTCAGTCCTCCTGATTCTCTCATTCAATCTTGTATCCTTCCTACATAACTCGCAGTTTCTCTGGTTCCCTCCATTATTCTTGCTCACCCCACATACCCTCATATAGGCTTACCATATAGCTCCAGAAAAAGAAGGACGGATTAAGACATCCGGGTTTTACTTCCATTGAAAGCAATGGAAGTAAGAAGGATATCTGGGTTTTACTTCCATTAAAAGCAATGGAAGTAAAACCTGGATTACTCAATCTGCCTCCTTTTTCTGGAACTATATGGTAAGCCTACTCATTCATCTCTGACCTCCACACCCTTCCACTGACTTTTACCCCTTTCCCTTCTACCAAAATTGCTTCCAGTAGCAGAACACAGGAAACACCACTCATAACAGAATCAGTGGATCTGGGAGGCATTTTTAAGCTTACCATATGACCCCAGAAAAAGGAGGATGGATTAAGACATCCGGGTTTTGCTTCCATCGAAAGCAGTGGCAGTAAGGAGGACAGATTGAGACATCTGGTGTTTATTTCTATTGCTTTCAATAGAAGTAAAACCCGGATGACTCAATCTGTCTTCCTTTTTCTGGAGCTATATGGTAACCTTACATTTCCTCCAACCTCTCTTGGGGTCTCTTTGAGTGCCAGTGAGCTGTGCACGTATAAAGACTAGTGGCTGCTCCTCATTTCCGTGTAATCAGCTCCCACCAGCTCTCTCCTTCTTCCCATGGAGGTGGCCAGAAAGATTCCACTAGCAGCTCTGCCCAACCTCTCCATCTTCTGGCAAAAAAGTGTCAGAAAGCCATTCTGGGTGGTTCTGCCAGAAATTAAACTCTGAGTGCCAGATAGAAATATGGCTATGTTAGCATTAAGTTTAATCCTGCGGAGTGGAACTACTGCTCACAAATTTCAAAGTGTTGTTTTTTTTTGTGCCTGATCTTTAATCTCACTGTAATGTCTGCTGTATGATCACTCCCTCCCCTCCTGATCCCTGCTGGAAGTGAGGGGAGGGGGAAAAATCCAGAGGGATGGGTTAGATATGGAAACGTGCTGATGCCTAATGCTGGATGCTAAAGCCCATAATGCAAAACCCCATAGCGCAAAAAATAGATAAGCAAAGCTCAAAGGAAATAATAATAATAATTTTACTTCTTATATACTGCCCAACCAGAAGATCCGGGCAGTTCACAGCAAGAGAACTGAGGCATATCAATGAAGATGCAAGATACATTAGGAATCAGTAGAATTCAATGCTATACAATACAATAAAATACAACATGATACAATGTAGAGTGATACAAAGCAAAGTCATCACATAAATTTACCAAACAGGTAGGTTTTCAGTGATTTTCTAAACTCATAGTAAGATTGGGAGTGGGCAATCAGAGAACACATCCAAGAGTTAATTCTCCCTGCTTGAAAGGCTAGAGTTTTGTCTAAAAATCTTTTAAAATGGCAGGCTTTCGGAGTAGGGTACATGAACATGCTCAAGTTTCTTGTGTTCTTGCTTGATGTGAATAGATTTAATTGGGAAGATAAGTATGATGGTAGTAGTGCTTTATAGCAAAAGCAGCTGAATTTAAAAATGACTCTAGCTTCAAAAGGGAGCCAATGCAGTTGCATGTAAAAAGGGCTTATATGGTCAAACTTTTTCAGTCCAAAGATCAAACGTACAGCAGCATTTTGAACCAGGTGAAGTCTTTGCAGTGTTTTCTTGGTTGACCCTAGATATGTGATATTACAATAATCTAAGGTGGATAGGATGGTGGATTGAACTAGTATCCTAAAGGACACCATGTCAAAATATGTTTTTATAGTTCTTAGTTTCCATAAAATAGCGAAGCATTTTTTAGTCAGTTGGTCTGTGTATTTCTCGAACGTTAGGTGTCGGTCTATAGTTACTCCCAGGATTTTGATATAACTTGCTATTTCAAATTTTTGGCCATTAAGTTGGATGGAAGTTTCTCCGAGTTTATCATTAAGACTAGCTAGGAAGATCTTAGTTTTCTCAGGGTTGAGTTTCAGTTTTGACTGCAACATCCATTGTTCTATTTTCCCCAGGATATTTGAGATTAGGTTGTTTAGTATAGTGATATCAGTGTATATGTAGACTGTCACATTTAGACTTTGTAGTAAATTAGCCAAAGGGACTAAGTATATGTTGAACAATGTTGGCGAAAGTGGAGAGCCTTGCGGGACTCCGCAGGAGTTTGTCCAAAGAGAAGAGTATTTACCTGCACTATATGTTTGATAAGATCTGTTTTTAGGAAACCCTGGAACCATTTATGTACATTATCCGTGATTTCAATTGAATTCAAGGAGCCCATCATTAGATCATGATCTACCAGATCGAAAGCACTGCTCAGATCCAGTTGGAGGATCAGGGCACTGGCACCTAAGCTAAATACAGTGGTGCCTCGCATAACGGACGCCTCGCACAGCGAACGCTGCGCACAACGAACTTTATGTCTTGATCCGTACAACGAACTTCGTTTCACACAACGAAGTTGCCCGAGCTGCATCCTTCCGCGCAGGCACTGCGCTTAACTGCCCTCTCTCCGCCTGGTTCCCTCTTGCCCCCCCGACTCCCCGACACGATCGGGGCAAAAGGGAGCTCAAGCCCTCTTGCCCCCCCGACTCCCCGACACGATCGGGGCAAAAGGGAGCCCAAGCCCTCTTGCCCCGCCGATTCCCCAACTCCCCGACAATATCGGGCCAGGAGGGAGCCCAAGTCCTCCTGGCCACGGCGACCCCCTAACCCCACCCTGCACTACATTACGGGCAGGAGGGATCCCAGGCCCTCCTGCCCTCGACGCAAACCCCCCCTCCCCCCAACGACCGCCCCCCCCAAGAACCTCCGACCGCCCCCCCAGCCGACCCGCGACCCCCCTGGCCGACCCCCACGACACCCCCAACCCCCTTCCCCGTACCTTTCTGTAGTTGGCCGGACAGACGGGAGCCAAACCCGCCTGTCCGGCAGGCAGCCATCGACGGAATGAGGCCGGATTGGCCCATCCGTCCCAAAGCTCTGCCTACTGGTGGGGCCTAAGGCGCCTGGGCCAATCAGAATAGGCCCGGGAGCCTTAGGTCCCTCCTGGGGGCGGGGCCTGAGGCACATGGGCCCAACCCGACCATGTGCCTCAGGCCCTGCCCCCAGGAGGGACCTAAGGCTCCCGGGCCTATTCTGATTGGCCCAGGCGCCTTAGGCCCCACCAGTAGGCGGAGCTTTGGGACGGATGGGCCAATCCGGCCTCATTCCGTCGATGGCTGCCTGCCGGACAGGCGGGTTTGGCTCCCGTCTGTCCGGCCAACTACAGAAAGGTACGGGGAAGGGGGTTGGGGGTGTCGTGGGGGTCGGCCAGGGGGGTCGCGGGTCGGCTGGGGGGGCGGTCGGAGGTTCTTGGGGGGGGCGGTCGTTGGGGGGAGGGGGGGTTTGCGTCGAGGGCAGGAGGGCCTGGGATCCCTCCTGCCCGTAATGTAGTGCAGGGTGGGGTTAGGGGGTCGCCGTGGCCAGGAGGACTTGGGCTCCTTCCTGGCCCGATATTGTCGGGGAGTTGGGGAATCGGCGGGGCAAGAGGGCTTGGGCTCCCTTTTGCCCCGATCGTGTCGGGGAGTCGGGGGGGCAAGAGGGCTTGAGCTCCCTTTTGCCCCGATCGTGTCGGGGAGTCGGGGGGGCAAGAGGGCTTGAGCTCCCTCTTGCCCCGATCGTGTCGGGGAGTCGGGGGGGCAAGAGGGCTTGAGCTCCCTCTTGCCCCGATCGTGTCGGGGAGTCGGGGGGGGCAAGAGGGCTTGAGCTCCCTCTTGCCCCGATCGTGTCGGGGAGTCGGGGGGGCAAGAGGGCTTGAGCTCCCTCTTGCCCCGATCGTGTCGGGGAGTCGGGGGGGGCAAGAGGGCTTGAGCTCCCTCTTGCCCCGATCGTGTCGGGGGTGCCAGGGACTACACGGAGTCACCCACCGTACCACCCGATTCGGGTAAGCGCAGGTATCGGTGGGTGGCTTATTTGCGGGGGAGTGCCTCATTTTACATTTTTTTCTAAAAAGGGGGGGCTGTCTTATTTGATGGCCCTGCCTTATCATCGGGGAAACACGGTAGAAAAAAAAAAAAATGAACAGTTAAGTCCCAGTTTTTGCCGCTGAGACTCTGCCCTCTCACTGTAAAATTAGACTCTACTTAGTCTGTCTTTAAATTTAAAAAATGTGTGTTGTTTTAAAAAACAATTATGTTTTTAGATGTATCTAAATAAAAATAATAACCAAAAATTTATCTTTTTTTATGTCATCTTAGCATATTTTATGCTACAGAACGAATTATTTTTTTTAACATGTATTGTTATGGGAAAACGCGTTTCACACAACGAACGTTTCACATAACAAACTTGCTCCTGGAACGGATTAAGTTCGTTGTGTGAGGCACCACTGTAGTTTGTTAAGTTGATTAATTAGTGAAGCTAGTACGGTTTCTGTACTGTAACCTGATGGAATCCAGATTGGGAATTGTGCAGGATGTTAAATTTTTGTAAGTATTTGACCAGTTCGTCATTTGCTAATCCTTCAAGTATTTTAGTGAATAACGGAATATTGGCTATTGGTCTGTAATTATTAGCGTATGTAATGGAGTCCTTCGGGGTTTTTTTTATGATAGGCATGACTATGATTTGTCCTAGTTCCTGCCCAAATCGCCCTTCATGTAATTGGAAGTGACCCATTTGAAGAGGTTTGCTCTGAAAGAAAAAGGTGCATTGTTCAGTACGTTGCTTGGACAGATATCTAACTGACAGTGCTTTTTCGTATATGTAGAGAACAATTTGCAGAAAAAGTTCCAATTAAGGGTGGCGAATTAGTTCCAGATCATGTCTGCTCTAATATCATCTATTGGTCTAATTAAATTTGGCATGTCATTAGTTTGGCCTCCAAAATTGGCTCGTAGAGTGCTAATTTTGGTTTTGAAAAAGCCTGCCAGTGTATAAGCAGTTGGAGGGCAATTCACGATTGTTCGTTTTTTGGAATCAACTTCAAATAGAGTACTGACTAGTTTAAACAGTTCTTTACTGTTGGTTTTTACCTCGCCAATTGTTTACAGTTAGTGTTTACTTCGTTTTTCTGTGATCTTAGTTTTGTAGTCTCTAACCTTTGCTCTCCATTTGATCTTGTCTTCGTCCTTACCAGATTTAATCCAGACTTTTTCCATTTTTCGTAGTTCTTTTTTTTGACTGGTCTATCTTTCCTGGAATATGTTCTTTTGGGCGCTATGGTGTCCAGAATTTGTTCACTGAGGTTGTTCCAATCATTTAAGAAGTTTATTTCTGGTCCTTCTTTGGATTTTAGTTCGTAATGTGACCAGAATTCTGTTTCGTTTACCTTAGCTCTGCTAATGATACTTGTCCTTTCAATCTTTTTATTATCTTTATAACCCAGTTTATTGGATTTTTCTTGCCACTTTAGTTTGAAATTACATAAACAGTGATCAGACCAAGCCATATCACTCCACGATACTTCAATAAGATTGATTTTTGTGTTAAGGTGAGGTTTGGAGGAGATGGTCACCAGATCTAAGTGGTGACCTCTTTGGTGTGTTTTTTCTTGACTTGGTATAGAGAAATCTAGGTACGTTAGGAAAGAGAATAGATCTTTAACATCTGTAGATGCTTGGTATGCAAATGAAATGCAAATATGCATGGTTAATTTCCACTAACAAACTGAAATCAAGGTATGGACTAGAGAATGACAAAATTGTTCCCTGTCCCTTGGGAATTCATTTTCCTGTCCCTGCCTCATTCCTGAAAGCTCTGTCCTCATCTGCACAAGCCTCAAACACAATTATAAGTGTTTGAGGCTTATGCAGTTAAAGCAGAGCTTACAGGAATGGGGAGGGGCAGTGACAAAACTCATGGAGATGGGACGAGGAAATTGAGTTCCTGCAGGGACGGGGGAAAAAATTGTCCCCTTGTCATTTTCTAGTATGGGTCATGCCTGCCACGTGTGCAAATAAGTTTTACAGTTCTCTTAGTGCTAGTCTTGTGTGCATGTCCAAACAAAACCAGAAGTGGAAGCACACATTGGTGCTGTTCTTCTGCATTTTTAAATATAAGCCTTTTAAAACTTGTTTGCACTTTAAATTTTTATAAGGCTCATACTTAAACACAGAAGAACAGACATCGTGTTCTTCCACGTTTGGTTTTGCTCAGCCTCATAGACATGTTTGTTTTTCACTATCAGTGCTTAAACTTGCATGGGCTTCCTTCCGCTTGCAAAAGATGGCAAAACCCACAGTTCAGTGTAGAAAACTGACAAAAATCTTCTCTTGAAATCCACGTACACTGCCCCAAACTGGCGTTAAATTTTCAGCATTAGAGCTATTATTTCCTTCTGTGCATTGCAGAGCATTCTTTTGTGCCTTTCGAAAGGAATATAATCTAATCGAATCTTTGGTTTATATAACGGGTCATCTCCCATATTGACTGACCTCATTAACATCCATTTAAATACAATTTTCTGCCATCTTTAGAGCATCTATTAACAGAGTATTTGGCATTGTACAATGTGCACACAAATCCAACATTAACACTGTTGGTAGATGCTAGTTTTGAGCATGGGATCCAGAGTGGTATTTCTCTGCTTTGTCAGCACCAGTCATGTCTCTACCCTGGCTTCCTTGACGGTTGCCTGGAGGGAAGGGTTGGACTAGGAGGGCACTTCTGTGGTTCTGCCTCTTGAATCTGAAAAGTGGGTCATCCTAGACACTAAGATCTACTACAGCTGAAGATCAGAGGTTCAGCAACACAAATTACACCCAAAGAAATGCTTTGAGTTTCTTCTCTCTCAGGTTGCAAGGACTGTAATGAGCTGGGAGCTGATACAACTTATTGCAAAGAGGTTTAAAGCCAAAATGATAGATGTGGCCAGCAGCATACAAGTGATAAGGGTGACAAATGAAGGAAACAAATTCCCAGGGAGAAACCAGGACCAGAGAAAATATCAGAAGAAAAATTGAGATAGACTTGGAGGAGTAAAGCCTGGAATAAGCACAGAAGATCCTCAGTTCTTGGGGAGAGAGGGGTACAGTCTGGGATAAGCACAGAGGGTCCTCAGTGGTGGGGGGAATGATGGGTAAATTCTGGTATAAGCAGAGAGGACCCTCAGTGGTGAGGGAGAGAGGTGTAAAGGAAACCCAGATAAACATAGAGGAAACATCAATGCTTTGTTTACATTTTAGGAGGGATATTTGATATAATATGTAAAAAGATGTAGTAGGCATTAGTCCACTTTTAAAGGCGATATATAGAAATAAAACAAAACATAAAGGAAATAAAGTGATACCTTTTTTTATTGGACTAACAATGCATTATATTTGCTGATTAATTATTTTATATGTTGTTAACCACTGTGACCTGTAATTCAGAAATTGCAGTCTTTCAAGACTAGAATAAATATAAATATATTTCTTATCTTGTCCCAGGTCCCTCTGCTCCTGCTACTGGAAACACAAGCGTGAAGATGGCACCAGTGACCACCACAGTCCTTGCACTGTTCGGTAGGTTAATGTTTCAGCATCTGAGCAAACAAAGCACATCCAGTCCAGTAGCTATTTCTAGCTGGTTAAATTGTTTTGAATATTAACCCCTTAGTTTTCAATTCAGAACTGAGCAGTTGGAGGGGGGAGTCACAGCACATCCAGAGATCTTTCATAGCTGATGGAAGGATTTAAAATAACAAAGTAACATAGTAGATGATGGCAGATAAAGACCCGAATGGTCCATCCAGTCTGCCCAACCTGATTTAATTAAATTTTTTTTTTCTTCTTAGCTATATCTGAGCAAGAATCCAAAGCTTTACGTGGTACTGTGCATGGGTTCCAACCACTGTTCCCTCTAAGCTGTGCGCTTGTGCGGGCGCACACAACTTGCCGAACCCGTGCAAACAAATTAAAATAGCGCGCACAAAAAAATAAATTTTTGCCTAAAATGATTTTCACTGCTAAAATGAAATGTTGCAGAAGACCAGCTGTTCCGATTTCCCATTTATCACATTTATTGAAGCGCTATAATATAAAGTTTAATCTTTCACGTGATTCCGTTATCTTTGGCAGTTGAACTTGACACGTCACATGCCCCATAGGGCCATAGCCTATGGCCCATAGGATATGAAACATTTCCGATTCTTTGACTTCCTGAAGTTCCGCCATATTGTTTATTTTGTGGAATCATGGTGTGCAGCGTGGTACTGTGGTTGTATAACTGTATTCGTTTATTAAATTGCCACCAGATATAACTTTTAAAATGTCTAAACCGCGAATGGTGAAAAGTGTAAAACGCAAGAGAGCTGCAACAGCTTTTAGGTCTGAATGGCTTGAAGAAATTGTTGAAACGGAGACACCGGAATCTCAAAATACAATGCGTGTTCGACTCTGTGAAATATTTACTTATGAGGAAGACGATGGAGTTGTGTGTTGTTATTGTCAAGATGCCAAAGCAACTGGAAAATTCTCTACTGGAAAAATATGGGATGATGTTTGGAAACTGGACTTTCTGAAACACCATCTATCAAGTAAATCTCATACCGACAGTATTAGGAAACTCAGAAGTAAAAATCTGAATTTAAGAGGGGGACTGGTTAACATGTTGCTTGAAAGCTCAACCAAAAAAGAAAACAGGCAAATTAGTAATGAATGGAAGCATTCCAGTCCTGATGAAATTAAGGTTCTTGTCGACAGTGTTGTGCTGGCCATTAAGATGAATATCTCAATGCTTTCTGTTCAAGATATCAATGAGCACATGACGAAGTATGTTAGTATACCTGATAACTGTAAAAGCAAAAACTATGCGTTTGAATTTCTTGGAATTATCAATGGCATCGTGCAAGATGATCGTATGGCAGACATTAAATTAGCAACGTATCATACGTTAACTGTTGATGAAAGCACAGACATTTCTGTCAACAAGTACTTAATACTCTACTTTAAGTATCGGCCAGTCAATTCAAATGAGTATAGGACATCATTTGGTGGGATGCTACAGTTGGAAGCATTGATGCTACATCAATAGTAACAGTAATTAGGGAATTCTATAGGAAACATGAACTTGACCTGAATAAAATGGTTATGTTCACCTCTGATGGTGCCTCTGTTATGTTGGGCAAAATAGATGGTGTTGCAGCACAGCTGAGAAAAGACACTCCACATTTAGTGCAGCAACATTGTATTGCACATCGGGAAGATTTGGGACTTTCTGATTCATGGAAAGAAGTAAAATTGATGAAAGAAGTAGAAACTGTAATGAGAACTGTGTGCACGGTGTTCTGTCGGTCTTCTACTAAACGATGCAAATTTCAAGAAATATCAGATGCATCTGAATGTGAATCAATTGCTTTCAGACCTCTGAATGAAGTGTGCTGGTTATCTAGACACTTTGCACTTAAAGCAATTATTTGAAATTATGATCCCCTGTTAAAATATTTTGAAGAAGACAAAGATAATGATCCTATTGCAAAGTAACATAGAAACATAGAAATAGACGGCAGATAAGGGCCACGGCCCACCAAGTCTGCCCACCCCAATAACCCTCCCCTACCTTTCTCTGTGAAGAGATCCCATGTGGCGATCCCATTTTGACTTAAAATCAGGCACGCTCCTGGCCTCGACCACTTGCAGTGGAAGATCATTCCAGTGATCAACCACCCTCTCGGTGAAGAAGTATTTCCTGGTGTCAACGTGTAGTTTCCCGCCCCTGATTTTCCACGGATGCCCTCTTGTTGCCGTGGGGCCTTTGAAAAAGAAGATGTCCTCTTCCACCTTGAAACGGCCCATGAGATATTTGAACGTCTCGATCATGTCTCCCCTCTCTCTGCGTTCCTCGAGGGAGTATAGCTGCAATTTTTTCAGCCTTTCCTCATACGGGAGATCCTTGAGTCCCGAGACCATCTGGGTGGCCATATGCTGGACCGACTCAAGTCTCAGCACATCTTTGCGATAATGCAGCCTCCAAAATTGTACACAGTATTCCAGATGGGGTCTCACCATGGATCTATACAATGGCATAATGACTTCGGGCTTCCGGCTGACGAAACCCCTAAGTATACAACCTATGATTTGTCTAGCCTTAGATGAAGCTTTCTCCACTTGCTTGGCAGTCTTCATGTCCTCACTGATGATCACCCCTAACTCACGTTCTGCTACAGTCCTTTGTAGGATTTTACCATTAAAGGTGTACGTCTTGCATGGATTTTGGCTGCCCAGGTGCATGACTTTACATTTTTCAGTATTGAAACTGAGTTATTGAAACTGAGTTGCCAGGTCCTAGACCAGTGCTCCAGTAGGAGTAGGTCATGCACCATACTGTCGGGCTATAAGAAGCTGAACAGTGAACAATTTCATATTACACTTGAAGTTTTGAATGATGTCTTATCAGAACTGGCTTCCTTAACCATGGCATTTCAAAAACGTAGTTTGACACCATTGGAAGCTTATCATCTTGCACAGGGTAAATTGAATAAACTTCGAATGCAATTCTTAGGCGACAAGGTTAAGTGGAGTGATAAAGTCAACAGTCTTCTTGACAACAGGATGAGGTCTGGAGAAAAAGTTTCAGAGGATATTAATTCCATATTAACCTTCATCAACATCCTATGTTTGCATCTGGGTGAAAGATTTACTGAAAATGAAGTTGAGGAATGGTCTGCTTTTGACTGTACAGCAATATCACAATGCGACTTTGACTTCGGAAATGGACATATCAGATCTCTTTGTTTAAAGTATAAACAATTTCTTCTGGAGGAAAGTGTTATTATTCAGCAATACAATGACTTTAAATTCCTTGTTGCAGAAAAAATCAAAAGCAATCTGATAAACAGCTTTCCAGATATGACGAAATTTGCATTTCAGAATGATCAATTTGCAGATTTAGCAAAATTGATGGACATTGGTGCCACATTCTTAGCATCTAGTTCAGATTGTGAGCGTGGTTTTAATCTAATGAACAATTTGAAGACTAAACAAAGGAATCGTTTACATTTAGAGCATTTGGAAATGCTGATGCGTGTTAAGAGTCACCTTCAAGATGGAGCTCAACAGATCTTGACAGAATTTATTCGGATTGGCTAAATATGAAAGATCGCAGGGAAAAATTTTGAAAACTAAATTGCTGTTATTTTCTAAATTTTAAGTATAAAGTACAATGATACCTTATTTATAGATAGCGCTCAATGAAACATTTCAATGAAACATAATTTATGTTTATTGAAATGAGACTTTATGTTACATAAAGTGTAACTAACATAAAGTGTAACTAAAATTACATTGTGTTTTCGTTAATTCAGACTAAACTCAAAGACTGCCCATAAATGCCCATAACTGAACTCCGGGCCCTCTGGCAATAATTTTATAGCGCACACAAATTTAGTTTTTCTTTAAAATGCGCACAGATGAAATTTTTTGCACACACAGCCTATGAAAAATTAGAGGGAACATTGGTTCCAACTACTCTCCGTCAAAGCTCATGCCAGCCCATCTACACCCTCCCAGCCATTGAAGCCCTTCCCACCCATCCTCATCCAAAAGGCCATATACAGACACAGACTGTGCAAGTCTGCCCAGTACTGGCCTTAGTTCTTCAATATTCACTATCCTTTCTGATTCTGATCCTCTGTGATCATCCCATGCTTTTTTGAACTCTGTCGCTGTTTTCCTCTCCACCACCTCTCTCAGGAGTGCATTCAAGGCATCCACCACCCTGTCCACAAAATAGAATTTCCTTACATTGCTCTTGAGTCTACCAACCCTCAACCTCAAATTATGTCCTCTGGTTTTACCTTTTTCTGGAAAAGATTTTGTTCTACGTTAATACCTTTCAAGTATTTGAACGTCTGAATCATATCTCCCCTATCCCTCCTTTCTTCTAGGGTATACATATTCAGGGCTTCTAGTCCCTCCTCATATGTCTTCTGGCACAAACCTCCTATCATTTTCATCACCCTCCTCTGTACCGCTTCAAGTCTTTCTATGTCCTTCGCCAGATACAGTCTCCAAAACTGAACACAATACTCCAAGTGGGCCTCACCAATGACCTGTACAGGAACATCAACATCTTCTTTTTTCTACTGGCTATACCTCTCTTTATACAGCCCAGCATCCTTCTGGCAGCAGCCACTGCCTTGTTGCAGTTTTTTCGCCTTAAGATTTTCAGACACTATCACCCCATGGTTCCTCTCCCCATCCGTGCATATCAGCCTCTCCCCTCCCAGCATATACGGCTCCTTCCGATTATTAATCCCCAAATGCATTACTCTGCATTTCTTTGCATTGAATTTTAGTTGCCAGATATTAGACTATTCCTCTAACTTTTGCAGATCCTTCTTCATGTTTTCCACTCCCTCTTCGGTGTCTACTCTGTTACAAATCTTGGTATCATCTGCAAAAAGGCAAACTTTTCCTTCTTACCCTTCAGCAATGTCACTCACAAACATATTGAACAGGATCGGCCCCAGTACCGAACCCTGAGGGACTCCACTACTGACCTTTCCTTCCTTCCGCGTGACGTCCATTAAAGTCTTTGCTCATATGCTGCAGTGTGACAGAGACTCTTCAGTACAGGTTTCACCACAGTGCTGGCTCTGACACTACCTTTTTTGTTAATTTTTTTGACTTGGCAATTTCTTCTCGCATATTTGGACTTCCAGTTTGGTTAGAACCAGCATCTATTGGGCAATGGAACCAATTACAATTCACTAGGTTTCCCCCTTCATTTTTCCAGATCTTCAACCTTGCCCAGCATTTGAGCAACAATCCTAAGTCAGATATCCTGGCCCAACTCAATATGTGTGTTTTATACATTTGGCGCCTGTAGGTGATGCTATTGAGGAATGAAAGATGCTTCCTTTCACTGAGGCCAATATATTTATATATATAAGTATATTTTTTCATACTATTTATACTATTTAAATGATTTAACAAACAAACTATATATATATGTTGAGACCAATGATGAAAGGCACCACGTGATTCTTCCCGCTTTTAAATGGTTTACAGCGGTGGAGTGGTGGGGCTGAGGTCTCCTCATAGTGAGATATCGGATACTAGTGGTGAAAATTACATTTGGAGCTTGGAGTCAGTGACAAATATTTTTGATACAGCTCCTGATTGAGATATTCAACAGTATTGCCATTTGTTCTCCTTTTACTGAGGGACATTAAAGAGTGACGCAGTGACATAAATACATCCCCATTCCCTCCCTGCAACCAGATATTTTTCCTGTTCCTATCCGATCCCCGCAGTAAAGCACACTTTGCAACCCTGTTCCTCACCATCATACTGCTTTTCATCTCCGTCCCCTCACCGTCCCAGCAGTCTTAATTTTCTTCCCCACATCTCCCCGTTCAAAGCAGAAAGAAAGATTTTATGTTACTTTAGTCTAGCCTAGCCTAATACACCATCAATCTCCTCTGTAATTAGAATGCACCTGTTAAATGTCTCTCTATGAAAGATACAGCCATTGCACAGTCCAATGCTAGCAGAAATCCATTTCTTTTTCATACATACACACACAACAAAAATATACCCTCACCCAGAAAGGAATACGTAATCACAAACTAAAAATAGAAGACAGACTGCATATACTGCAACAGCACATAAATGGAAACAATGACTCATGTCCCCTAATACTGTGCAAAATATAAATTTAAAGGTAGATGTATATTTGAAAAAACTGACGAATAGCAATTACCATTTTACAAATTAACAATAGAAACAAAACAAAAAAAATTTGAAAATAACAAAATACCATTTTATTGGACTAATTCATTTTTCAATTAGCTTTCAGAGGTTAAAACCTCCTTCTATAGCTCAGTACAGTATTCTGTGGTTATGATATTTTTCCCTAAACTGAGGAAAGAAGTTTTGGTCTCTAAAGGTTAGTGAAAAATGTATTAAAATTAGTCCAATAAAAAGATAAGCTCAGTTCTATTTATAAGCATTTAACTCAATAAATACAATAAACCATAATTATCTGCAATAACATAGGTGTGTAATAAAAGTGAGATTACAGTGGTGACAACATTTACAATAGCAAGGGGACTTTTTAAAAATTCTTTATTCATTTTTATAACTTACATCAAGTGCATCAAAAAGTAACACCATTTTGACTTAAATAAATCACTTGAAACTCTACAATTCTTTAAATTACATAGAATTATCCCTTTCCCTCCTTTCCCTTCATTACCTCATAACACATACATCATATAATAAAGTCCCCCCTCCCCCCACCCCACTCCTCTCAGGGTAGCTGGAATTCAGAGAGGACCTCTGCCACCAAGAATGCTGCCTCTTTTGACTCTTCAGCTGCCAGTTGGGCCACAGTCGGAGTGAACCTCAATCCCCAGGGACCAGAAACCAAACACTGCAAGAAGGAGAGAGGATAATGTAGCCAATACTATGTGCACCCTGAAGAACACAATTGGTGTCCAAACAGCCTGCTCTATAGTCCTGATCAAGTCAAGGAGTGAGCAAATAGAAGGTGGAAACCCCCGAACTTCACAGTCCAAGCAGGCTGGCTGAGCAGGTCCCTGCAGGATACACCTGACAAGCTGCAGACTAAAGTCTGCTCCTCTTATGAAAGCTAGGCAGTCACTGGAGCTGAAGAAAGCATAAAAACTACACCAAAAAATGGAAAATAAAATACATGAAAAACAAGAAAGACCAAGCAGATCAAAGTTGCTCCTGCTGGCTCGCTTGCAGAAGAAATAACTAACTGGTGGCAGCAGAGAGCAGGGAGAAGGAGGGGTTACTGAAAACAGTGTTCAGTATCTCCTGCCATGGACTTGCAGGAGTGGACGCAAGACCCTTGGTTCAGCATACAATTCCTAGTGCATCAGAATATTTATTACAAGTTCAACATGTACGTATATATATCAACGCTGCTTCAGTTGTATCTTTTCCTAGGTCATCTCTGTTCCTTTTGCTACCTCTTGAGAACTTCCATCCCTAAGCAGCCAGCAGAGCAAAAACGGGACCTGGCAATATTACACAGAACTATTATTTAGTCATCTGGCAAGCTTCACCCTTTTCGGTTAATAGCAGTTTGCCAGATTGCTGAGTGTCTCAGAGGAATGCTTGTGTAATTCATCTGTGATATGTAGATGATATAGACATGGGGAAAGCCACTTCATGCCCTGGGATCAGTAACAGGGAATGTTGCTATTATTTGAGTTTCTTCCAGGTTCTTGTGCCACTGTGGAAACGGGACACTGGGCTAGATGGACCATTGCTTTGACCCAGTATGGCTATTCATATGTAACTATGTTCATTATAATATACACAAATATCAAAGAAGTTAATTTAATCATGTATTTTTAATGAGAATAACTAATGGACAGACTGGATGGACCGTTCAGGTCTTGATCTGCCGTCATTTACTATGTTACTAACATCTTGCACCCAAACCAGACAGGTTTCAGACAGCATCATTCTACAGAATACTCATTGATAGTCATGACTACATCCATCCAATATTTCTTGGATCACCATCAATCGGTTCTTCTAATCTCAATTGATCTCTCAGCCTCTTTCGATACGATCGACCATGAGCTTTTGTTAAACAGACTCCAATTTATTGGCATTACAGACCAGGTTTTTTCTTGGTTTATATCGTATTTTACTGATCGTACCTCATCTGTATTTTTTAATAACACAACTTCTGATAGTTTCTCTACTACATACGGTGCTCCCCAAGGGTCTATTCTGTCCCCACTTTTGTTTAACATTTTTCTTGCCCCATTGATGACTCTGTGCCAATCCATTGGTTTTAATGTATTTGTCTATGCTGATGACATTCAGCTCCTACATCCGTTAGATACTAATAATCCTCTGGATACAATAACAATTAATATGAAACTTGAAAAAATACACCAATGGCTGAATACTAATAGACTAGCACTCAACGTTAATAAATCAAATGTGAAGCTCTTTCCATGGAGAGATAATTTAAAACTGAATTTTCCAATCTCTATTAAGGGCTCTCCCTTACAACCAGTAAGTAATATTAAGATTCTAGGGATTATTTTTGATTACAAACTATCCTTTCACGATCACATTAGTAGCATTATCAAATCAACTTTCTTTAGGCTTCGCCATATTCGCTCAGTTTCACAATTTCTCTGCACTAAATCCCTCAATATTCTTATCCACTCTCTCGTGATTTCCAAAATCGATTACTGCAATGCCCTATTCAAGGGAATAGCTCAAAATGAAATCAAGCGTCTACAAATTATTCAGAATGCTTCTATCAAGCTCATATTCAAAGCCAAGAAGTTTGATCACGTAACACCCCTTCTCAATAAAGCGCACTGGCTTCCAGTTGCTCACCGGATAACATATAAACTATGTTTGCTCATATTCAAATCCCTTCGTTACAAAACTCCAGCTTTCATTTATAAGTTATTAATTCCATATACTTCCAATAGAACATTAAGATCTACTGAACAGCACTTGCTGACGATTCTCTCTCTTAGAATTATTAATACTAGACGGCAATTGATTTTTTCTGTTACAGCCCCCCAAACTTTGGACTCACTTCCTATTCACTTGAGGGAAGAACACAACTTAGAAAAATTCAAAAGTAAACTAAAGAGCTTTCTTTTTAAAGACGCCTTTGAAAATTAGCCATTTAGTCTTCCAACCAATTTTACTTTTTCTCTTAATTTTATTGAAGTAATTTTTAACTTCCCTTTCCTTCTGTATCTTCCTTATATGTCTCTTTAACTTTTAAATACTTATCCCTCTCTTCCCTTATGTTCTTAGTTTTTGTTACGTTTGTCAATAGTCTTGTCAGACCTGATTTTTGTTATTTATTGTATTGTTCCCCACATTTTGTAATTTTATTATTATGAACATCGCTTAGAATTATAAACTTGAAACTTGAAACTATATATTACTTTCCTCTGTCTCTTTCTCCTTGTGCAGTGCTTCTGTCCTCCACCCTCGCTGATGTCCACCATGATGAAACTCCAGAGCTTTTTGACATTGAACCCTTCTCCAAAGAGGTTGAAGACAAGGCCCATATCCTGGTACGTCGGGCTGCAGGTCGTAGCTCCTTTAACATGTACCATGGGACCAGTGAGCAGGGTGCAACATCCATAATCCAGAGTGGCTTCAGACCTTCTGCAGATGGCATGCTAGGACGTGGGGTCTATGTGACCAGAGACATCAGACATGCTCGACATTACCCTATGGGATTGGCCGCAGCAAACCGTATCATGCTTAAAGTTAAGGTTCGTGTGGGCAAGGTGAAGAAGATTGACAGTGTGAGCCATCCCCTACGGAAAACATGGCATACGCGTGGCTATAGCTCTGCCTGGGTGCCCCCAAATTCGCCCAAGTGGATCAGCCCCCTGACAGAAAGCTGTGTCTGGAACCCAAAGAGGATAAAAGTGATAAAAGTGGTCCAGGGCCCAGTTGCAGCTGTAAGACGCCTGAAGTCCTTGCTGCGTAGGATGAAGGGCAGACGCTGCAAACCATGGTTGGTGTGTTAGGAGCCAGCCTTAATGAAAAGAGGAAAATGTGTGTATGTGCTTGCTTGGGCTTATCGTAGTAACAGAGGGGTCAGTGTTCAAAGGGATTTAACTGGTCAGGAGTCTCCTGCCCATTTCAATTATACTGGTTGGCTCAGGACTTGATATGTGCACACTAAAATTCCATCTAATGGATATTCTGTAAATACTTGCCTGTCTTGCAGGGCGGGTATACCTAGATGTACACACATAGGTAGAGTTTGGGCATAGTATGGGCAGGACCCTCATCCAAGTTTTATTAAAATATGATATCCCACCAATCACAAAGTGTCTAAGCAGCTTACAATATAATTATAATTAAAAAGTTGGGTTGTATAAGGCATAACATGACTGTGCAGGAAGAAGGGAAGAACTACATTAAAAGATAATAAAGTTAAAATAAAAAATAGATAAAAAAATGAAGATGGAAATGAAAATCAGAAAGCTCAGTCCGACAAGCCAAGATCAGCTTCCAAGCTACAATACCAACCCCAGGGATAAGTAGTGGTTCCCCCCAAGTCTACCTTAATAGCAGTTTATGGAGTTTCCTCTAGGAACTTGTCCAGACCTTTATAAACCAGATAGGCTAACTGCTGTTACCACATCTTCTGGCAATAGGTTCCAGAGCTTAGCTGTTCATTAAGACCTGGTTACACTCATATAAAAAAATATAGGCATCTGTTTTCCATAAACAGGCTTCTTCCAGGCAGTGGCGTAGTGAAGATAAGAGGCACCCAGAGCAGTGGCGCACCCTGCATCCTCCTTGCTACCCCCATGCCCTCCATATCTCCCCCTCCATGCCACACTCTTTCCCTCCCTTTGCCCTATACCTCTTTAAATCTTTGCCAGCGTGAGCAGATTTTCCAGCCTGCTGCGCAAGCTGGTATTGACTTTCCCTCTGATGTCACTTCCTGGCCCCATAACCAGGAAGTGATTTCAGAGGGGAGCCAGGCTAGTGTGATCAGCAGACTGAAGTTGCTCGTGCTGGAGAAGATTTAAAGAGGTACAGGGGCAAAAAGGGAGGGTGTGAGCATAGTGGTTGGGGGGGGGGCGGAGAGGTGCCGGCACCCCCACCAAGACAGCGCCTATAGTGGTCCGTCACCCCTTACTATGCCTCTGCTCCCAGGCCTCTTCTAGGTGTCCTCTTAATTACCCTCTCTGGCTGGCTGGCTGCTGGGATGTGTCCTTAGCAGTGTAGACAGAATATCCAGCTAGAATGGATTTGCCAGTTGGTCTTTTTCTCTGACACCAGTTCCTCTGTTAAAGTGTTACATATCATTAGGATTGTCCATTATCCATAGACCTTGTGCTACCTCTTGCATGTAATCACCTCCTTTATAATTTTTCTAATTTCCAACAAATCTCATTTTCTTCTTATAATAAAGCAGTAAATGCGTATAAGCTTGGAAAGTTATTTGTGAGCAGGGGCATCCAGCACAACTGGAAATTGTGGGGCCATTAAACACTCCCCGGGGCTGCTGGGTTTTTTCTGTCCAGTGTCTATTTCCTGTCTCCCTAATCCAGCATGTCTCCCTCCCTCTCTTCCATCCAGCATCAATCCCCAGGTCCCCCTCCCCTTACATCCAGTGTGTCTATCCTCCTGTTTCCTGACATCAGAGGAGGGGCAGGACCGCGGCGCAGGAAGCAGCGCCTAAGCAGCGCAGGGATCGCTGACGTCGTGATCTTGCTGCGGCTGCTTCATAGGTGGTGCAGGAAGGTCAGTGGGGTGAGTGGTCCTTCGGGGGTGGGGGGGACTGAACGGCAAGGCCGGGAGCATAGGTAGTGCTGCTTCATAGGTGGAGCGGGGAGGCCAGGGGGGCGAGCGGTCCATCGGGGTGGGGCGGGCGGGCAGGCAGGCAGGCTTTCAAGGGGGAGGGGGTGACAGGCAGGCAGGCAGGCCTTCAAGGGGGGACAGGCCTTCAAAGGGGGGGACAGGCAGGCCTTCAAGGGGGGAGGCAGGCCTTCAAGGGGGGGACAGGCCTACAAGGGGGTGGGACAGGCCTTCAAGGGGGGACAGGCCTTCGGGGGAGGTGCAGGCCTTCAGGGGGGGTGCAGGACTTCGGGGGGGTGCAGGACTTCGAGGGGGGGTGCAGACCTTCAAGGGGGTGCAGGCCTTCAAGGAGGGGGACAGGCCTACAAGGGGGGATAGGCAGGCAGGCCTTCAAGGGGGGGACAGGCCTACAAGGGGGGGATAGGCCTACAAGGGGGTGGGACAGGCCTTCAAGGGGAGTGCAGGCCTTCAGGGGGGTGCAGACCTTCTAGGGGGTGCAGGCCTTTGGGGGGGTGCAGGCCTTCGGGGGGGGTGCAGACCTTCGGGGGGTGCAGACCTTCAAGGGGGGGACAGGCCTTCAAGGGGGGGGACAGGCAGTCAGGCCTTCAAGGGGGGGGACAGGCCTACAAGGGTGGGGACAGGCCTACAAGGGGGGGACAGGCCTTCAAGGGGGGTGCAGGCCTTCAAGGGGGGACAGGCAGACCTTTAAGAGGGGACAGGCCTTTGGGGGGGACCCTGGTTTAGAAGTACACAGAGGGAAGGGGGTGTTCAAAGAGACGTGCATATGCCAAACTTTGGGGGGGGGGAGGAAGAAATAATGGGTCTGAAAATAGAGGAGAGGGAGAGAGATGATGGACCATGGGATTTAGGGAGGGAAGGAACAGAAAAGGAGAGAAATTGGACACAAGGGATGGTGTGGAGGAGGGATAGAGATACTGGATAGGAGGGTAATTGGGAAAAGAAAGGGAGAGATGGTGGGCTCTGGGGTGGTGGGGAAGGAGGGAGAGATGCTGGATGAAAGGGTAATTAAGAAAAGGTGGATCTGTGGAGGGAGATGAAAAAAAGGAAAGATACCAGACTTCCTGGGGAGGGAAGGGAAATGGAAAGGGAGGACAGAGTTGGCAGATGGATGGTTAGCATGCAGAAAGAAGAAAGAAGGAGACCCTGGCAAGCAAGTTATCAGAAGAAAACCAGAGCCTTGGACCAACAAGATTTGAAATATAACCAGACAACAAAAGGTAGAAAAATTAATTTTATTTTCTGTTTTGTGATTATAATATGTCAGATTTGAAATGTGTATCCTGCTAGAGCTAGTGTTGGACTGCAAACATGAGCTATGATTTAACAGAGAGAGGAAAAGTCCTTTTTGTTTCTTTATTTTATTTACACCACAGCACCAGTGTGGTTAGGAGAAGCCAAAGGGGGTGAAAAAGCTATAAAACCCAACAGGAGTTTTGAAAAAAATCACCCAACTGGGCAGGAAAATCGAATTGAAAAACCAATTCAATAGGCTGAATCGAATCAAAATTTTTTTTCCTGAATCTGGCAGCATTAGTTTGCGCTACTGTCTTAGACTTTAGGACTTGGGATTGGGGAGAGATGGCATCCTCAGTACTTTATAATGCAAGTGAAACGAGGATTTGGTCAGACTTTTGAAGGGTCTGCAGAAAAAAAATATTGTATAGGCCGGGGACATGAGACAGCAGGAAATGGGAACTTTTCTTCCTTCTATTTTTGTGAATGGAAAGGCTGAGGATGTCAGAGAGTTCAGTTAAAATATGTGCTTTATAAGAAAATATAATAATGTGTTTTATAAAGTTTATAGCATAGCTGGCCTAGCCAGTGAGGTGTTCCTAGTGGTGGTGGTGGCAGCGTGTCAATGTGTTGAGAGGAAGAGGTGGTCTGGGAAATTCTGCTGAGCAAATTCCGGGCCCATTTCCACCCCCCAGTTAGTCCACTCCACTCAACTGGTTCACACACTGAGTGGGTCTTTGGGTGTTGTTTTGGGATCTCTTCCAGTGGTTTATCAGTATCTCCTTCTGGTCCAAGGAAGGAAACTTTGTTATCCTTAGCATTGACCTATAGAATATGTTTGTAACAGCGCTGCTTGTGTGGCATTAGGCTATGTAGTGATCGAAAGAAAAAAACAGACCTTTGCACATTTTTGCACTATATGGTGGGTGTATGAGGAGATTCACATTTCCTGCACAGCTAAGTCCATGTGAAGTTACCTTGTGCTGTATTTGACATCTAGCAAGGTCTCTGTTTGAAAGGAAAGATCTAAACTTAAAAATGAAGTGGCCAGAAGTTATGGTAAAAGCAGATAGTGTAGCTGGTTTTAAGAAAGATTTGGACAAATTCTTGGAGGAAAAGTCCATAATCTGTTATTAAGACATGGGGGAAGTGTCTGCTTGCCCTGGATCGGTAGCAAGGAATGTTGCTACTCTTTGGGTTTTGACCAGATAATAGTGACCTGGATTGGCTTCCATGAGAATGGGTTACTGGGCATGATGGACCATTGGTCTGACCCAGTTAGGCTATTCTTATGTTATGTTCTCATCTGTAGGGGCCTTTGTTTTCACTTCTTATTTTAATGTATTTTTTTTCTGGGAACTTATCAGTGTTTTTTATAATGGGAACAAAAATGGAAGAGAATTAATGTGTGTGGGATGAGGGGGTAACTAATTTCTTCAGCTAAATAATTCAATCCACTTCAAACAGACATAGGAGAACTCACGCACCATTCACACACCCTCCAACCAAAAACGTCAAAAAAAAAAAACTGTTCGACAACCTCCTAGCCATTCGAGCTGCAACACTCGACCCCCAACTCTACAACCAATTGACATCGACCACAGACTGCAAAACCTTCAAAAAGAAATAAAAACCCTTCTATTCAAAAAACACATAAAACCGAACTAACACAATCAGAACTGTCCCAAGCATCACCTGCAACTACTCCATATGTACTTCTGATGTCATGACAATTCAGACATAATTTATGTTATGTTATGTTTGGAATATAAGAAAATTCTCACTGCCTGTTTCTATTATGACCATTTATTCCGTTTCATGGTCATTACAAAAAATATTTTTTTACATGGGGGGGGTGTCAAAAAATGATGGGCCCCGGGTGCCACATACCCTAGGTACGCCACTGGGTATAAGCAAGGTTTCCATTACTTTAATCATTTTTGTTGCTCTCCTCTGGACCCTCTCGAGCATCATCATATCCTTCTTAAGGTGCGGCGACCAGTATTGCACGCAGTATTCCAGATGCGGGCGCACTATTGCTCGATACAGCGGCAGGATAACTTCCTTCATTCTCCAAAGAATACAAACCTCAGAGTACAATACCCAATGAATAATATTAGACAGTCAATATAACATAGGATGGAGTTCTGTACATCACTGAACCCTCCTGGCCTGACAAGGTTCTTCTCATATCACCAGCAAGACCAGAATAGCATTCATGCAGAAAGAATGCTAAGAGAATATATACTGGATTTTAACTGTGGGACAAGGGTCAGAGAACAAACCCATATCCTACCCAAAACACAACTCATTCTGGGCAAACATCTGGATAAAAACTCATGTGATAGCTCTCCACACACCAGCAAGAATGATGGTCTAAGGAAGGGGTAGGCAATTCTGGTCCTCAAGAGCCGGAGCCAGGTCAGGTTTTCAGGATATCCACAATAAATATGCATGAGATAGATTTGCATCTCAAGGAAGCAGTGCATGCAAATCCATCTCGTACATATTCATGGTGGATATCCTGAAAACCTGACCTGGCTCCGGCTCTCGAGGACCGGAATTGCCTACCCCTGGTCTAAGGAATATAATCCCCCAGTGCTTCCTTCATGCTCATTCTCCATCTGTAGACTCTTATAAGACACCCTCCTACTGTAGTACAATGCCTAGCTTAGGGCCCTATCTTAGGGCCTATGTACTATATAGGATAGCATTTAGCATTACATAGTGTTATAAGCTGTATAGTCTCACTATGGCAGTCATAGTTAATTTAAGAAATGAGCACAGGAGAAAAATCCTTCTCACAACGGAGAATCAAAGAACAAACAGCGAAGGTGACCTATGTGTTCAATAAATTTATTGATTTAAAGACTCAACATGTATATGTTTCGGCCTAACCGGCCTGAATCAGGAGTCTTTGTAACTGATGGATTTAACTCAATAACCCACTGACATCTTATGTGGTTGAACACTCTCAGCACTGTTGTTTTTGTGTGCTCTTGGATATAAAATAATTGCAAATAAAAGAACCTGCTGGTGTGCCTGCTCACAAAAAGTGTTGATCACAAACTAGAGACACAGTGCCGAGAGTGTTCAATCTCGTAAGATGTCAGTGGGTTATTGAATTAAATCCATCAGTTAACAGGACTCCTGATGCAGGACAGTTAGGCCAAAACACGTACGTAAATTTATTGAACACATAGGTCACCTTTGCTGTTTGATCTTTGAGCTATAGTTAATTGGCCATTGCTTTGGCTGCCTCAGTTGTTGCTAGCTGCTTATCAGAATAGTTGTTGACACTAGCATTGCATATTAGCGCTCAGTGCTTATTGGAAACTAAATCCTTTGCTGGAATGTGAATTCTTATCAGTGAAGCTAATACATCTGTTGCTGAGATTAAGCAAAGCATATGGGCAGAATTGTCACATACTGATAACAAGAAGCAGAACTTAGATGTAACATCCTCATAATCTGGGAACATGTACCATCCTGTGCCCTGTGTGTGTATAAAACAATCCTCTCAATGTGGCTATTTTGAAGTTCACCTGTGGAGTAACATGCACTTACTGCCCAGGGCCTCTCCCGTGAGCTCCTGGTCAAGACCGTTGTTAGAGGGCTTCCCGGTCTTTGAGAGTGGCTTTGACAGCTTTTCAGCGTTTGATCTTTTTTGCACGTTTGATTGACCCAGTCTTGTTTTAACAAAGCACCTGTTATTCCTGAATTACAATGCTACAGTGACCCCTGATGCAGACGTCTTTTAGTCACCGAAACACAGTGCTGTGTTGGGTCCACAGCTTATGTATGTGTCCTTTATCGAAATAAACAAGATTTTTTTACATCAGTGATCTTCAGTGGAGTGTTCATTGTCCGTTCTCACTGTCTTCTGTATGTGTTTTTGAACCTGTGGGCTTTTTGTCCTGTTGGACTTTTTAGTGTTTGTTTGGATGTTTTTCTACCATAATCAAACATTAAGAATAAGTTCAGGACACAATTTAGACCAATTTTAATAACAAATAAGTGCCCAAAAAGGAAGCCAAACTGACCAGATGAAGGGATGAAGGCATGACCCTCCACACACTCCCTTAGTGGTCACTGAGCCCTCCCACCTCCCAAAGATGTGAATATAACAGTACAGATCTGCCTCTATGATAGCTTCAAATGCTATATCTAGTCCTAGTAGAACGGCAAGCAGGTTCCTGGAGTAGCATTGTGGGTGGTGTAGTCAGCCACAGAGATGGGGACTCAAGGCCATATCCCACTCTAACTACCACACTTATGGTGGAATATGTGAGCCTTGGAAAGTCCAGAAAAGCGTAAAGACCACACCTTCACACCAACAAATAATTTTATGAGAACCATATAAAGTGGAACATTCAACCAGACCTGACACAGACTATGGCTGTGTTTACAATGGAAATAAAATTCAGGAATCTTAATCTGTCCTTTTTCAAGAGCCATATGGTAACCCTAGGGCAGCGGTTACTGCTAATTTTAATTTGGGTCCAAAAGGGCTGAAGAAGATCTGACAAATATCTTCCTGCTTGGGGCCATGACACCTAATAATGCTTCCCAACCTTCATTTGTACCAGAACACCTGGCCTCATTCACACAAGCAGAACACAGATAAACCCTATGCAGATACAGGACGACAAACTAAAAGTCATAATACACACAAACGAAACCCTAAGATGTCAGACGCTGCATGTGGTACAACACCAGAGAAATAGAAAGAAATTATTTTCTTCCTGAACAGTGCAAAATACAGACAGCAGATGTAAATTCTCAAAACTGAATACTTCAAATACTTGGGAGATATTTTTATAACTTGACACTCGCTAATAACTTCTTCACACAAATAGTGTCTCTTGTATTCCAATAACTACATAAAGATATACAAATATCACATCATTAAAAACAAAACTTAAAACATTTTTTTTTGTTAATTAATGTAAGTGAAGTGCGCTCAGTGCTCCTGCTCAATGGTCAATTGAAATTGGACTAATGTCAAGGGAATCATCACCACGTCACTTAGGGCTCCTTTTATGAAGACGCGTTAGGGCCTTAATGCATGGAATAGCACACGCTAAAATGCCATGCGTGCTAGCCGCTACCACCTCCTCTTGAGCAGGTGGTAGTTTTTCGGTTAGCGCGCGCTAATCCGGTGCGTGCGCTAAAAACATTAGTGCACCTTTGTAAAAGGAGTCCTTAGTTCTCTTAATGTATAATTATACCTAATACAATGCAAAATCTTAGTACTTTAAAACAACTCAGTACTTATCTCATGTGATGGTTCAACCATGAGAAAATGGCTTCAAAAATCTGGAAATTTATTCTTCATATGAGGCACGGTGACTCCCCAGTTCAGGTCCAACAACATATCCAAAGAGAGACAAAATCAGCAAATCAAATAAATCAAATCCAAAGAAAATAAAACAAAATAACACTCAGTGCTCAAATAGTGTTCAAGTAAACTTATAGTGCTACTAGGTGTATGTATCACTGTACACATTATATGCAGGAACTATCTCTGACCCTAGTGGGCTCACATTGTAACTCCTCCCCCCTTTTACTAAGTCACGGTAGAGGTATCTACCATGGCCCAGAGCATTAAGTGCTCCAATGCTCATAGAATTCCTATGAGTATCGGAGCAGCATCAGAACATTTAGTGCCTTGGACGGCAGTAGAAACCTCTACCATGGCTTAGTAAAAGAGGGTCTGTTGTTTGTACCTGGGGCAATGGAGTGCCATTTTATCTGCCCAGAATCACAAGAAGGCTACACTGGATGCTTTGGGATGAGGAGGTTATGAGTTAAAAGCAACCTTGAAAAAGTGGGCTTTTAGTCTGGACTTGAATACTGCCAGAGACGGGGCTTGACATACCGACCCAGGCACTCTGTTCCAGGTATATGGCGCAGCAAGAGAGAAGGGATGTAGTCTGGAGCAATAGAGAACAGACAAGAGATACTTGCCTAATGATTGGAGTTCCTGGGGACGAGTACAGGGAAAGATAAGGGTGGAAAAATACTGAGGAGCTACAGAGTGAATTCACTTGTAGGTCAATAAGAGGAGTTTAAACTATATGCAGAGATGGATAGGCATCCAGTGAAATGACGAGGAGGAGGGGGGTGATGTGAGCACAACAACTTTGGCAGAATATACTGCAATAATAATATACAAATGTAATAGTTACATTGGCAATTTGTAGAATACTGTATGATATGTGCATAACTGCCACATTTAAGCATGCCCACTTATGCCTATCATAGATCTGGCAAAAGTGGACATGCCTAAATTTAGATGCACAGATGCCATTATAGAATAGGCACTTGGCATACAGCATCGGCACACCTAAATTGCGGAGCCCCTTACAGTAAGGAAAAAGAATGGAGCAATCTGAAACCCTTGTCCATGGTGCTGAAATCCTTTACTGGTGGGAAACAGGGACATTCAGGTATTAGAGGTTTGCTGCAAATTAACAAACCCAGAATGTACCCTCACTAGGGGCAGACTAGTGCTGCACAGGGAGTATTGACTTGAGCAGAGGGACCTGGACAGAATCAGCTCCCTCCTTCCTGCAAACTCCGTTTTTCCTCTTTCTTTTACTCACTTCCCCCTCCCCACGTCAGGTGGGAAAATCACTCAAGCAAGAATTGGGGTGATGGAGGAAACTCTCCCCAGTTTAAGACTTACAAGAAAAAACAGGTGTAGAATTGCCAAAAGATCAAGAGGAGCCCCAAGAAGGAAGGGACAATTTAAGAAAGAGTGCCACCTGCTGATGCTACTGCTGGCATCAAAGTACTTGGAAAAGAAAAAAGTCTAGGGTTTATTTTTGTATTATGAGAACAAAACACTCTGCTGAAATCAACTTTTCCTGCCTGTTTCCCCAGACATTGTAAAGAGGATGAGGTATAGGTTTTCTTCCCCTATGCTCTGATTTGGGGGCTCATTTCTAAAATATCTGTACCTCCTCCAAACAAAAAATGGAAGAGAAATCTTAGAAAAACAAGCCTTTATGCATTAACTCATGGCTTTCCAAAGCAAAAGTCAGATTTTCAGATATTTTTACATATCCTGGGAATCCAGTCTATGTATATTTATCTCACACATTCTGAGAGAAGAGGAAGTCTGAGTAAGTGAACATTACTTTGCTCTGTGATTCAATGACTTAAAGTTTAGGATAAAAGAAAATTTGAAGGTTTATTGATAAAAATGATTTGAATTTCATAAAAATTCAAACATTATTAATTTTGGGCTCCTTTAACAAAGCTGTGGTTGTGACTCTCCTGTGGCAAAGGCACCGAAGCCCATTCATTTTCTATGGGCTTTGATGCATTTGCCACAGGAGAATCGCTACAACACTTTGTAAAAGGAGCCCACGATCATTTATTAAACTTGATATACTAGTTAATTTGTGAGTCATATTTAAATAGACTGAAAATGGGGTTTTTTGGCCTTTGCTTTAAAAGTAATTCGTACAGCCTTTGTCATTAAAAGGTAGATGCTAGACACCTGAGCACAGCTTTTCATTCACAGGGTATAGTCACATACAGTACATTCTTAAAGTATATCAATTCTCAATTATCAACCTAATTTTGGGCTTCAGTGATGACACTTAAACACCTGAGCAGGGCATAACTCAATCTTTTATTCCCACTATCCTCCTCAACTCCCAGTCATTCCAGGCACATCTTTTAAGTCAATGATCTCAATTAAGAGGAGGAGATGGAAGTTTATCATTACAGAATATTTCCATCAGCAAGTGATTTGCCATAAACAATTTGTTCGCAATTTGGGGATCCTTTTACAAAGGCACGCTAGCGGGGTTAATGCGCGTGACTTTTCATCATGCGCTAATCCCCGCGTTGGCCAAAAACTACTGCCTGCTCAAGAGGAGGCGGTAGCGGCTAGTGTGTCCGGCGCTATTACGCTTGTTAAATCGCTAGCGCACCTTTGTAAAAGGAGCCCTTGGTACGAAGTAAGCATTAAAAACACAAAATATACTAAATTATTTATTTAAAACTTTTTTATACCGTTTGCAAAAAAGACTAAACAGTTTACATCAATTTCTTTTTTATATATCTTTATTCATTTTAAAAGCCAACACCAAATGCAACATATTATCAAGCAATGTACAAATAGACAGCACTTAATTCCATCAAATGATATAATGAAATAATAAAAACATATCCCTTCCCACTTACTCACCCTTCCATACAGTATAAAGACAACCAAGAGTAATACAAGTGATCAAGACCAACAAAGTTACCTTCAAATAATATGTTAAAGGCATAACCCCCCTCCCCACACATCAATTAAAACATACATAAGATTAAAACAACCCATATCATAAAATCTACATAATTTAACAATAGCAAACATGCCCCCCCCCCCCCTTGTTACAAAATTCTGGAAGCAGTTTTTAGCACAGGCCAGCACTCTATGAGCGTCGGGAGTAGCACAGAGCATTCAGCGCACTGGCCTGCGCTAAAAAATGCTTCCGCGGTTTTGTAAAAGGGGGGAGGGATGGTTAAGCAGTTTCTTATTTTCAAATGCCAATTAATAAATCACAAAAAAATGCAGTAACAACTTAGTTTCTAACTCTCTTAAATTGAAATGGTGGTTTTTTTTCCACTTAATGTCCTTTATATTACTTAATATACTTTATATCACTTACCCCCCTCCTTTACAAAGCCGCACTAGCATTTTTAGCACTGGCCGCCACGGTAACAGCACTGATGTTCAAAGAATTCCTATGAACATCCAAGCTGTTATTGCCGCGGCCAATGCTAAAAACATTAGCATGGCTTTGTAAAGGAGGAGGTTAATATCCTTTATATTAAAGGATTAATGTCCTTTATATTATTTTAATATCCCTACTACCATAGCAAGTTTTAAACAATTAAACAACTCATCAGTGCTAAGCTGCAGACAGCAGTTCGGCAGTGATAGGGCAGAAAAACCATGACATTATGGTTTATTCAGTAGTAATCCTATACTATAGTCTATTTAATAATTGTGCTGCAAAGTCAAAACAAATTCTTCAAGTACTTCAAATATTTCTTCATGCAAGTTCAGTCATGAGACTTATCTGCGAGAGGTTGGTGTCTGAAATTATGACAAGGGCTGTTGAAATCAGACGATCCCACTGACAGTAACCAGCGTTTCACTGAAAAAGCTGCTTCAGGGCATTTGGGACCAAAAAATCTATAAACATAAAAGTATCCTTCCTAAAAATCTTCTAAACAAGCACCTCATAACATTTTAAACTTTTAACTCAACATTGCTTACTTTTCATCGGCATCTCAGCTCACTTCTGCTCTCCAAACATGGTGGATAGCAATGCCTCCCTTTCAAACTCAGCGTCTAATGTCATTCAAACACTTAACAGATGGAAATCAAAAACTTTATCGACAATGGATGCTTAAATGGACAACCTTTGCTTAAATAGAGTCAAATATCAATAAAAATACTGCCATTTATTTCTCCCCTTTTATTTATTGATGTATAGGGTGGGGGGGAGGGTGGAATTAATTTTAAATTATCTGAAACTATTAGACTATATTGGAGGGAGGAAGGGAGGGAGGAATTATATTATGATTTCAATGTATGTATGATTAAAAATGTAATATTAGAGTGTATATGATTGTATTATAAATCACTTGTTGAAAGTTTAAAAATGAATAAAGAATTAAAAAAAAAAATGCTGCCATTCTATCTTGCATTCAGACCATTAGGCTCTTTTGATTCCAACTTAAAAATCCATTCATGCCCTTGTTTTAAAAGAACATCTCTTGAATGGGAGGTTTTTCTGCCTATGAAGGAATACCCGCTGAATCTGTGAGAATTTATTCATTCTAGACTGGGTTCTGAGGCTTTTCCTCCCATTCTTTAGTTTTTTCTTAATGACATTATCACTTAAGATGATTTTGGCATTTGTTTTAAATTTAGTTAGTGTATTGCAGTGGGATCCATTTGAAGTATCTAGTAGAGAAGTTCCATCTCCATAAAACGTCTATCCTATAATCGACTGTGAAGAATGTCGGTAGTGATGTCAAGAGGTTCTCTGTCTGGTGTGAAGATGGCAGAGCTCATGCATCATCTAGGTAAGATATTATACAGTGCTGGGTAAGAGTTAGCCATCTTGGTGTATGTGGATACCAATTACATAGGATAATGTAGGGGCCAAATTTAGGATCTGCAGACAACTAGAGAGAGACTGGAAAAAAAATAAGAGCTTAAAACACACTAAAACTGCATGGAGAAATCAAATTAACCAATATAAAACCAAACTCAAGGAAAAACGGAAAGCCTACTACTCCAAAATGATAGGCACAAAAATCCCAGACACAAAAAAGCTATTCAACCTAGTAAAAAACCTCACTGATACTAAACCTTATCTTGCCACTCAAGGTACCCACCCACCGACAGCCATCCACCTAGCAGACTACTTCAAAAACAAAATCACCAATATCAGAACCGCATTCATCGATACACCCACCCATCTCGAAAAGATAACAACAAACCCAATAACAGGCGAAGCCATCGTAGCAGACAGAAGCTGGTCCAACTTCCCAATCCTACTTTGGTCGGATATGAACCGACTCTACAACAAATACAGCCATGCCTCCAGCGAACTAAATAATTGCCCCACCTACCTGTTATCAAACGCCTCCACCACATTCAAAACCAACTTTATGTTATGGATTCAAACCACACTAACAGAAGGCCAATTCCCACAGGACTTAGGAGAGATCTTAATCACCCCAATCATGAAAGATCACAAAGGCCCAATAGATAGCCCCTCCAACTACAGACCTATCGCTTCAATTCCAATATACGTCAAAATAATAGAAGGCCTAGTCACACAATACCTCACAATCTACCTGGAAAAACATAACCTACTCCACCCCTCACAATCAGGATTTCGAACCAACCATAGTACAGAAACACTACTTGTCTCTCTTCTAGATACAGCCCGGCAACACATCAGTAAAGGAAAAAAGATGATACTAATACAACTTGACCTCTCTGCTGCATTTGACCTAGTTGACCACACCATATTACTACAGATACTCGACGCCATAGGGATCTCTGGCAAAGTTTACAACTGGTTTCAAGGGTTCCTCAAATCAAGAACCTATAGGGTAAAATACAATGATATAAAATCAGAGCCATGGGCAAATCCCTGCGGAGTTCCACAAGGATCACCTCTCTCACCTACACTCTTCAACCTCTTTATCTCCTCCCTAGGAGCCACCTTAGATAACCTAAATGTCACATCCTTTAGCTACGCAGACGACATCACCATACTCCTCCCCTTCGACCCTTCAGAGCCCACCACCACCGCAAAGCTAGAAACAACCCTAGATACAGTAGAAAAATGGATGATGGATCATAAACTAAAACTAAACTCAGAAAAAACAAAATTCCTCCTGCTCGAAAAAGCCAAATCTCCTACCATCACAGAACTGATAATCAAAAATACCAAATACCCAATACAACCCGAACTAAAACTACTAGGAGTCACCATAGACAGATGTTGCACAATGCAGTCCCAAATCAACAAGACGACCCAGAAAGCTTTCCTAACCATGAGAAACCTACGCAAAATCAGAAAATTCTTCAACCAAACACAATTCAGACTAGTCGTACAATCCCTAGTCTTAGGTCTGCTGGACTATTGCAACTCCCTATATCTTCCTTGTCCAGCCATTATGATAAAGCAACTCCAGACCATACAAAACACCGCCCTCAGACTGATCTACTCACTTAGAAAATATGATCACATAACAACCGCCTTCTTAGACTCCCACTGGCTACCCATACAAGCACGAATTCAATTCAAATTCCTCTGCCTATTATTCAAAGCAATACAAGGCTCTTCCCCATCCTACCTAAACAATCGCTTAAACCAGATCTCCACCACAAGACAAAGAAGAACCCCAAATCCTTTTGCCTTCCCTCCACTCAAAGGCACACAACGCAAGAAAATGTTTGACAACCTTCTGGCAACACAAGCAGCAAAACTCAACCATTCCATCTCCAACCTGCTGACAACATCGGACGACTTCAAAACATTCCGTAAAGAAATCAAAACCCTGCTTTTTAAAAAATTCATCCAAAAACCTTAAACCACTTCACCTACCTCCAGCTAAGTTCACCTACCTCCAGAAAATTCACCTACCTCGACTGAACTCATCTACCACCAGACAATCCTCCCCCAAGTATCACACCTAATCACCCTTCATATAAACAGACCACAAAAAGATTGTAATCTTGCCTACTCTAACTGTGTTCCATTTGCTAATATCACACTGCTAGGCACTGTCAGTTTTCTATCCAACCCATAAGATCCCCAAGGAAAAAAAAAAAAAAAAAAAAAAAAAATTTGTATCCTCACTGGAAAATGTCCAGTAAAATCCTCTGTAATGTGATCATCTCTGGAAATGTCCAGTCAAATCTTTTGTAATCCGCCTTGAACTGCAAGGTATAGGCGGAATAGAAATCCGTAATGTAATGTAATGTAATGTAAATACAGAATCTCCAGAGTAGCATTTTCAGAATTCTACTTGTCAACATGCAGGACCCAAGAGGTAGGCAGAATTCTAGAGTCCCAATGCATGGATAAGTTGATGGTACAGGGAAGAGGGATTTAGATTTGATAGTAACTGGGCAACATTATGGGGAGGGGAGCCATCTTAGCTGGGGTGGGCCCAGGCTGCTTGGGCTAACATTAAAAAGGAGAAAGAACAGCTTTTAAAGTAGAAGTTGGAGGAAAGACAATAGCCACTTAGAAGCACATGGTTTAGAGTAGGGATCTCAAAGTCCTTCTTGAGGGTCGCAATCCAGTCGGGTTTTCAGGATTTCCCCAATGAATATGCATTGAAAGCAGTGCATGCACATAGATCTCATGCATATTCATTGGGGAAATCCTGAAAACCTGACTGGATTGCAGCCCTCAAGGAGGGACTTTGAGACCCCTGGTTTAGAGTGAGGTATCTTTGAAGGATACTATCAAAACAGAGGGAATCCTGATAGAGAGGTTATAACAAAGACAAAAATAGGCCCGGAACCTTTATGGGAAGAGCAAAGATTACATATTATCCCTATTAATTGCTAAGCAGCTTGTGGATACATAAAGCTTACTTTGAAATGTCTGCATACAAATGCTATAATTCTACAACATAAGATGGGAGAGTTAGAGTATAAAGCACTAAATGAAGACGCAGATATATAGACATCTCAGATATCTGGTGAAAGTAGGATAAATAATGGGACACTTTGTTACCAGGATATAAATTATCTAGAAGTGATAGGGTAGATCCAATTGGGAGGGGGTGCTGTATATTACAGAGGGAATTGAGTCTAACAGAATAAAAATTCAGTAGGAAATAGCAACCTGGGATCCTTATGGACAGAAATTTCAGGTGCGAAGAGAAAATGAATACTGGTAGGGCTATACTACCATCTGACAGGTCAGAATTGACAGATGATGAAATGTTAAAAGAAATTAGGGAAGCAAACAAATTTGACAACACTATAATAATGGATGATTTCAGTTACTAAAACACTATGTGGGATAGCAACCATCAAAAATCCAAAAAGTTCTGCTATGATCCTCTTGAATACGAGTACTATGCTTAAATTTTCAATTTTCAATTTCCAAAGAGAAAACCAAGGTCATGGAGCCCTTCAGTGTATTTCACCAACACAATACAATTGTAAGGTGATAGAAGCAAACTACGAATATCATCATGCAACCACCTAGTCTTCAACTAAAAAATTCTTCATACCATAAACACTGGCCCTTCACATTTGGACCTGGTACCTCCAAGCTTTCTAAAATTATCCAATCTTGATCTTCTTCCTATGACCAATCTTGTTAGTACTCAGAGTAATTATATTTATTTCATGGAAAACTGCAGGCATCCACCCAATACTTATGAAGAATTCTTTAGACCCTTTGATTCCTTCTAATTACCATCCAGTATCTACTCTTCCTTTTCTGGCTAAATTTGTGGGAAAAGTTGTCTTTGAACAACTTCTTACATACATTGAAACATCACATTTATTACACCCTCATCAGTCTGGTTTCTGTAATGGCCATCTTTGCTTAGTGAAATTCACTTCAATGTTGAAAAGGGCTTAGTAGCTTTTCTGGTCTCTTTAGGTCTTTCATCAGTCTTTGATTTAATTGATCATTCATTATTGCTATATAGACTGTCTCCTATAAAGATCTCAGGAACTGTTTTCATATGGTCCACTTCCTTCCTCTCTAATCGATCCTTTAAAGTCTTCATAGATAACTCCTCTTCTTCACCCTATCCTCTTTTATGTGGGGTTCCTCAGGGATCTATACTTTCTTTAATGCTGTTCAGTATTTTTCTAAGTCCTTTGGCTGCTCTAATTCAATCACTAGGGATCTCTTGTCACATCTATGCAGATGACATTCTATTAGTAGCTTACACAAATCCTTTTCAGATTGACTTTTCTCCTCTTCAAATCTGTCTAGAAAAAATGCAAAAATAGTTGCCAGATAATTGCTTAGTTCTAATACTACAAAAGCAACAGTCTGTTGGATCTCTTAGCATGTATCAATTCCCTCTCTTATACCTATTCTTTTGGGTGTGCAATATATCACCATTTCCTCCTTTCATTATTTAGGAGTCTAAATTGCTTCTTTTTTTTTTGTAAATATTTTATTAAGTTTCAAAATATTTAACAGTGCAATGTATAGATTAATAAACAGACAATAAAGCATGAAAGCCCATACACCTTACAAGTATTCATATACAATCATTTTATCCCACCCCCTTCCAATAAATAATAATAAACATTTTTAACCCTCCCTCCCACCCTGGATGTGCATAGAACTACCCAAATTAAAGACCAAAAAAAATCTATCCTGATGTAATTTGAGATGTCAACGGGCCCCAAACCAATTTAAATACATTACTATGCCCTAATAAATCTGCATTTATTTTCTCATTCCTATATGTGGAGCATAAATTTGCCCACCAAAAAGAGAAATTAAGATTATCATAATTCTTCCAATTATGTGTTATCATCTGCATTGCTACCCCAGTCATAATTATGAAAAGATGACATTTATAACAATCTATGGGGGTTTAATATGTAATAACGTACCACATATGACTATCTCATATGTTAATGAAAATGATGACTCAAGTATTGCATTAATCTGTCCCCATATTGACTTCCAAAAACTGAGAATCAATGGTCAAAAGAACAACATATGATCCAGCGTCCCTATGTCTAGATGACAGTGCCTTCAATGAATTCAGTAACCAGTCTTCATAAACCACTTTTCATAAACTGTTCACGATCCTCAGAGGGCTAAAGAATCCCTTTGGTTCATGTGAATACTATCACTGAACCCAATTGTCATAGGATCAATAGTTTATGTATATTTTTTATATATTTTTTGTTTTTTATTTAATCATATTTTACTTAAATATCAAAACTATTTAAAACTTTTTCTTTAATATTGTACTTAGCTTGGTATTAGTAGTCATCAATATTGGGGAATGCCTCTACCGACACGCACATGTTTCAAGTTAATCTTTTCATCAGGGTTGAGGCTCCCGTAATTATTCTAAAACAGACAAAAATATCAAAAAATATTATTCTTTTTTTTTTTTTTTTTTCAATATCTTTATTAACAATTGCGAAGGAACAAACATCCACGGGCAAAACAGGCAAAACAGAGCCATCGACAACAACTATTTAACTCTAACAAGAATATATCAACCTAACCAGGACCTAACTATAGTTATTATACTCATAGTATTTAAAACTTACTATCATGCTTTTCCAAAAATCGCTTCTCTTCATAGAGTATCATAGTTATGGCGGTGTCTGTCGTCAGTTCCGGTTTATATAGAAAAATTCAATCCGAAACTCGACGGCAGAACAAACAGGAAGTAACTACCAATGACATTATGTTAGAAAACTAAATCCAGTTTTATATTACAGACATCCAATCCATTTCCTCATTTAAACCATTTGGAACCAAGGTGTTTAATAAATATATCCATTTCTGTTCTTTAGTATTTAAAACCTTTTTATAATTACCACCCTCCCTCCCTATCTGTACAGTGTCAATCACACGCCATTTTATATCTATTTGATTTTGAAATATTTAACTTTTGTAACTTAACAGGGGTCCAAAAACATCTGTGTAACAGGAAAAACCAAGTTTGTCTCATAGATGCTGACGCTGTCTAAATTGCTTCTAAATTGAGCTTTTCTGAACACATTTCAACAGTTCTTCGCATGGGGCTTGCTAACCTATGTCATCTTTAAGTCATTCGTAAAATCCTGAGTAAGGAGGTTCTTCATACAATATATCACACTCATGTTACTTCTCGTATAGATTACTGTAACATCATTTACACCTGTTTGCCCAATTCAAGTTTAAAGAGACTACAGTTCTTGCAGAACATATAGCTGCTCATTTTCTTTGTAGAGCCAGATGCTATGATTCAGTTACACCTTTATTCAAACAACTAAATTTTCTTCCCCTTCGTTTTCGTATTGAGTTTAAAATTCTCGTTGTATCGTTCCCTATATGGTTTATGGTTTGTTAATTTATAATCTGCCTTTTTCAAGGCGAAGTACAACAGCACACACATAATAGTACTGTACTTCACAGCCATTTCAGACATCTTCCAAAAAAACAACAACAATATACATCATATTCAGCATAAAATCAAAATAAAATACCAGCCTGACAATAATAGCAATACAATCACTTTTCTTATACTCCATCATGGCTCCTCCATATATTAAATGATCATAAGCTAGTCCTCCTATCCCCTGTTTAGGCACAATGGGAACGTGCAATGTCTTCTGCCTTTTATTTCTGAGCCCCATGGCTTTAGAATAATTTTCCTTTTTACATTTGAGCAGAAACATCTATGAAATAATTTAAGGTCAATTTAAAGGCTTATTTATTTCTTCAGTCCTTTATCTCACATTACTTGTTGATAAGTAGCTCTCCATGATTAAAAGGGAGAAAGAAAAAAAAAAGAAAACCAGCTTTTTTTGTTTTATTAGTGTGAATGATCTTGCTAATTTACAAGTGCATTCACTCTGAAGCCCCCCATTATCTCTTCTCACTTATCTCCCCTATGCTCCCCTCATGATCTCCGCTCATCGGGCAAGCCCCTCTTATCTGTATCCTTCTCTTCCACTGCCAACTCCAGACTCCTTCCCTTCTTTCTTGCGGCACCGTATGCCTAGAACAGGCTGCCTGAATCAATACGTCATGCTCCATCCCTGGCAGTGTTCAAATCCAAGCTAAAAGCCCTCTTTTTTGAAACTGCTTTAACTCTTAACTCTCATTCACTGCTGTCAGATACTTATACCCACTGTATCATTTCCTCTACCATAATCTCCCCAACCCTGTAATGTCCTGTCTAAATTAGATTGTAAGCTCTTCTGAGCAGAGACTGTCTATTGTATGTTAATATGTGCAGCGCTGCGCATGACTTTTCAGCGCTATAGAAATAATAAATAGCAGTAGTAGTGGTAATTCTGTACTATCTTATATGGCATTCTTTTCCTTTTTAATTGATTTTATAATTTTGTTTGTAAATCGCTGAGATTTGACTGTGCCACAATTTAGCGATACAGCAAACTTGTAATAAAGATAAAGAAATCTAAAAAGTGAGAATAAGACTACCAAGTGCACAGAAAACTCCACTAGTAATTAAATGAATGAACAAACATGCTCAGCTTCGAGATATAATTACAGTGGTGCCTCGCATAAAGAACGCCTCGCACAGCGAACGCTGCACACAACGAACTTCATGTCATGATTCATACAACGAACTTCGTTTCACACAACGAAGTCGCCCGAGCTTCCACGATCGCTGCCGATGTATTGCATCCTTCCGCGCAGGCACTGCAGGCAGTCGTTAGTCACTGCGCTTAACGCGTTTCACATAACGAACTTTTCGCATAACAAACTTGCTCCTGGAACGAATTAAGTTCGTTGTGTGAGGCACCACTGTACTCAAAATATACCTGCCACGATATATAAATGCATCCAAATGTCAACATATTTGTACAATTCATACTTTGTAAATCTTAGGGTTGAATAATACACTTATCTGAGATTCATCTGTACAATTTTCCCAAGACCCTCTTGTTTCACATAATGGTGTCAGGGGATTTCAAACAAAATCTCTGAGAAAAGCAGATACACGATGGCGGCTCATGAAATAAAAACTTTGAAAACGAGGGAACCATTAAGCACTCTTCAACCATGTTTAGTAGCAGAATCTCTGATCCAAAAAAAAAAAATCATAAATTATCAGTCAACATTTCACATGTATATTTAACCTCGGAAGTTCAATCATGGTAGGTCTAACATTGCCTTTTCAAAAGTCCCTCCAATTGAAATTCACTGCCGCAAGCAGATTGTTAAAGGTGATGACTGTATGGACGTGATTACTGTGCGTTGCTGGGCCAAAAAATGTAAAGATTGTGGACCAGGAAGGGCTGATGTGCATGATCAGTGACGGTAATGGATGAATCTCGCACAAGAAAAGCTGACAAACTCAAAAAGGACACTCAAAATGTTATACTACTGCACCCTAAAAGCTTAGAAAGATTGATTGAGAAGAATATGGAAGGCGAAGAAGAAGATGTTGTTGCAACATGACAACCCTAGGTCTCACACAGCATGAAACACCACAGAGGCAATTGTGAAGATAGATTTCAGAGTCTTAGCATATAATATCAAAATGTTCTACTTAAAGAACACAGCCGACTGACTAAATTACACACTAGTTGAAGCAATCAGTCATAAACTTTAACCCAGTGGGTATCCTGAAGGTTCCCCAAATAGTCAGCTTTTCAGGATATCAATGAGAGAGATTTGTAAGCAGTGGAAGCAGTGCAATGAAAATCTCTCTCATGAATATTTATTGTGGCTACCCTGAAAACCTGACTGGCTGAGGAGCCCCCAGCATAGGTTTGGGAACCAGTACTTTAACAAAAAAAAAAAGGGAGGGGGGGGGAGATCCTCTGTATTTAAATCCCATACTTTAAAAGGAAAACAACTGAACATTTGCAAACTTAGGATCAAAACAACCCCCATAAAAATTCTTACAAAATGGTATAAAACTCAGTCAACTGGCACACAAAACAATTTAAATAGTGTCCTTACCACATGTGATGGGGTATACATTCCTGATGAAGCAACTATAATAGCAGGGACCAGCTTCAATGATGCAATTCACAAACAAAACAATAAACAGCTGGCTTACAACCACTGAAATAATGGTAATAAAATATTACTGATTATGGGGGGGGGGTGATCATTCTGTCACAAAGGACCAATAGATCTGCAACCCTCAAGGAAAGACAATATGCTAAGGCAGGGGTGTCCAATCTGCGACCCAAGGGCCGCATGCGGCCAAGTGAAGTATTTTGTGCAGCCCTGGTCTAGGGCGATACAGTGTTTTACTCTGCTGCTCCTGGGTGTTTACTGTCTTGCCGGCTCCCTCCTCTGTCTTGCTGCAGCGTTTACGCGTTTGTGCAGCCCCAGAAACATTTTTTTCGGCCAATGTGGCCCAGGGAAGCCAAAAGGTTGGACACCCCTGTGCTAAGGCCAGCTGGGTTTGAGCAGGACCCATAAGGCAAAGTGATGAGAATCCAAATTTGCATGTTATTTATATAAAATGTAAAACAAGGGAAAGATGTGACTGGAGAAGAGGAAAGAAACTTATATGGATTCAAGCCTTAGCCCAGTGAAGGAAGAAAGGGGTCCTTGAATGTATCTCAGCCAGGAGAGGGTCCACTGGAGTAATCTCACTCTAAGCCACTTGAGAACCCCTTCACAAGACCTCCAGACTAAGGAAAAACAGAAGGGGAGTTTCTGGCAACAAGAACTCCACTTGATGACCCATGCTAGCACCTGTGTAACCCCCCAGCAAGCTCAAACCTTACTATTGTGGCCAAAGCATGTCCAAGGGCACAAACCTTACCTTTGTGACCAGAGGTGACTGGAGCCTGGAAGTGACTACAGAGTGATCAGAGGTGACCAGAGACTGAAAATGACTGGAGACCAGAAGTGACCACAGAAAGACCAGAGGTGACTAGAGTCCAGAAGAGACCACTGAATGATTAGAGATCAGAGGCCAGAGGTGACCACTGAGTGACCAGAAGTGACTGGAGGCCAGAAGTGACCATAAGGTGACAGAAGTGACCAAAGACCAGAAGGACCCTGGGAGAAACCCAACAGAATGGAAAGAATCACTCAAAAAGAAGACTCAATCATTCAACTATTCATACAAACTTTAAACAGCAATGTCCATTTCAGTGTCCCACAATATTTTTAAAATTCAAATTTAAATTCCCTAGCCCCCCAAAAAAACCTTTTCAATGAGAAAATCTGAAAAATTGACACTTAGAACAGGAAAATCCAGACAAGGATTCCTTGTTTTTCTGTAGCTGCATCAGGAGTAAGTTCTTTTCTCAGAGACAGCCCAGATACAAGATGGCCACTGGATATATCCTCAAACACTGTCACTTGAAAAAGCCAATCAGGAAGAGGTTTCATCTACAATCAATCAAAGAAAGGTAAATAATGTCACCACCAATCGGGAAAAAGATTCTCCCTGAACCAATCAAAGCAGACAAAGAATAAGTACAATACACTCAAAATGTGTATTTAGACCTTCAAGATAGTGCAGTTGCCCGAAAACCAGGAGAGTCAGGTTCATTTCCCACTACAGATCTTTTTGACTTTATGCAAGTCACTTAACCCTCCATTGTCCCAGGGATAAAATAAATACCTGTATATAACATATAAACAGCTTTGATTGTAACCACAGAAAAATGGTATATCAAATCTCACTCCCTCTTTGTGCTTTTGGGTTCAGCAAAGCACCTCCTTTTATCCCTACAGAACTGAGCCTCCAAGTGCAAGATCTCCTGGGGCAGAACCTTTCTCCTATGCACCGTGTAGGCAATTATTTCACCATGCATCACAACCTTAGATGCTTCCTGAACTGAATTAAACTTGTGATAATCACTCCATTTTTCATGAAAAAATAATTTTTTTTTTTTTTTTGAAAACTCTGATCCAAATATAAATAGCCTAGGAAATGCCAGTTTCCACCACTCCCACCCTGGGGTCTCAGACCATGACTACCCACAGCACAGTGGGTGGCTGCTTCCTTTATAAGCCACATGACCAGCACACTCTGTTCATGCAAACATGTACTCAGCAAGGCTGGATTTCCTATTAGATCAACTAGGCTCAGTTCCTCCAGAAACAGGAATTGAGGCAACTGTGAGATGCAGCTCTTCTCATATATTTCTGGGCGTAGCTCACAAGATGGTATTTCTCAAGCATGACCTATGGGGGTCTCTCCTGTTCCTCATCCTGACATTCTAGTGTCTCAGAACTAGTCCTACTGGAAGTGTGGGCGTGGAGTAACTGCCATTCTCCTTTGTATAAGAACGTGCTTATGTTCCTGCTGGTGACAGCATAACACTGAAAAGGTCTGTGTTCTTGTCACTCCCTGACAAGATGCCACCTAGGCAGAAACAGCACAGGTCAGAGAACCCCCCCCCCCCCAACCAACTGATGCAGACAGAACCAGGAAAATTGGATTCCCTGGTCTCATGTTTTTTTGCCATGGTGGCTATTACTGAGCGTAAACATACAGCGTGACACAATGAAGCATTTCCCATTCCTCCAATAGCAGACTGGGGTACATCTGTGTGTGTCTTAGGAGGAGAGTGCTGGATTATGGCTAAGAAGTGTGGCAGGAGGCAGATTAGGATGACTGAGGTGAGGGCTATTGTATCTGTTTTGTTCCATATTCTATATATGATGCCTAAAAAATTGTCACCAAAAGGATGGCACTTAATGCAATTCTGTAAACCACCTCAGAAGTTAGGCGCAGTTTATAAAATCATACATATCCTAAGAAAAGGGGCCCTTCAAAAATTACAAAGACTAGGGGGACACTTGATGAAATTGCAGGGAAATACTTTTAAAACCAATAGGAGGAAATATTTTTTCACTCTGAGAATAGTTAAGCTCTAGAACATGTTACCAGAGGTTGTGGTAAAAGCAGATAGCTTAGCTAGTTTTAAGAAAGGTTTGGACAAATTCCAGGAGGAAAAGTCCATAGTCTGTTATTCTAGTTTAATATTTTTATTAGTTTTATAATAACAGTGAATAAAAATACATGTACTGTGTGTCAATGCACATAGGTATACAGAATTGTAAAGGAGTGTAATACATCATAGAATCTGTATGTGCAGTAAACCATTAATACAGATGAATGTTTACAAACTTCAATAACAAAGAATAGTCAGTCATACATTAAGTTCAGTTGTTGTAATAATATGTTACCTCATTATGCCCAAAGGTGGAGTACTTAACTCACGCCAATTCGCAAAAATCATTCAGGGCACCCCATATTTTGTTATACTTAGCAACACAATTATGCTTTTCAGCGTGAGCTTTTTCAAATTTCGCTATCTGACAAACCTGAGCCCACCAAAAGTGATATGAGAGATTACTACAAGATTTCCAGTTGGTCAGAATAGATTTAACAGTGATAAGTAGTAGACACCTCAGCAGTTTCCCAGTCCCCCCATCTATGGTTCCATTGAGGCCGAATTTGCCATAGATTATGAGTGCTAAAGTGAGTTCTTCTTCAATCTTGGTAACCATACTTATTGTGTCCCAAATTTTAAGCCAATAAGATTTAATAGGTGGGCAATCATATATCATATGACTAAGTGTACCAATTTCAGATTGGCAAGACCAGCACAAGTTCGTAGTTGATTTCGGCAATTTGCTGAGTTTGTATGGCGTCCAAAAGGCCCTGTGTAGAAGAAAAAATGCCGATTGGGAAATGCTGGCAGAATGAAGAGAATGCGTGGATTCGTGGCAAATCTGTTGCCACTCCTTTTTTCCAATTGTCTTGCCCGTATCCATTGACCACAGTTCTCTCAGAGTCGAGGAGCTCTGAAACTTAGAACCAATAAGGTAACGGTACCAAAAAGCAGCTTTGCCCTTCATCCTAGCCTCAACCATATAATTCAAGGCCGCCATCGTTGGTTGAGAATCCTGTAATTTTGACACATCTATAGCAGTTTTTATAGAATGGCAGATCTGGATCCATCTAAAGTACTGAGCTTCAGGAAGATGGAACTGATCCTGTAGTTTATCAAAAGGAATCCATTTATTGTCACAGTAAAGTTGGTCTAGACGCCATATACCTGATTTTTGCCATAAGGTCCAATTCACAGGTTTCCCTTGGATAGTAATATTGGTGTTATTCCATAGACATATGTGTGATGAATCTTTCCATCTAACAGTCGCGATTCCGTCAGCCTCTTTAAAAGCCAGTTTAGCAGAGTTAGTGGGTTCTCTGCGCTTATCTGCTCTCTGTTCTCGAGCAAATATAGCTGATCGTGTATCAGTTATATCTAAAGCAGTATTTTCCAGACTACACCATGTACGTGAATGGGGAATCTGAAGATCAGAAAACCAAGAGGCATTGCTTCTTAGGATAAATGCAGTGTGGTATTCGAAGAAGCTGGGAAATTTAACTCCTCCTTCTGTAGTTTCACCTTTCAGCTTCTTCAGCCCAATTCTAGGAGTAGAGTTGTTCCAAAGGAATTTAGATAACTGGGACTCCATTTTAGCGTAAGCTTTTTTTGGTAGATATACTGGTAGCATGCTGAGGATGTAATTCACCACAGGCACTATCATCATTTTGATAGTACTCAAGCGTCCCCACCAAGTGAGGCGCATCGGGGTCCATTTGGAGGTGAGGGATTGAATAGAATCCAGAATATATTGAGTGTTAAATTCAATAGTTTGTTCTATGTTATGGCCAAAGAATAATCCTAGATATTTCATTTTAGAGGTGGTCCACTTAAGGCCCAAGTCAGTAATCACTTCCTTAATTTCTGGACAATTTAACGCCAGTACTTCCGTCTTGGTCAGATTTAACTTGTAGCCAGATACAGCAGAGTAGGAAGCTAGGACATCTAAAATTTGCTTAAGAGATTCCGGTGATACATATAAAAGGATATCGTCTGCATATGCAGACAATTTAATTTCAGAGCCCCCGCATTTAACACCCTGAATTTGAGGGTGTGACCGTATCGCTATCAACAAGGGTTCCAACGCAATATTAAAGAGCAAAGGTGACAGCGGGCATCCCTGTCTTGTACCTCTAGTGGGATGAAACACCTCAGAGTAATACCCATTGATGAGGACCCTTGTTGATGGGTTAGAATAGAGAACTTTGACCAATGATATAAATTCTGATTGGAAACCAAACCAACTAAGAACTGAAAAGAGAAAAGGCCATTCAATACGATCGAACGCCTTTTCTGCGTCCAGTGCCATGGCCACCAAAGGAGTTTCATTGTGGTTAGCATAATCAATTATGTGTGTAAATAAACCAGAATTATCTGCAGCGAGGCGTCCGGACATAAACCCATTTTGGTCCGATGAAATAATGTGAGGGAGAACTAATTGAAGTCGTGTCGCTAGAGTCTTGGCATAAATTTTCGCATCAATATTTATGAGCGACAGAGGTCTATAGTTTTGAATGAACATGGTATCTTTATCAGGCGTAGGTAGAACTATTATTGTGGCTTCCGTGAAAGAGCCTTCAATTTCTCCTGAGTTAAGAAGGTAATCGTAAAATAAGACTAAGTGAGGAAGTAAGAGGTCTTTAAAAGTATGGTAAAATTCTGAGGTTAATCCATCTGGTCCCGGGGCTTTCGCTTTTGCCATGGTTGACAATGCCTCGGCTATTTCAGCACAATCGAGTGGTTTGTTAAGAATAATGTTGTCTTCTTCTGTTAATACCGGTCTATTTAAATGTTCCAAAAAGTCCTCAATCACTACAGATGAATCCAGATCAGAAGAATAAAGGTGATTATAAAATTTCTGAAATTGATCCATAATGCACTGTGGGTCTGTCATCATTATTCCATTTTCTCCTGTAATAGCGGAGATATTAGTTTTGTCCTTTCTACTTTTTAAGTAATTAGCTAGACTACGTCCACAACTATTGGCTTCCATATAATAATTTGCAGTTTGTGAAAAAAGTTGTTCAGTTGCCTTGGTACTTTGCGCTAGATTATATTTGTATTTTGTGGCTTGTAATTGTCTTAGTACAGAAACGTCAGCAATGTTGGAGCTGTGACTTTGTTCCAAACTTTTAATTTCTCTTTCTAGCAATTCCGAATTTTCCAAGGCCTTCTTTCTTCTATATGTAGCATATGAGATTATTACACCTCTTATGTACGCTTTAAAAGCGTCCCACAGGATTCTATAGTTAGTGTGCTCAGGTTTATTAGTGTCAAAATAGTCCTGAATGGCTCGTTCAACATAAGGTTTGAAGTCAGGGTCCTGAAGCAAAGTATTATTGAACCTCCATTGGTTTCTTACAGGGGGTTTACCAACAGACTTCAAGTTCAATAGCACTGGAGCATGGTCAGACAAGGCTATAGCCTTGATATTCGAGGAGTTAATATACTGTACGAGATCAGGAGTGACCAAGAAATAATCAATGCGGGAATATGAATTGTGTGGACTTGAAAAAAAAGTGTACTCACGGTCATCCATGTGCAGCAATCTCCAGGGGTCTGTAAGTTGAAATTGCTCTATCATTTCCTGTAATTGTGACCACATTTTAGATTTTTTAAACATACAAGAAGATTGTCTATCCATATCAGGGTTGCAAACCAAGTTAAAGTCCCCACCTAAGATACACGGGATGTCTCTGTGTTTGTACAATTGTTCTGCTACAGTGGCATAGAAATTCAAATCATCCATATTTGGACCATATATATTCATGACCATTACTTGAAATCCCTCAATATCAAGAACCACCACAGCCCATCTACCTGAGGTGTCATGTGTCTGAGAAAGTATGGTAAGGTCTGTGCGTTTCCTTATAAGGATAAGAACCCCATTTTTCTTATCAATAGATGGAGAGGATATGCTAGGTAACGCCCAGGGAGCCCTAAATTTGTCTGAATCATGTGCATTTAGATGTGTCTCTTGCAGGAATGTTATATCTGCATGAAGGTCAGTTAAGTAATTCAAAATCTTTTTTTGCTTGATCTTGTTGTTAAGCCCTTTAACATTAAGAGTAGCACAAGTCAATGGCATAGTAATGAGCAAGTAAGAGCAAAAGTATGATCAATTATGGCATTCAGAGGAAACAATAATTTTATCACTAAGCAGGAAAACCTACTGGTAAAGCAGGACTGACATTGCATAAGAATATAAACAGAGAACAATAACATAACCAAAAACATTGCTGTAAGTGGAACACGGGTCAGTGAACCCACAGATGGTGTAATCCAAGGACTCACAGCGTGAAAAGAGCGAAAGCCAATTATCCATCAGCTCTAGGAAAGAAATTTTGTAAGTCAACACTCAGAACATCACCATGCAATGGGATCCGGAACTTATATCTCCCACACTCGCAGGCACAGTGAAGTGCAGACATGCATATAGTACATCAGGTATTATCTATCTGAGACGGTGAAATCTTCTCCAAATAATCAGCAAGATCCAGTGGTCTGATGAAGTCTTTTGTACAGTTATTATATGTAACTCTCATCTTTGCAGGGTAAAGCATCCCGAACTTGGCACCCAGAGATTTGAGCTTAGGTCTATATTCCAGTAGAAGTTTACGATTTTTAGCCGTTTGCTTACTAAGATCAGGAACAAATAACAGCGTATGTCCTTCATATTTTATTGGTGAGAGCAAACGTGCTTTCTGCATAATGGCTAGGACCTGTGTATACCGGAGCAGCTTAACCACTACAGCTCTCGGGTATTTTTCATTGAGATTTTGCTGAGAAGGTACCCTGTGTGCCCTTTCTATCTCAAAGAGCTGAGGGAATTCAATTTCGAGAACTTTAGGTATCATGGAGGTTAGGAACTGTATCATATCTCTGCCCTCCCGCGCCTCCGGTAATCCGAGGATCCGGAAATTACTCCTTCTGGATCGGTTGTTCGCGTCTTCCAATTCCAGCTCCAGGCGATCAATTCTTTTTACCTGCTTCATTAAGGTAGTGATGTTTTCAGTGTTAACTTTTGTTTTTATTTCCACCGCTTCTGTTCTGCGGTTTAGATCAGTTAACTCGGCCCTGAATGTTTCAAGTTCCGTCTTGATGTCGGCCATTAAGGAGCGCATGGCGCGAATCTCCTCCAGTATAGTGCAGGCCGTGTCGTCGTCAATCTTTGCGGTAGATTTCGCCGGCGAAACCGGGTCCGTGTTGCGCCGTTTACCCGTTTTGCTTGTAGCCATGTATATTAGGAAGAAGGGCCGACAATTTTCGCGGGTTAAAGCGCTGATGGGTTGGCGAAATTCGAGGCTTTAGTTTGAAACACGCTGGAGCACCAGGATCAAGCAGCCATGCTGTTCGGTGCTCACTAGCGCCCCCCCATAGTCTGTTATTAAGACATAGGGAAGCCTCTGCTTGCCCTGGATCGGTAGCATGGAATGTTGCTACTCTTTGTGTTTTGGCCAGGTACTAGTGATCTGGATTGGCCATCATGAGAACGGGCTACTGGGCTTGATGGACTCAGTAAGGCTATACTTATGTTCTTATGACACAATTTCTCAGATGGACTGTGCTCATGGTGCTTCATAGTATTTTGTGACAATGGGTCCAAACTGAGCCCCCTTCAGAGCAGCTGTGGCATTCTTATCTAATTCAGTTTGTGATGATAGAGTGCTGTCACATTATGGACTTCTCTTTGCAAGGACAGATATTCTAGAATGTCTGGAAACTTTTTTTGGCCCACTTTGATGCCTTTGGCTCGAAGTTGGATACTAAAAATGTAGTGGTTCAGTGGTGTACAGGGGCGGGGAGGGTCTGCAGCAAGTGGAGATAGGGTCGGGGAGGGGTTGAGTAGTCGGGTGGTTGGGTCAGGAGGATTTTATTCACAAACTGCATTTGTCGAACCATGTTTTGATGGAAGGATTGTGTGTACTGTTGTGTTTTCTTATCTGGTCACCCATAAAAACATTTAAACATAAAATCACAGATAGTGCCCGTCTGCATGACTAACATCTAGACACATATGTTTATGCCACAGGCGTTTATGCCAATAAAAACCAGGCTTACATGCCTGTGCCTAAATTGTGCGTGGATTGGGCATATTCTGCTACAGTGTGCCTAACTTTTAGGAATGCCCCGAGCTGCCCAAGCTCTTCCCTTGGCCGCGCCCCCTTTTCAAATTCCCACCCTAGAATATGCTTTGAAAGTTGTGGGCGTAAATTCTAATTAGCGCCAATTATTACTTGTTAATTACCAATTATTGGCACTGATTAGCTTGTTACGCAGACTAGAGAGCTGCACGGGAACGGGGACGACGGGAATCCCGCGGGACCCGTGGGCATCCCACGGGTTTCCCCTTTGGGTCACGGGGATCCCGTAGGGACACCCCCTAGGGTCGCAGGAATCCCGTGGGGACGCCCCCTAGGGTCATGGGGTTCCTGCGGGGCTGGATGTACTCAGTCGCGCGGCTCCTCTTCTCCCTACCTGCTCTGCTTGCAGCACAGAGCCGAACGGAGGTCTTCCCGACGTCAGCGCCAACGTCGGGAAGACTTCCGTTCGGTTCTCTGTGCTGCAGGCAGGGCAGGTAAGGAGAAGGAGAGTAGCCTCGCAGCTCAAGTGGCGTACCAAGGGAAGGGGGCGGTCCGCCCCAGGTGCAGCACAGCCGGCCAGGTCCCCTTACTTTTGTGGCGCTTCCCCGACCGACCGACCGACAACAGCCCCGGTCCGACAAACCTCCCTGCCCTGTAGCCGCGAATCTAAATTACCTTCTTACAGCAGTTGTAAGAAGGTAATTTAGATTCGCGGTTAAGGGCAGGGAGGTTTGTCGGACTGGGCCTGTTCTGTTGTCGGGCGGGTGGGGAAGCGCCATGAAGGTAAGGGGGCAGGGAGAGAGAAAGGGAGGAAAGGTAGAGTGGAGAGGAAAAGACGCTTAAGGGAAATGGGTAAAACCGAGGGGGGAGAAGGACGCTGAAAGCACTGGGGAAGACAAAGGGGTGGAGAAGGACGCTGAAAGGACATGGGGAAGATGGGGGGTGGTGGAGAAGGACGCTGAAAGGCCATGGGGAAGACAGAGGGGGAGAAGGACTCTGAAAGGACATGGGGAAAACAGAGGGGGGAGAAGGACACTGAAAGCACATGTGGAAGACAGAGGTGGGAGAAGGACGCTGACAGGACATGGGGAAGATGGGGGGGAGAAGGACACTGAAAGGAAATGGGGAAGAGAGAGTGGGGAGAAGATGCTGGCAGGGAAGAAGACAGAGATGCCAGACTATGGTGGGAGCGGAGGGAAGAAGATGGGTGCCAGACCAATTTGGAAGGGGGGAGAAAGGGAGAGGTACAGTAACAGAGGAAATGGAAGACGCAGAGGGAAGAGAGACAGTGGATGGAAGGAATTGAATGAGAACATGAGGAAAGCAGAAACCAGGCAACAAAGGTAGGAAAAGAATTCTATTTCTTTCTTTTTTTTTTTTTTTTTGCTTCAGGATAAAGTAATATATTAGCTGTGTTGATAAAAAATTTATAAACATTAGAGGCTCTGGTAGAAAGCCGTTTACAAAGTATGTATTCTTCCCAATTAATATTTCCAAATTAATAAAGTCTTTTTGCTTATTTGTAAATGGGTTTCTACCAGAGCCTTTAATTCAGTAGCATAATTAAATGAAATAACTATTTTTGAAATTTATAGGGACGGACGGGCACGGAGGAGATTCCTCGCGGGGACGGAGGGTATTCCTCGCGGGGATGGGTGGGGACGGAGGGATTCCTCACGGGGACGGGGGGGGACGGGTGGGACTTTGGCGGGGACGGGTGGGATTTCTGTCCCCGCGCAACTCTCTAACGCAGACTGGCAATGTGCACAGATTTGTATGTGCAACTTTGATTGCACTAAACAGATTCAGGCCCTATATGTCTATGCTTGCATGTGAGGGGTGGATGCTACGCTCAAATTATCAAGACCTGCTCGTTGTCCCCTCCATCTGAGAAATCTTCTATGACACCACCAGGAAGTCCATGTTCTCAGTCATGGCGCCCTCACTCTGGAACACTTTTCCCCTGTATATAAAGCAAGAGTCTTCTCTCCCATTATTCAAGACGAAACTCAAAACTTTCTTATTCAAAGATGCCTACAATACTTAATTCAGGATCCCTTTTTCTTTCCCTGAAATGATATTCATTTCAGGTTCTCAACTCCAAACACCTCTCTAGAGGCGAACTAATCCTTAATGTTTTATCCACCCCTTTCCTTCATTTATATCTTTTTATCTCAATGTATTTTTTGCCACCTCTTATACCTTCCTCCCCTGTCATGTCAGTCCTAAGTAAGATATGCAACCTCCCTCCCTCTTCCTTAATTATTTTGTGATGATTTTTTTTCCTTTTTAATTTTTGTTTTTTAAATATTTTTATTACAAACTGTCTTGAAAAATTCCCAACACTTCATGAATACCAATCTGGATTCCGCTCACACTACAGCACCGAACCAGCCATAGCCTCCATCATTGATCACACCTCACACCTACTCAGTTCAGGGAAACAGGCACTAATACTCCAATTCGACCTCAGCAACGCCTTTGACCTAGTGGACCACGATATCCTACTCAGCCGTCTTGATGCCAAAGGCATCTCGGGCTTCCTAAAAAACTGGTTCAAAGGCTTCCTTAAAAAAACGATCCTATCACGTCATCAGTGAACAAATCTACTCCCAAACATCGATCAACCCCTGTGGTGTCCCTCAAGGCTCCCCTCTATCCCCCCCCCCCCCTATTCAACCTATACATGTCCTCCCTAGGCCAAGAACTATCCAAGCTGAACCTCCAATCTTACATCTATGCAGATGACATCACAATCATAGTTCCCATCTCCATCCTATCAACCAAAACCAGACATTTCATCTCTTCAATCATCGACCAAGTAGAACAATGGGCCACAAATTCCAAACTAAAACTAAACCCAGAAAAAAACAAAATATTTATGGCCTCCCCTTCGAACAATCCTGCTGAACCTTCCATCAACCTAAATGGAAGAAGCTTCCCAATTGATCCTACCATTAAAATCCTAGGAGTCACCTTAGATCAACAACTGACATTTGAAGACCACACCAACATCCTTATCAAAAAATGCTTCCACTTGCTATGGAAACTACGCACACCAAAACCATTCTTTGATTTTGCATCATTTAGACTGTTGATCTAGTTGCTGATCCTGAGCTCACTGGATTACTGCAACATAATCTACTTAGGGTCATAAAAGAAACCCCATCAAGAAACTGAGGCTAATCCAGAACAAGGCCGTTCGACTAATCTTTTGCCTGAAAAAAATCTGAATACATCACTCCATATTACAAGAAACTTCACTGGCTATCCATCGAGGCCAGAATATTCTTCAAATTCGGCTACCTCTGCTACAAGACACTCTTTGGCACCGCTCCCACCTACCTCCTGAAACACTTTATCCTACAGGACAAACTCCACTTCCCATGCAGAACACTCCTGTTTACATTCCCCTCCCCCAAAGGATGCCGATTCAAAAGGTTCCTCAACAGGACTTTCGCCTTCCAAGCAGGGATATGGAACAACACCCTAAGCGACCTAATCCTGAATTCACTAACATACCACACATTCAGAAAATCACTAAAAACACACTTATTCGACAAATTTGTCTGAACCTCCAAAATGGTTCAACAGCTACCTCTTCATACACGTTCCCCCTCCCACCCCTTATGCTGCCCAACCACATAACTGCCCACTTACCTCTTCACAATTCCAACCGATGTTAACTCACTGTTATCAGCACCTCTTATTGTACACCATCTCGAACTGAAAGGTATGATGGGATATAAATAAAGCTATTATTATTTTCCAAAATCGATATTTTTGAAACCCACTTTGTAGATGGATTTCTGTATTGTTTGTTTGCAGTGCGTCTAAATCTCAAAGGGGTGTGTTGGAGGCGTGTTTTGGGTAGGCTCATGATTTGAATGTTTTTCTACAATAATAGAACATTGTAGAATTTATGTTTATTGAAAGCCATTACTAATGACTGGGGAGTCGGTTCAGAGCATTTTTTGAGATGGTTTTCAATACAGACACATTTATACCATAATCAATCATCCTACGTATATACACATATAATACTAGTATCGTGTACTATGTTCATACTAAATCCTACTTATTTGCACACATAATATCTGTATTGTGTTCTATGTTGTGTTCTTAATGGGGACTAGCCAGCTATCTCCTCTATGTTGCTTAATTAGTTAAAGTAATCTGTGAAGTGGATGATCTTGAACTTTCCGGTGTTCTGTTCTAGTTTTAATTCCTTTGGAAGGGAGTTCCACAACCTTGGAGCCATCACTGAGAACATTCTTGTCCTAACGCTTTCGTATTTGATGTCTCAGCAGCCTTTGACACTGTGGACTAGCAGAAACAAGTATCTGCGGCACAGTGGTTTTTTTACATGGTTCAAATCCTATTTGTCAGACAGACAACAATCAGTTCTTCTCACCAATAGCACATCATTACCTTGGGCACCGAACTGTGGGGTGCCACAGGGGTCCGTACTATTTATTTATTTATCTAATTTGTTTTCTATCTCGTCATTCCCAAAGAGCTCAGAATAGGTTACAGGTTAACATACATAATATAAAGGCAACAGGTTACAATTTGCTATAGTTAGTATAAGGTTTTTGGGGGGTGGGGTTTGCTACAAGTTTTTATCCTAACTCGACATATACTAAGGATTAGAGAATGACATGGGGACAAATTTTTCCCATCCCGGTGAGTTCTTTTCCTATCCATGTCCCATTCCTGCAAGCTCCGTCCTCATCTGCGCAAGCCTCAAACACTTTAAAATCATAAGTGTTTGAGGCTTGTGCGGTTAAGGCAGAGCTTACAGGAATGGGGCAGAGACAGCAACAAAACTCTCAGGGATGGGGAAATTGAGTTCTTGCGGGGACGGGAAAAAATTTGTCCCCGTGTCATTCTCTACTAAGGATCTAACACCAATATGCATAATATATAGTTTACAGGTTGCAATTACCATAGTTACAGTGCAAGGTTTTTTTAATTCAAGTTTTTATCCTAATTCGACACATACTAGGGATCTAATACTAATATACACAATATGCAATTTATAGGTTAAATATGTAACAGTTACAGTGCAAGATTTCTCAATAGAAGTTTTTATCCCAACGTGACACACACTGAAGATCTTCTTTTTTTTTTTTTTTTTTTAGTTCATTAATTTTATTAAATATTATAAGTAATATACAGAAAGCAGTTCAAATACATAAAAATTGAATAAGAAATAGTGATGTAGAAACAAAAGAAACCATAATTGCTGTTATTTGCATATAGTAGATTAGTAAGAAGAATTCAGAGTATTTGAAACTGCTAAGAAAAGAAATAGAAAGGATAGAAAAGCAGAGAAGATGAATTGAAATAAAAAAGAAAAAAGAGAGATAAAGAAAGAGAGAGAGAAAGAGAGAGAGGCAGAAGTGTCTACAAGGCAGAATGAACATATGAATCTAAGAATGACCAAGGTGATTTATTTCGCACCAAATTTGTAGATAAACGAGATATCAATCAATGTGCATTTCTTTGTAATCTATCGGTCATGGGCAGGGGAGTTAGGTGAACAGGGAATCTACCTTAAGCCTTTGGCTGAGCTGCTTCAGTGTCAATGGACAAAAATTTCTACATTCTATGCCGATGATGTGCAACTACTCATACCAGCTGAACCAGATCTACCCACAGCTTTGAGTAAACTGACTGCCTGTCTAACTGCAACTCAGGAATGAGCAAACAACAACAAACTCTGCCTAAACCCAAGCAAAACAGAGATTCTTTGGGTCCCTAACACAAAAGGACAAATATCTGACTTCAAAATATCTATTGAGAAGTATGAACCCCTCCAAAAGCACAGGTCAGGGTCTTGAGATACTGCTAGACTCATCACTCTGATCCTGCAAATTCAAACAACTTTTAAAAATTGTCTCTATTACGTACGAGAGCTATGAAAACTCTCTCCATATATTGAAAAGACAAATCTTATTACAGTGGTCTATATCACGATAACATCATGATTAGACTACTGTAATGTTCATGTTTATGTTTATTAAAAACTTTATATACTGCATATACAGCCAAAAAGGATCAAAGCGGTTTACAAAGCCATTTTGCAGCCGCTGCTGCTTTAGAAAAATGCCTGCACCCCGCAGCCCCGAGCCAGCCCGCCGGGAGAACCTCACCTCAGCGGCAGCCTGCCCTGCTCTTAGTCAACCGCACCGACGCCGATCTTAGTGCTGGGCCGGGCGTGCGAACTTGCTCCGCCCCCAGCCCCTGCCGGGAAAACTTAAACTTGGACTGCTCAAGCAGAGGAGCCATTTTGCAGCCGCTGCTGCTTTAGAAAAAAGCCTGCACCCCGCAGCCCCGAGCCAGCCCGCTGGGAGAACCTTACCTCAGCGGCAGCCTGCCTTACTCCTAGTCAACCGCACCGACGCCGATCTTACTGCTGGGCCGGGCGTGCGAGCTTGCTCCGCCCCCCAGCCCCTGCCGGGAAAACTTAAACTTGGACTGCTCAATGGCGCACAGCCGTTCGGCGCGCCGGCTAAGGCGCACGGCGCCTTTGCCGTGCGCCTTTGCGAAGCGGCTGAGGGAAGCACAAACTGATCATTTTACAACCCAACCGCCACAACTGATCCCTCAAGACTTCACAGCAAAAGAGGAAACCTCCTGCATACAACAAAGTTCAAACGCCTCAACCCAAACCAGAATATTCCACCAACAACCTGGACCAACATCAGCTAAGTATTTGCATGACTCCATCTGCTTGCATGCTTATTACCAACAACCTGGTCCGCCCCAATCACCAAGTTCTTGCATGTCACAACCCCCCTGCATGCCTTACCAACCTGCATACTTTACCAACCGCATGCTACAAACCAACCAGGATACCAACTTATTACCAGCCAATATTATCCTCCACCAAGTAAATTCTAGTCTGGTACACCTGACTACTATCTACAGACTATCTTATTAACTTAATCATTCCTACCTACCCCCAATCCCTCTCAACCAGCCTCCCTCATGGATCTAAACCTCCACACCACTCGCCCGGCTCCCTCACCAACCCAAAAAAGCGACATGTCTAACTTCACAAAAAAACTTCTAGCCCTCCTCCTCCTCTATCTTCTTAGCTCAAGACAATGGATCCCAAAGCCTCAGCATTCGAACCCATCCCCATCTACCACACCTGGAACAGAATCGCCAAACCAGGCAAACCATCTCTATCCCTCAGCACCCTCCATGACTAAAAGGAATCAGGCCCCTTCCCAATCTCCGTGGTCAATACCTCCAGACACTTCCCTAGACCATCACAAAAAAGAAACCGACTCCTAAAAAGCCTACCAATTACCCAACACTTAACCCCCCCAGAACACTACACAATCACCGGTGCCTATCTAAACATTCGCTCAGCTAGAAACAAAGCCCAACTAATCAAAGATTGGCTCGAAGAAACCCAACTCGACATTCTTCTCCTAACTGAAACATGGCTAATTTCCGATCAGAACATCATCATTGGAGACCTGCTCCCAGCAAACTACAAAATCATTCTGCTATCACGACATACCAGGAGAGGAGGTGGCCTAGCTATAATCCTCAAAGACCACTTCCAATTCCAAACCCTAGACTCCAAAATGACCAAAGACCTGGAAATCCTCTCCTACAAACTATCCAAAGCAGACTGCAAAGACTACCTGACTATAACAGTATTCTACACCCCCCCTAACAAATGGAACCAAGCTAAAGAAGATCTCTATGAATTCCTCCTCGCAAATTCCACTGCCAGTACCCACACCCTGCTTTCTGGCGACGTAAATCTACACCTGGAACAGGCAGAGAACTCCAACGTTTCAGATCTTTTCTCCTTCTTAACATCCCTAGGATACTCTAAACCACCCCAACCAAAACACATACCAAAGGACATCACTTAGACCTGATCTCATTCCTCCCCAATTCCTCCCTTTCCTCCCCTGCCCCCCCCCCCCCAGCATAAGCTTCAAAGACGAAACCTGGACCTTCACCCCTTGGTCAGACCACCTCCGATGCAACTTTAACTTACACTGGCTCAAAAAACAAAGCCAAAGGATTCCAAGAACTACTCACAAAGAAAAAACAACAACATGGACCAGAGGTCAACTAAACCCTGAAAAATTCTGGTCCCACTACAACCCAACAACCACCACAGACCCTAACCCCAACTTCCTCCCAGGCTGGAACAACTTCAGTACTCAAGTTCTAAATGACATGGCTTCACTGAAACCCTATAAGAAAAAACACCGCTCATCTGCCAACTGGTTTGACGCCAACCTACTAGCCCTGAAACGAGAAGTACGCAAACTAGAAAGAATCTGGTGCAAATCTGGCACAGATACAGATAGATATGCCTGGCGTACTAAAATCATCGAATACAAAAAAATGATCAAGGAGAAACGCTCCAAATACTATGCCCAATCAATCAACACCCCAACCCTAAACAGCAATAAACTCTTCAGACTTATCAACTCCTTATTTGATATCAACTCATATAAAAGCTCCCCCACAGACCTTCCACCCTCCCCAACAAACCTAGCTGACTACTTCGCCAACAAAATTCATAACTTAAAAACCTCTCTCGCAACGATAAGCACCACCCCATCAACCCTTCTGCCTACCCCAAACAATAAAGGTATCACCACCGACATGACCTAGAACCGCTTTGAGAACCCAGACTGGAACCTATTCCTAGAGCTATATACAAAATATGCCAAATCAAACTGCCTTCTAGACAACTGCCTTCCCTCCATCATGAAAATAGCCCCCCCCCCTTCAAAGTGGAGCTCTTCAACTGGATTACCCTCTGCCTGTCCACTGGCTACTTCCCGCTGGAACTTGGCCACATCCTCATATCTCCAACCATCAAAAACCCCAAAGAACCACCATCCACAACCACCAACTACAGACCCATTGCCAACATACCCTTCTTCCTCAAGATTATGGAAGGCCTTGTAAACCAGGACCTCATGTCTTACCTCGAAAAATTTAACATCCTTCATGACTCCCAGTCTGGATTCCGCACTAACTACAGCACGGAAACCGTTCTAGCATCTCTAACTGATTACCTCCTCCAACAATTCTCACAGGGAAACAGTGCCTTAATACTCCAGTTCGACCTCAGTAGTGCCTTTGACCTGGTAGATCATGACATTCTGCTCAGCTACCTCGATACCTTAGGCATTTCGGGACAGGTACTAACCTGGCTCACAGGCTTCTTAAAAAACCGCACATACCAAGTACACCATGAAGGAACCTACTCCCACACCTGGTCCAACCCCTGTGGAGTTCCTCAAGGCTCCCCCCTATCACCTTCCCTATTCAATATCTACATGACTTCACTGGGACACATGTTATCTGACTGAAAGCTGAAATCCTACATCTACGCAGATGACATCACAATTGTCATCCCCATCTACTCATTCTCACAAGAAACAGAGCAACACATCGCATCAGTACTCACCATGGTTGAACACTGGACCACTCAGTCCAAACTGAAACTAAACCCAGAAAAGACCAAACTCTTCCTAGCTAGTCCCAACCACAAACTAACGAACACCACCTTACAACTTAACGGCCGAACTTACCCTATAAACCCCACCATCAAAATCCTTGGAGTCATCCTAGACCGCTGCTTGACCTTCGAAGACCACACCAATGCCCAGGTCAAAAAATGCTTTTATACCCTCTGGAAACTCTGGAAACTCCGTACCATCAAACATTACTTTGACTTCCCCTCCTTCAGACTGCTGGTCCAATCCCTAATCCTAAGCACACTGGATTACTGTAATATAATTTATATGGGCTCCTACAAGAAAACCATCAAAAGACTGAGACTTATCCAAAACACCGCAGTCCGCCTAATCTATGGCCTCAAAAAGTCAGACCATATCACCCCTTACTATAGAAAACTGCACTGGTTGCCAATAGAAGCGAGAGCCATCTTCAAATTCGCCTGCCTCTGCTTCAAAACCCTAACTGGCTTGTCCCCGATATATCTGTTCCCTGGAACCACTCGCACGCGCAATGCCAACCTGTTTACCTACCCTTCCCCAAAGGGTAAACCCCACCTTTACCCACAAAAGATTCCTCAATAGAACACTCTCATATCAAGCTGGCAAATGGACAAACTGCCTGACCACCCTCATCTCATCTGCCCCATCCTACTCATCCTTCAGGAAATCTCTCAAATCTTTCCTCTACGACAAATTTCTTGAACTCCCCTCATCACCAAATAATCAAATACCTCTATCCTGTAATTGATACTGGTTGTCTTCTTGACATCCACCACCCTGTATTGGTTTGGTACACTGCTTTGTTCTTTATAAGCCTCTCGCATTGCCTCTCTATTATATATATATATCTCTGTAGTATATGTACAATCTCCTGCATGGTAAATCTACATTGTTCTTCGCTGTTTAAACACCTTTACTGAATATGTACAGTTCTCATTGTATCTTCGCTGTAAATGTACAGTCTCTTACGTTGTAAACCGCTCTGAACTGTTTGTGGTACTGTGGTATATAAAATAAAGTTATTATTATTATTATTATTACAATATAATTCAAACAAAATTTGAAAAGAACTCCATTCAAATAGAAAAGAAAAAGAGAGAAGAAAGAAAAAAGAATTAAAAAAAATACATACTACTCTATAGCATTCAAATAACCAAATAAATTTAAAAATTAATTAATTAATACAAATTAAAAATTATAAAAATAAATAAATGAATAAATGCAGACTGCAGTCCCATATTCATTTCATCAATTTATAAAGGCCAGTTGAAAAAAAACATGCGCTTACATGTCTTTTAAGATTTATAAAGGATTCCCTGTACACTGGTCAAACCAATAAGAGTTTGTATCAGCTCCAATTAATTTGGAATGCTGCAGCATGACTTATAGAAGACTGTAAGAGATGTGACCAAGCCACACCCTTCCTGCAAAAACCACACTAGCTACCAGTACCTTAAAGGGCTAAATTTAAAACTCTTTGATTTTCAAAATCATCAAACAAAATGAGCCAAATAAGTTAGCCCTTTACACACCTTTGAGATTACATTACATTGCATTATAATAATAATAATAACTTTATTTTTCTATACCACCACAGTCAAGCGACTTCTAGGCGGTTCACATTGAAAGAAGGCTGGACAGTCAGCAAATAACAGGAAGCAAAATAGCAAAGTTACATACTAATTGGAGTTTCATGGATAAAGTATACATGAAAATTGGAGTTACCTGAGAGATTGAATTAGTGTTTACAACGGGGAATATCATAGTGAGAGAGGGTCATCTGTTTAGTCAATGAATTTGTCAAATAGGGCGGTTTTAATTGATTTTCGGAATGCATTGTAGGTCAGTTTGGGTTCATTTATGCAGTTTCTCAGCCAGACTTGCTGTCTATTCGTGATTTCTATTCCGCCATTACCTTGCGGTTCAAGGCGGATTACAAAAGGAGTTATCTGGCCATTTCCAGAGGAATTGAAGAGTAGAGCGGGTTGCTTCAGAGAATTGGGACGAGTCTTGCGGTGTTAGTTTGTCTTCAAGGATTTCTTGAATAGCATGTTTTTTTATTTTTTTTCTAAACAATTTGTAGTCTGGGGTCATTACAGTAAATTGGAGAGTTTGTAGTCTAGTTTTGCTGCTTGTGTGGCTAGAAGGCCATCGTACAGTTTTTTTTCATTTGGCATCTCTGATTGGGGGGATGTGTGAACGGTTTGTGGGTTCTCCTATGTCTGGTTGAGGTAGTTTGGATTAGGCAGTTGTTTAGGTAGGCTGGGCTGTCTCCGTTTATGGTTTTAAATAGTAGGCAGTAGAATTTGAATAGTATTCTTGCTTGTATTGGGAGCTAGTGTCAGTCGAGGTATGCCGTCGTGATGTGGTCATGTTTCCTCAGTGTCTAGATAAGTCTTAGCACTGTGTTTTGAACTGTTTGTAGATATTTTATCATGGTTGCAGGGCAGGGGAGATAGAGTATGTTGCAGTAGTCTAGAAGGCCTAGGACTAGGGACTGGACCAAGAGCTAGAATTGTGTTCTGTCGAAGAATTTTTGAACTTGTCTTAAGTTTCTCATGACTGCAAATGATTTTTGTATTGCTTTGTTGATTTGTGGTTGCATCTGTCCATCGTCATTCCTAGAAGTTTTAGAGTGGGTTGTATGGGGTATGTGATTGAGTTTATTACTAGATGGTTGGGGTTTTATTATTTTCAAGGAGAATGAATTTTGTCTTGTCTGGGTTCAGTTTCAGTTTGTGATTTTTCATCCATGTTGCTACTGTTTCAAGTGTCCTGTGTGGTGTGCTTGTCATGGAGGACACTGGTTCGTCAAAGGGAAGGAGAATGGTGATGTTGTCTGCATAGCTATAGGAGGTTAAGCCTGATTTGTCCAGGCAGGTGCTGAGGGATGCAATGTAGAGATTGAAGAGAGTTAGGAATAGTGGAGATCCTTAGGGTACACCGGAGGGGTTGGACCATGGTTCTGATATTTCTTTGTTTAACTTTACTTTGTAAGTTCTGGATTGTAGAAATCCTTGAAACCATGTGTGTACCTTATCTGTGATTCCTATTGTATCTAGTATTTGTAGTAGGATGTTGTGGTCCACCAGGTCAAATGCTGCAGTGAGATCCAGTTGTATAATCAGCATTTTTCTACCTGTGCTTAGGTGTTGTCTAGCTGTGTCCAGGAGGGAACCTAGTAGTGTCTCTGTACTGTAATTGGTTCTGAAACCAGACTGTGTAGGGTGGAGTATGTTGTGATCTTCTAGGTTCTTTCGAGGAGCACCACTATCTGTTGTACCCTCATCAAAAATAATTGTATGATGTGATACCTGCCAGTGAACCTTCTCAGGAGTAGCCCCAATGCTCTAGAATTTACTTGGGGAGGGGGGAAGGGGCTACGTCTAACTTCAGATTATTTGGGGAAGCAGGTGAAAGCCTGACTCTTCACCCATGACTTTCATACAGTGGTACCTTGGATTACGAGCATAATCCGTTCAAGGAGCATGCTCGTAATCCAAAATGCTCGTTTATCAAAGCGAGTTTCCCCATAGGAAATAATGGAAACTCGCTTTGATGCATTCCCCCCCCCCCCCCGAGAACCGGCATTGCTCCCCTTGAAGGCCCCCCCTGCGATCAGGCCCCCCCTGCCTCGAACCGGCACCCCCCGCCACGATCCGACCCCCCCGACACGATTGGGCACCCCCCGCCACGATCCGACCCCCCCGCCACGATCCGACATCCCCCCCGACACAATTGGGCACCCCCCCGCAGCTTTTTACCCTCATTTGGGCACTCTTGAAAATTAGCCTCCTCCTCTGCTGGGCCTTGAGCATCTGAGCATGCTCAAGGCCTGCGAGTTCACGTTCACTTTCAGAACGTGAACTCGCAGGCCTTGAGCATGCTCAGATGCTCAAGGCCCAGCAGAGGAGAAGGCCGATTTTCAAGAGTGCCCAGATGAGGGTAAGAAGTGGCAGGGGGTGCCCAATTGTGTCAGGGGGGGTCGGATTATGGTGGGGGGGTGCCCAATCGTGTCGGGGGGGGGGTCGGATCGGGCAAGGGGGTCGCCCAATCGTGTCGGGGGGGTCGGATCGTGGCGGGGGGGTGCCCAATCATGTCGGGGGGGTCGGATCATGACAGGGGGGGTTGCCCAATCGTGTCGGGGGGGTCGGATCGTGGCGGGGGGGTGCCGGTTCGAGGCAGGGGGGGGGTGCTGGATCGCATGGGGGGTGCCGGATTGTGGGGGGGTGCTCGTAAATCGAGCCATGCTCGGTTTCCGAGGCACCGATTTTGCAAATGTTTTGCTCGTCTTGCAAAACACTCGCAAACCGGTGCACTCGTAAACCAAGGTACTACTGTACATAGGGTGACTGATTGTACACTCATTCTGCACCAGGACTAGCTTGCAACACACAATAACTTGTCTGCATCTAACATCTGCATTTGACCCCTCTGCTATAGTATAAGCCATGTTATAAAAAATCATTAGCATCTTATCTATGTTATTTGAATGTTCTGATGTGTGCTTATTAGGTGCTTCATAAGTATTATGCTGACACTGTATTATATCTTTCTTATTTGAATTTCAGTGCTGTCAATAAGTATATTTTTGAAACTGTTTCATGATAGTTCTATTATTAAGTTTGAGTTTACCTCATTCGTTGCATTTATGTTTATGTTTGGTCTTTTTGCTGCTGTTATGCTGTTAACAAAATTGTAAGTTTTATATGGAATTGTACCTGCCATACACCGCCTTCATAAAGGCAATTAACAAATCCCAATACAGTAATCCCCTGAAATTTGTGGGGGTTCTGTTCCAGGAACTCCCGTGAATTTCAAGAAACCGCAAATGCAGTTTTTTACCTGTCAAAAGGCAGGGGAGGCAGGAGAGGGCAGCTGGAGCCCCGGCAGGTGAAGAAAATCACTCGCAGTCTGCTCCAACTGCCTCTTCCTGTAGTAAAGTCAGGCTACTCCAATCAGGAGCTGCTTTGAAATGCAGCTCCTGATTGGTGTAGCCCAACTTTACTACAGGAAGAGGCAGTTGGAGCAGACTGCGAATGAGCGAGTCCGTGATTCGTGAACCGCAAATTTGCAGGGAAACACTGTAAATATATACATAAATAAACTTATGCAGGTATATGCAGCATTTAGGTGCACATATGTGCATAATTTAAACAATACTATAATTCTTTTTTATGGCATTGCATAGTTTGTGTGTTTTATAAAATGTTGCGACAGGGAGAGTCCTGTCATGTTGGAAGAAACCCTGCAGTGTTCTAAAACAATCCCTAAACCTACCCCTAGAAATAGGCAGGTTAGGGAAACTGCCCTGCAGAATTTATCCCCAGTGAAAGATAACCCGATTATACTTGCCTAGTTCTAGTGTAGGAAATGCTAAAGGCAAAGAACTACAGGTACCAGCATGCACCAGGCAGGTGACAGCAAAACCCACAAAGGGATTAGCTCCTGCAATCAGCTCTGCTGGGGGCAGGGTTAATGAGCAGAGAAGCTATCCAGACTCATTAGCAAAGCACCAGAGATCCCCCAGGTGTTTCTAGGGGCAATCAGCCCATGCTAGAGAAAAGGGTGTGGTCCCTAGGCCAAAGGAGGCAACCACAAACTTACAGCATTCATGAAGCCTTGGAGAAAGGCAGACCTAACAAGCCCAGATTCAGAAGGTAGACACCAGCAGTTCCCAAAGCAAGCAGGCAGAAAACCTCAGAACTAAACCCTCTAATCATGCTTCTGAAGATACTGAATATGATGAGGAAATGTAAGAATAAATGTTAGTAGGGGATATTGAAATGAAGCCTGAGGAATTAGACATGTTGGAAGGCATGTTCACAGAATAACGTTTGAGGGAAATAAAAGCTATTTCTGATAAGGTGGTGTTGCGTCATCAAACAAAGTAACAGAAAAATTAAGAATTACGGCTTCTGATTTAACTAAAAGTAACAGAAGAGATAAGAATCCCATGCTCAGGGTGAGAAGGATAATTATACCCTGAGAATTGCTCCAGAAGCAAGCTGTTTGAAATTGCCTGTTTTTTCTTAAACTGTAAATTGAATAAGCATGGTGGGCAAACAGGCTGTTTAGCCACCATGCTTTTGTTTGTATGTTTGAATTACACTACAGTATAAAGCCAGAAAATAAAGTCATCTTAAAAATTCACACTAAGAACCTGTACTGGACCTTTTTGTTTGGCTGCAGACACCCCTTTACCCTCCATGCCTCATTCAACCGCGCAACTGAGGCTTGGATGATCCAGATCAGGGCTTGGGCTAATCCAGTCCAGGTCTTACCCAGTCACAATGTATACCGCTCTGACAAGTGTTTGAAGAGTGGTATATTAAGTATTTTAAACTATTTATAGAATAGGTGCCACATAGATACTTTCCAATCACCCGAATAGAGGTGCCATGTTAAAGGGGCAGGAGAACACCTGCTGTACCTGAATGTAACTCACCTTGAACTACTCTTGGAAAAGGTGTGAACTAAATGCTACATAAATGCAAAAACATTTTAATGTTTGAAGCACATGTGCTGAAACTTTATACATACAAATAGAAAGGTAAACTGGCAGATGAGCAAATGCTTGACAATGGGTATTATTGTACCAGTAAACCACACCTAAAGCATTCAGAAGGTGACACATTCAGAGTAGGGTTAGGTCATCCCGACAGGCACCTCACCTGAAGTTGGATCTTTCCAGCTTGGAGCCAGCAGCCAGGGGAATAATTTCAAAACACTGCTGTAGAACAATTTCATCCTTTTTGTTTGTACTTTTTTTCAGCCTACGGCTGAGCAGATGAACACTTTTTCATAGAGAGGCTGGCAGATGCTGGAGTGCCCTCCTGTGGGAAGGAGTGGAATTCAAAAATGCATGAGAATACAAAGGAAACCTGTATGGAAAGAATGGGAGCATCACTCCCAGAACACCTGGCACAGCGCAGGCAATGCTGCAGCAGTTTGTAAAGATGTGTCATGGTGCTAATCTAATCTTTAATTTTTGAATCACTCTATACCAATAAAGGTTCAAGGTGATTTGCAATAAGAAAACTCATCCAAACAATATGGGGATTTATAACAATATAAGTATACAATTTAAATGGACAATAAGCTCTATCAAATAAAAAAGTTCTTTAATTTATTATGGAATCTCATATATCCTAACTCAGTCCTAATGATGATGGGCAAGCCATTCCAAACTCTAGCTGCAAAAAATAGATAAAAATAGAGAGACATATTTTCAAAGCACTTAGGCACACAAAATTCCAGAGGCTACAATGGTACATTGTGTGTTGAAAATGCCTTTCCAAAACAAAAGAAAAACTGCAGAACACTGTATAGGATGCAGGCAATGTTTATTTCAATAATAAGACCACCTCAGGTAGATAAAGGGACCCGACATGGCCAAATTTGGTTAGATTACAGCCCTTTCTAGTAGCGATACGTCTTACACAAGACCTCAGCAAAAATTGTTGCAGATACATATCACTTACCACCATCTTAGGGACCTCTGATTAAGACGTGTTGATCAAAACATGGGTCGTGTCAGGTCCCTTTATCTACCTGAGGTGGTCTTATTATTGAAATAAACATTGCCTGCATCCTGAACAGTGTTCTGCAGTTTTTTCTTTTGGTTTCACCGTTTCTTCACTGCAGACTTCTTGGATTTTGGTTTTTGTCCGAGAAAATGCCTTTCCATGCACACCCGATCCCCTACATCCAGTTTGCAAACATGGAGGTTTGGAAAGGAGGCATACAGCCACCTCTAGAGCACATGACTGGTGATGGAAAAGCACCAAAGATAAAAGTAGTGCCAGATCCTGCAGAAACTCAAGGGGAGGGGGTATATTGGTCTTTTTTTTTTTTTTTTAACTGTCATCAGTCTGGCTGCTGAGCGCATGGAGAAAGGGCAAGCACTTGCACAAGAGGAAGTTTCTACAGCCTGCTGCTCAGAAACTTGAGCTCACGCCTTGCAGCTGGTCCAGGGCAGAGCTGATGATAGGGTCACCAATCCCTAGAGTTATGGTCCAGTTCCACATAGAACCTCCTGCCTCCTATATCAGTTGCAGGTCTTTTTTTTCTGCTTTGCAGTACTGTTCATTTGTCATCAGATCTGACTTTGTTTGACAGAGCAAATGGAGATAAAAATAGTTCCAAAGAAGCTGAGTATGTGATTTTCTTTGTATTATTCAAGTAGCAAATTAATGGTCAACAGAAAGGAAACATTTCCTCCTTTGCACTAGAGTTAGGCTGTGAGTCACTGTCGGAGAAGAGGGTGAAGAGTAACTGTGTACAGAAAGGAATATAATGCCTTAATGGGTATTGAACAGAGCACTCAATTAATTCCAGAGAGGAAGAAAAGATAGAATGGAGAAAAAAGATAAGCATATATAAAAATCAAACAAAAGCAGCCAAATGAACATACTTCACTGAACAAATAGGAAAAGAAATAACTATTTCAAATAACAAAATTCCTAGCAACACCTACCAAATTAACAACTAAATCTGTAAATACTCCAACAGCATCCAAATTAGCATCATTCTTCAAATCAAAAGTAGAGAACAACAGGAATGACACCAACAAGACATGCATCACCAACTATAAAGAAATAATAAGTCACTGCAAAGAACCTAAAGGAGCAGAAGATAGAATGCCCAGTAGATAGGTACCGGCATGATTTCAATCCAGTCAAAGAATTCAAATTAAACTTCACCATCAACCCATCAATGTCCACTCAATGCAACACTAGCAAAGAGAAAGAACATCCCATAGTAGACCATTATGAATGGAGCCCAATCATATGGCCGGGTCACCACCTACTAAAATTCTTAATCAATATTTCAATCACTGCTTGCCCTGGATTGGTAGCATGGAATATTGCTACTCCTTAAGTTTTGGCCAGGTACTAGTGACCTGGATTGGCCACCTTGAGAATGGGCTACTGCGCTTGATGGACCATTGGTCTGACCCAGTAAGGTTATTATTATGTTCTTATGTTATCACAAAAAAAAAACAGAATGACCTTAGTCATTCAATGAGTAGATCTCAAAATGTCATTTCAGAGAACTTTTGGAATGAAATGGCCAAACAATTAGATGTTACAAACAAAGATCTAGAGACCAGTTGAATGTACCAAAGAGAAAGGCCAAACAAATGCTGACTACCTGGAACCTCAGCACCAACTAAATTCTCATGTTGGAAAGATGGCTTCTGGGTCAGCCATTTGCAGTGTGCAAAAGCCGCTGAATGTGACTCTGTAAACAAGTGCCACTGAAGGAGGAAGGAGCAGCCCACCTGGAAGGAGGACTGTTGAGGTAACTGAGATCCCCAGTTCACCCGGAAGGCTTCAGCGGAGGGGGGGCCTCTTTTAAATGGAATCCCCAGCAGCAGTGGCGGTGGTGGTGAATGCATTGGGTGCGAGGGTGAGGGACTATTTAATCCAGGATAGGGAGAGTTGCTGTTGCACTCGTGAGGGGAAGCTGCTTCTGCACCTGTGATCACAAGGGAGGTGGATGGACACACGATCGCGAGGGGGCTGCTGATCCAGGGGATGCGGAAGATCCTTTACTGTGGGTACAAAGCCATTCACTGCTCCATGGGACAGTAAATGGCCTTGTCCCCGTACCCATGGCAACCAGTTGATTTTTCCCTCATTCCAGCAAGCTACCTGTGGCTAGCTATTGGTAATAGTCACTGTGTCATTCTCTAATTCCAAGGATAAATAAGACAAAGATCATAAACATGGAAAATGAAGAAGATTTTGAGCTTGAATGCAATAGAATAGAAGTTGTAAAGTATTTCAATCTCCTGGGCTCTTTTGTAAGTAAAGAAGCAACTAGCAGGAGGGAAATACTCTGCAAAATAGCACTTGGGTGCTCTTCAAGGAAAACTCTTGACAAAGTATTCAAAGGCAAGGAGGTAGCATTGAAGATCAATCTTGCAGCTATGTTTTGCAGGAATTGTTGTCTTTTTAGGAGTTTTTCAGACATGCCTTCAAACAAACAGTTGCAGTAATCCATAAGAAGTAGCAGGATTGCTTGTGCTATGACCAGGAAGCTGGAGGAGTCTAAAGAGGATTGGATAGTCCTTAGCTGTCTCATTTAAAAAAACACATTACAGTAATAAAAATGATATTAAAAAAAAAACCAAAAAACATTTTCTTGACCAGTGATACAACTTGATTTTCATGGCTAACTTTGCATTTAGGATGATTCCTAGAATTTTAGATTTTTCTCTAATTGAAGTTTCACAGGTGCTTAAGGTTAGAATCTGGGCTGGTACAATGTGATTGTTTCTAAACCAGACTATCTTAGTTTTTTTGCCTATTTAGTTTTAGGGAGGGGTTCCAGCAGGAGGGACTGCTGGTGGATGTCTTGGGGGTGGCAGCAGAAGGAATTGGGCACTTCTCCTACTGTAGACATTTGGGAGGGGGGGGCAGCTTTCAGGGTTCCTGCAGGTATTATTTAGGGGTTGGCAGCAGAAGGGATTGGGCATCCCTCCTGCTGGCTGACTTCGCGGTGGGATGGGTTCCCTGGTGCATCTGCTAAACTGATCACGGTAGGGAGGCCAACATTTTTCTGGTCTACATTTCAGGTGCCTATTGCGGCCCTAGGGAGACACCTAGGGCTGACTAAGCTCGCCTAAGGCCACTTCTGGATGAAACCATACCCACACTTAGCCTTGGGCGAGCTTAGGCAGTCCTACGCAATTCCCTAGGCTCGCGAAGATGTCCGCAATGTAGGTAGCCTGCCTTGGGGTATTTAAAAAAACCAAACTGTGTGTCCCGATTAGCTGGTTAGACAGTGGTAAGCCGCTTACTGCCACCTACAGTCGGGATGCTGTTTATAAAATTTGTCCCTTTGTGGTGGAAGAGGAGATTTAAAAAGTTCTGGAGAGAAAATTCTCTTTTATCAGTCTTTTTAAATCAGGCATTAATACTATTTATTGGAGAAAATGTCTAATTTGATATGATCTTTGCTGAATTTTGAAGAGTTACTGGTTGGAGCAGGGGGCATTAAAGGTTTATGTTTGTTCTCTGTTTTGCTCATGATATGGTGAGGGACAGACCCAAGGGTTAAGGAGAAGGAAAAAACATTTTTGTGTGTGAGTGGAAGTGGGGTGGAAAGGGATATGTCTGGGGGAAAGGATATGGAAGGTGACGGTGATGTAAAGAGAGATACAAATGAAATAGCCGAAACTGGGGAAGGACAAAGAAAATGAGGCACAGGCTGGGCTGAGGAGAGGAAACTTGATGTTCACTCTATGGCTAAATAGTAAACTGTGCAAGACCTGGCTTTTATTCCCAGGCCAGCCAAGCTTTAGATCCCTAGTTGTCTGTGACTGGGAATTGCTCTAGGGCAGGGGTGTCCAACTTTTTGGCTTCCCTGGGCTGCATTGGCTGAAAAAAATGTTTCTGGGTCCATGCAAATGCTGCAGCAAGACAGAGGAGAAAGCCGGCACGACGGTAAACACCCGGGGGCAGCAGAGGAAAACACTGCATCGCCCTCAACCGGGGCCGCACAAAATACTTCACGGGGCCACATGCGGCCCTCGGGCCACAGGTTGGACACCCCTGCTCTAGGGAGAGCCAATCATTGCACAATAGTGACATCTAGTGGTCAGTTTTAGGGTCTACACTGTAGAAGGACCCCAAAGACAAAGCAAACTTGAAGGGCTGAAGTTAGGACCCAAAGTGGTGAACTGGGTCAGAAACTGGCTGTCCGACAGACGCCAGAGGGTGGTGGTTAATGGAAGTCGCTCGAAGGAAGGAAAGGTGAGTAGTGGAGTCCCTCAGGGTTCGGTGCTGGAGCCAATCCTGTTCAATATGTTTGTGAGTAACATTGCTGAAGGGTTAGAAGGAAAAGTGTGCCTTTTTGAAGATGATACCAAGATTTGTAACAGAGTAGACACAATGGACTCCATACATCATTAAAGGATTTACTAGTTCCCAAACGTTCCGCCATCATCCTTTCATACTTATATGTGGTACACACATTTACCCACCAAAAAGTGAAATTGATCCTATCATGATTTTTCCAATTCTGTGTAATCAATTGAACAGCTATTATCTAAAGTAGGCTTAATATGTAGTAATGTACCACAAATTACAGCTTCATAAGATAAGGGAATAGCTGCTTCAAGAATGAGATTAATTTGTCCCCAAATTGACTTCCAGAAACCAAGTATCAATGGACAAAATTATAACAGATGATCCAAAGTCCCTATATTAATATGACAATGCCAACATCTATTAGACTTAGAGCTGTCTAGTTTTTGTAAACGAATTAGGGTCCAAAAAATCCTATGTAATAAAAATAACCAAGTTTGTCTCATAGATGCTGACGCTGTACATTTCAATCTCCAAGTCCAAATTCGTGGCCAACGTAGATATTTAATAGTGTTTTAAAAAAATAAAAGTGCAGAAACCTTTTGAAGATCCCTTGTATATAATATTTGTAATCTGCTTTGGATAAAATCATAATAGACATAATAAACTATAAACCTATAAACTATTTTATAAGCTGTCTGGTGTTATAAATTTGTAACACTTTTACTTTTTGTTGCCCATTTCCTAATGATTTTAATGGTTTTTTATATTAACTCAAGAACATTTATTGATTTCCTTTACAACATTACTTCTTTTTTTTTTTTTTTACTTCTTATGAAGTATTTTGAAACATGGTCTGGATTCTCAATCTGGTGCCAATATTGGTGGCCACCTTAAAAGCGGCTACCGATCACATGTCAAACACACACCAGCGCCTGTTTCAGAATCACATCGAGACAAAAGATAGGCACCAGAAATGTAGGCCAGGTTTTTCCAGGCCTACATTTCCAGGGCCTATTGTCACATGAATTGCGCCTACATAGACGCTTTAGGCCACCTAACGCCACTTCTGGTGTTGGCCATGTTTTGTGTTTCACCGAAAATAAGACCTATCCTGAAAATAAGCCCTAGTATGATTTTTGGGGTAGGTCTTAATATAAGCCCTACCCCAAAATAAGCCCTAGTCCCTGGATTTGCTAGCAGCAGCACTTCCCCCCACCCACCTCCCTCTGCCTCTTCCCCCACCGTGCAGATGAATCCCTGCTGACTCTCTCCCATTCAAACCCCGCCAACCCTCTGACTGTGAGACCTACTACCTCCCTCTACAGAGCAGCGTTAGCCGCACTCTAAACAGGCTGCTTTGCGGCCTTCTCCCACCGGGGATGTAATCAGCAATGTGGCGCACGGAAGGCCCCGGCAGAAGAAGGCCATGAATCAGCCTGTTTAGAGTGCTGCCGACACTGCTGTATGGAGGGAGGTAGTAGGTCTTGGGGTCGGCGGGGTTCAAATGAGAGGGAGAGATGAGAGGTTGAGATGGTCAGCGGGGGTTCGGCTGCGTGAGGGGGGGCTGCTGATCAAGGGTTCTGCTGCAGCTGCGCAGAAGGGAGGGATAGAAGCTGGGCAAGGGTTCTGCTGCACAGGTGGATGGGAGGGAGGGATAGAAAGATGCTCCAGAGGGAAGGCACAAGGGGATGGGTGAGAGGGGAGGAAAGATGTTGCACATGTGAGGAAGAGAAAGGAAAAAGGAAGAATTGGGGTGGAGGAAAGGAAAACTCCTTCCTCAGGGGTCCAAAAAGTGTATCATATACTGGAGAACCTTATGGATAACAACTGAAAACAGCAATGTGCAGAATACCTGAGCATCGCTGTCTTCAGTTGTTATCCATAAGGTTCCCCAGTATATGATACACTTTTTGGACCCCTGAGGAAGGAGTGTTTCTTTGAAACATGGACCATGTTGGATCCGGGTTCTCCAACCCTTTTGGATACAAACTGTTTCATGTTCATTTAATGTTTGTTTATTAAAAACTTAGCGTCTTGTACACCATTCCTGCAGTTTTTTTTCCTTTGTTCCTTGTTCGATATATCACTGCAATTCTATTGGATTTTTTTGTTTGTGTTTGCCTTAGGGAAATGGAAAAAGCCAGTAGGTAGATGAAAGGTGAAAAGAAGGAATCTGGCAGTGGAAGGAGCATATGCCATTCTAGAGGTAATAATCATAATTGGAATTCATGCTGAATCAAATTGAAAGGGAGATTACTCCATGCTGGGGAATATGATACAGAAAAATGTCCAAATCCATTTAAAACATGGTCTAAGTCACAAAAACCCACCTAAAGTCACCAGGTAAGCACTGCAAACAAATAATACAGACCCCCACACACTACCCCAGTGATCACCGCGCCCCCAACCCCATAAAAATCGTAATCACACCTTTATAATTCAACCTCCAGAACATCATCACCTGGCAGCCTGGCATAGGAAAGCCTAGTCGTCCTGCACAGAGGCATCTTAAGCTGTCTTAGGGGTAGGTTAGGGACCCATGGAGAGGAGGCCTCATGACCATAAGCCCCTATAATCACTGCATTGATACTGAAACATGTGCACTTCCCTATACACAAGTGGCTCCTGCAGCCATAAGGGCTATTAGGGTGGTAGATAAGTGGGTCTAGGGAATTCTGGAGGTGGTTTGGGGGGGTTCGCTATGACCTATAAGGGAGCTGTAGTGAGATGATGACTTGGCACCCTTTTTGTGAAGTTCACAGCAGTGCCCTATAAGGTACCTCACTATTTAGGTGCCATGTCTGGGTGTTCAGTCCATCACTTTGCAGACCCCTCCCATGTTCAACAGGGCTTGTTCTTGGTGTTTTTGACTTGGATGAAAATGTGGTATAAAGATGAATGATTTAGCGACTTGGACGATCAGATCGGCAGGACGTATACTTGGACGATTTTCGAAACAAAAAAAGTATTTGGACGTTTTTTTTGAAAATGTGTACTAGGCTGTTTTTTACTTTGGACGACTTGTGGCTTAGATGAAAACGGACTTAGATGTTCCTTTCGATTATGCCCCTCCACGGGTTTATATTGGGATTCTGTCCAGTCCTATATAGAATGCAGACTCCACTCCCACAAAGTGGTGGGGGGGGGGGGGGGAAGAGAGTTTCCTTATGTATAGAAGGCCCTGCCTTATATTGCTATTTTTAAAAGTAGGGGAAGAGGGGTATGATGTACAGACTTGCTTAGGCTTACACCCTACTCATACCCCATACCCTCAACCCTCATTGTGACCGCAAGTATTTTGGTCTAGAGATGCAATTGGTGAGTCAGAAAAGGAAGGGATCTAGCGTCCTTGTCCATGGTGCTGAAATCAGCTCTGCGGAGGTGAATAGTCCTGCTGCAGTAAGAGGACAAGGCATGTCAAATCTTGGAGTTCATCAACCAGGGCGGATCTTTCCCAAAGGGAAAGAAACTATAAAAGTATCAGGTGTTCTAAGCAAAGGGCTGCAAGCTTACCCCCGCCCCCTTTCCTCCCATATCTCAGTGCAGTGTCAGGAAGGGAGATCACAGGTGATGGAAGAGCTGAGGCTTTCAAGGATATACTGTAAAGTGGAGATTTGCCTAGAGGGATACAAAGGGAAAGGAGGGCAGTTTGTGATGCACCAAAGTGTGTTTGCAGATATAGCAGAGCAATACTTAAGAAACTTTGGGATTTCTATTCTTGTGTTTGCCAAAGAAAAAAACAAATATTTTTTATAATAATTGTATTAAAATAAACATTGCCTGTTTGTTTCCTATGAAGTTGTGAGGAAAATCAGCAGTAGGTTTTCTCCTTCTTTGTTCTTATTTAATGCATTAACTTAGAATATCCACACTGAATATGCATGAGATAAATTTGCAGTCATGGCCCTCTAATGTATTCAGATTTATCACATGCATATTTATGGAGAATATTTTGAAATGCCAATTGGTTGTGGCAGGGTTTCCCAAAACAGAAGAGCTGCATTAATCTGCTATATCGCTGGAGAAGGCAAGACACAGTCCCTTATCCACCACAAGGGGGAATCAAAGATCCGTCCAGAGCAAATTCCTCAAAGCCTTAATAAAAACATTTTTTTTAATAGGCAATGGCATATTTTCTTTTGCTGGGGTGGGGAAAAGTAGCAGTCTCAAGGATTTGTTGAGCCGTGCTGGCTAACTGCAAGCAATTGAATACTGGGCCAGGATCTAATCCACTGGTTATGAAAGCCCCTGGAAAGCAAGCAATGGAATGGAGCAGCGTGGTAGTGAACTCCAGCTGGTTGGCAACTGAATAAAATTGGAGCTTCTTCTTATAACTAATCATTGCTCTGGGTTTGCAAAGTGCTGTGTATACTGATGGTGCTTTAGTAATTATCACTTCTCTGTGCTGTGTATGCTGGAAGTGCTGAGAAGGCATGCCTTAGTCAACTAGCCACAGAACTATGAGGAAAGGGGTCAGTGCTGGACCTGGTACTTACAAAAGAGGATAGTGTTTCTGATGTCCAGGCTGTCAGCCATTTGAGCTCAAGCGATCATCATATGGTGTGGCTCAATAAGACAGCAAAGGCAGAGAGGGCAAAAATCTGAGGGCACCAAATCTTCATATCAAGAGAGAGAATAGGCGGAACCTCTAAGCACTGCATGCATATGTGTCTCACTGGCTGTGTGAATGTGTGGACAATGGCTGGGTGGCTGTGTCAGGAGAATGTGGGGTGTGGCTGAATTTGGAGGAGCAGTGCTGGGAATTGTCACTTATGTTCAAGCTCCCTGCCATCCTCCTTCTCTCCCATGGTGTAGAAAATGAAAGTGGAGGGAACATCCACCTTCTAACACTTTCTCTTACACTCAGCAGACATCTGCCCCCTCTTGTAGCCAAACCACTCTTAACTCCTCCCAGCATAATGTCTCTGGATACTCTGAAAATCAGCAGTAGGAAGCTAATTTCTGGTTTTTGTGCTAATTTTTCTAACCCCCCCTCCCCTCCCCCCACACACACTGGACAGACCTAGTTTTGAGATGCCCAGTGAAAAGAGGAGCTAAAGTCCAATCCTTGGTGACTTTTGAAGCATTCAAAGTCAGGCACCAAAACCCTCTGAAATAAATAGCACACTGTGATTGTATAGTGCCATATATGCTGAGGGAGGACAGGGGAAGCAAGCCCCCATGCAGTGGATATTCAAAAGGTTTAGGCCAGCACCTTTCAACCTTCCTCTGGGGGTCCACCTAGCCAGTCTCGTTTTCAAGATTACCACATTGAATATGCACATTTTGGAGATCCACTGTATGCAAATTCTCTCATGCATATTCATTATGGTAATGGTGAAAACCTGGATGCCTAGGTTACCTCTAGGAGAGGGTTCAGAAGCAGTGGTCTAAGAGTTAAGCACATACATCTTTCTAACTGAAAAATTCTCTCACTAAAGCACCTCTGAATTTTCCTTAAAACTAGCTTGTGTCAGTGGAAAGAATTTGAATATCTACAATGATTTTTCACACACAGAGAGTGGGGTTGTCCTTGGCAGTACGGACTGGTCACCTAGGGCTCAGTGTGAGGTAATGCCAAAAAGGCAAACAGAATATTAGGCATTGTTAGGAAAGGAATAGATAATACATCAAAGAAAATTATAATGTCTCTGTATTGCTCTATGATGAGGCTGCACCTTGAGTATTGTGTGCATTTCTGGTTGCTGTATTGCAAAAAGATATAGCCGAATTAGAAAAGGTTCAAAGAATGGCAATCAAAGGGATGGAATGCCTCTCATATGAGGAAAGAGGTTAGGGCTCTTCAGCTTGGAGATGCCTGAAGGGGGGATGTGATAGAGGTCTATAGAATCCTAAATTGTGTGGAATGGGACTCTGCCAGGTCTGGCCACTGTTGGAAACAGAAGACTGGGCTAAATGGACCTTTTGGTCTGACCCAGTGGGGCAACTCATGCTCATATGTTCTTTAACTGCCCCCCCCCTCCTGAAAGCTATACCCCATGCAGCCACTGCAGAGCTTATGAAAAGAAAGTAATGCTAATCCCTAGAATATCAACACATCTCTCAATGGGAGAACAGAACAAAAAAAAAAGAAACATAGAAACCATTATCTTTTCCTCTCTCTAAGAGATCCCACATGCCTATCCCAAGCCCTCTTGAATTCAGACACAGTCTCTGTTTCCACCATCTCTTCTGAGAGACTGTTCCACACATACTACCTTTCTGTAAAAAAAAAAAGTATTTCCTTAGATTTCTCCTGAGCCAATCTTATATATTCTAGCACAGAAATTATACACTAGCAGAATCCTTCAGTTAAGTCACATATGCAGAACATGGAAAGACCCTCATCAAACACAGAATAAAGGACCACGCAGTAGAACTAGAAACACAGAGGGTGAAAACTGAACTAGAAATCGCAAGAAGCTATATTGCCCTGGAGAAAAGGAGCCAGAAATGCATTTCCTCTTCCTTTGTGCTATCAGAGATGCTGCATAATCACATTCCCAAAGCTGACATATCTGAATTACTCTCCCCACTTGGCTCTGGCTCATTAAGACTCCACACTGCCCTAGGGCATCTTCTCCTGGGGATAGGGGTAACTACAGGGTCAAAAGCCTTTAGATTTCTGTCCTCCGGCACATTCATCCTATATGATCTCATTCCCATCATCATTTGATTTATTTATTTATTTTAAAAATTTATATTCTGTTTAAAAGCCTAAGCGGATCACAACAGTAAAATACACAATCAAAATACGATAATAAAACATCAAAGATCTCCTAACATCATATCAATCAGCTGCTAGCTATAAACAAATTGTTGACAAAACGGCTTTAATATTTTCTTACATGTTGCCAAAGTGCTGCCCAGTCTAAGAGCTCCTGGTAATACATTCCACATACTGTATGTGGACCAGCAACAGAGATTGCAGTGGACTTGTAGTCACATATTTAACTTCCCTCCGTGTTGCAACAGACAGTCTCATAGTAGATTCAGATTGCAGACATCTGCTCGGTACATAGTTCTTCAAAGCATGGACCAAATACCAAGACGAATGGCCATATGCAACCTGATGAATAATTGACAGGATCTTATATTCAATTCTAAACATTACAGGCAACCAATGTAATTGCTTCAACACCGGTTGAACATGTTTGAAGCGTAAAGCCCCTACAATCATCCTAGCAGCTGTATTTTGTATTTACTTGCAATGCTTGTAGCCTAACTTTTGTCGGCCTCAACCATAGAGCAATGCAAAAATCCAGTCTACAAATCACCAGACATTGTATCACCATCCTGAAATCACTAACAGACAACATTGGTCTAACATGAAACAGCATCAGTAATTTTAAAAAATGATGCTTGTACCACTTACAAAATATGTGCTTGCATTGTTAGTTTTGAATCCAGATGAACAACTCATTTGTTGCAACACCAAAATATTTTTATCACCCACCCTTACAGTCAGCATCTGCATTTGAGATTGATCCCTTCCAATAAACATAATCTCAGTTTTACTTACGAGTACATTCACAACTAATCCATTCTCTCATCCAGTTATCAATTTCCTTCTTACAGTGCATAACATTCGGTACTCGCACCACAGTATTCCAACTGACTCATCAATTTCACACTACCAAAATAAACTTCTTACAACTACATAGAAACATGGAAACATGATGGCAGATAAAGACCAAATAGCCCATCTAGTCTGCCTATCCACAGTAACCATTATCTCTTTCTCTCTCTGAGAGATCCCATGTGCCTATCCCAGGCCCTCTTGAAATCAGATAGAGTCTCTGTTTCCACCACCTCTTCCAGGAGACTGATCCACGCATCTACCACTCTTTCAGTAAAAAATATTTCCTCAGATTACATTGGAGCCTATCACCTCTTAACGTCATTCTATGCCCTCTCATTACAGAGTTTCCTTTTAAATGAAAGAGACTCAACTCATGCACATTTATATTATGTAGGTATTTAAATGACTCTATCATATCTCCCCTCTCCTGCCTTTCCTCCAAAGTATACAAATTGAGATCTTTAAGTCTGTCCCCATACGCCTTATCACGAAGACCACACACCATTTTAGTAGCCTTCCTCTGGACCGACTCCATCCTTTTTATATCTTTTGAAGGTGTGGCCTCCAGAATTGTACACAATATTCTAAATGAGGTCTCACCGGAGTCTTATACAGAGGCATGAATACCTCCTTTTTCCTAGTAGCCATACCTCTCCCTATGCAACTGTGCATCCTTCTTGCTTTCACCGTCACCTTTTCAACCTGTTTTGCCACCTTAAGATCATCACATACTATCACACCCAAGTCCCACTCTTCCATTGTGCCAGTGGCGTACCTAGGGGGGGGCGGGGGGGGGGGGCGGGCCGCCCCGGGTACCAGCCCTAAGGGGGTGTTCCGGCCTTGCCGTTCAGTCCCCCGCCACCCCCGAAGGACCGCTCGCCCCACTGACCTTCCTGCACCATCTGTGAAGCAGCCCGCAGCAGGATCGCGAAGTCAGCGTCAGCATCCCTGCGCTGCTTCCTGCGCCGCGATCCCGCCCCACCCTGAAGGCCTGATGCCCCGACCACCCCGAAGGACCGCTCGCCCCCTGGCCTCCCGCACCACCTATGAACAGCCGCAGCAGGATCGCGAAGTCAGCGTCAGCATCCCTGCGCTGCTTCCTGCGCCGCGATCCCGCCCCTCCTCTGACGTCAGAGGAGGGGCGGGACCGTGGCGCAGGAAGCAGCGCAGGGATCGCTGACACTGACTTCGCGATCCTGCTGCGGCTGTTCATAGGTGGTGCGGGGAGGCCAGGGGGGCGAGCGGTCCTTCGGGGTGGGTCGGGGCATCAGGCCTTCAGGGTGGGGCGGGCGGGCAGGCAAGCAGGCTTTCAAGGGGGAGGGGGTGACAGGCAGGCAGGCAGGCCTTCAAGGGGGACAGGCCTTCGGGGGGGGTGCAGGCCTTCAAGGGGGGCAGGCAGGCCTTCAGGGGGGGGCAGGCCTTGGGGGGGGGTGTAGGCCTTTGGGGGGGTGCAGACCTTCAAGGGGGGGCAGGCCTTCAAGGGGGGAAAGGCAGGCAGGCCTTCAAGGGGGGGACAGGCCTACAAGGGGGGGACAGGCCTACAAGGGGGGGGACAGGCCTACAAGGGGGGGGGACAGGCCTTCAAGGGGGGGTGCAGGCCTTCAAGGGGGGTGCAGGCCTTCAAGGGGGAGACAGGCCTTCAAGGGGGGGAAAGGCAGGCAGGCCTTCAAGGGGGGGACAGGCCTACAAGGGGGGGACAGGCCTACAAGGGGGGGGGACAGGCCTACAAGGGGAGGGACAGGCCTACAAGGGGGGGGGACAGGCCTTCAAGGGGGGGTGCAGGCCTACAAGGGGGGGACAGGCCTACAAGGGGGGGGACAGGCCTACAAGGGGGGGGGACAGGCCTTCAAGGGGGGGTGCAGGCCTTCAAGGGGGGTGCAGGCCTTCAAGGGGGAGACAGGCCTTCAAGGGGGGGAAAGGCAGGCAGGCCTTCAAGGGGGGGTGCAGGCCTTCAAGGGGGGTGCAGGCCTTCAAGGGGGAGACAGGCCTTCAAGGGGGGGAAAGGCAGGCAGGCAGGCCTTAAAGGGGGGACAGGCCTACAAGGGGGGGACAGGCCTTCAAGGGGGGGACAGGCCTTCGGGGGGGTGCAGACCTTCAAGGGAGTGCAGGCCTTCGGGGGGGTGCAGTCCTTCAAGGGGGTGCAGGCCTTCAAGGGGGGGAAAGGCAGGCAGGCAGGCCTTCAAGGGGGGGACAGGCCTACAAGGGGGGGAGAAGCTACAAGGGGGTGGTACAAGCCTTCAAGTGGGGGACAGGCCTTCGGGGGGGGGTGCAGACCTTCAAGGGAGTGCAGGCCTTCGAGGGGGTGGTGCAGGCCTTCAAGGGGGTGCAGGCCTTCAAGGGGGGACAGGCCTTCAAGGGGGGAAAGGCAGGCAGGCAGGCCTTCAAGGGGGGACAGGCCTACAAGGGGGGGGAGAGAAGCTACAAGGGGGTGGGACAGGCTTCAAGTGGGGGACAGGCCTTCGGGGGGTGCAGGCCTTCGGGGGGTGCAGACCTTCAAGGGGGGGACAGGCAGGCAGGCCTTCAAGGGGGGGACAGGCCTACAAGGGGAAGGGACAGGCCTTCAAGGGGGGTGCAGGCCTTCAAGGTGGGACAGGCAGACCTTTAAGGGGGGACAGGCCTTTGGGGGGGGACCATGATTTAGAAGTACACAGAGGGAAGGGGGTGTTCAAAGAGACATGCATATGCCAAACTTTGGGGGGGGAAGAAATAATGGGTCTGAAAATAGAGGAGAGGGAGAGAGATGATGGACCATGGGATTTAGGGAGGGAAGGAACAGAAAGGGAGAGAAATTGGACACAAGGGATGGTGTGGAGGAGGGATAGAGATACTGGATAGGAGGGTAATTAGGAAAAGAAACGGAGAGATGGTGGACTCTGGGATGGTGGGGAAGGAGGGAGAGATGCCGGATGAAAGGGTATTTAAGAAAAGGTGAATCTGTGGAGGGAGATGAAAAAAAGGAAAGATACCAGACTTCCTGGGAAGGGAAGGGAAATGGAAAGGGAGGACAGAGTTGGCAGATGGATGGTTAGCATGCAGAAAGAAGGAGACCCTGGCAAGCAAGTTATCAGAAGAAAACCAGAGCCTTGGACCAACAAAATTTGAAATATAACCAGACAACAAAAGGTAGAAAAATTAATTTTATTTTCTGTTTTGTGATTATAACATGTCAGATTTGAAATGTGTATCCTGCCAGAGCTGGTGTTGGACTGCAAACGTGAGCTAGGATTTAACAGAAAGAGGAAAAGTCCTTTTTGTTTCTTTATTTTATTTACACCACAGCGCCAGTGTGGTTAGGAGAAGCCAAAGGGGGTGAAAAAGCTATAAAACCCACCAGGAGTTTTGAAAAAAATCACCCAACTGGGCAGGAAAATCGAATTGAAAACCAATTCAATAGGGCTGAATCGAATCAAAATTTTTTTTTCCTGTATCTGGCAGCATTAGTTTGCGCTACTGTCTTAGACTTTAGGACCTGGGATTGGGGAGAGATGGCATCCTCAGTACTTTATAATGCAAGTGAAACGAGGATTTGGTCAGACTTTTGAAGGGTCTGCAGAAAAAAAATATTGTATAGGCCGGGGACATGAGACAGCAGGAAATGGGAACTTTTCTTCCTTCTATTTTTGTGAATGGAAAGGCTGAGGATGTCAGAGAGGTCAGTTAAAATATGTGCTTTATAAGAAAATATAATAATGTGTTTTATAAAGTTTATAGCATAGCTGGCCTACCCAGTGAGGTGTTCCTAGTGGTGATGGTGGCAGCATGTCAATGTGTTGAGAGGAAGAGGTGGTCTGGGAAATTCTGCTGAGCAAACTACGGGCCCATTTCCACCCCCCAGTTAGTCCACTCCACTCAACTGATTCACACACTGAGTGGGTCTTTGGGTGTTGTTTTGGGATCTCTTCCAGTGGTTTATCTCCTTCTGGTCCAAGGAAGGAAACTTTGTTATCCTTAGCATTGACCTACAGAATATGTTTGTAACAGCGCTGCTTGTGTGGCATTAGGCTATGTAGTGATCGAAAGAAAAAAACAGACCTTTGCACATTTTTGCACTATATGGTGGGTGTATGAGGAGATTCACATTTCCTGCACAGCTAAGTCCATGTGAAGTTACCTTGTGCTGTATTTGACATCTAGCAAGGTCTCTGTTTGAAAGGAAAGATCTAAACTTAAAAATGAAGTGGCCAGAAGTTATGGTAAAAGCAGATAGTGTAGCTGGTTTTAAGAAAGATTTGGACAAATTCCTGGAGGAAAAGTCCATAATCTGTTATTAAGACATGGGGGAAGTGTCTGCTTGCCCTGGATCGGTAGCATGGAATGTTGCTACTCTTTGGGCTTTGACCAGGTATTAGTGTCCTGGATTGGCTACCATGAGAATGGGCTACTGGGCATGATGGACCATTGGTCTGACCCAGTTAGGCTATTCTTATGTTATGTTCTCATCTGTAGGGGCCTTTGTTTTCACTTCTTATTTTAATGTATTTTTTTTCTGGGAACTTATCAGTGTTTTTTATAATGGGAACAAAAATGGAAGAGAATTAATGTGTGTGGAATGGGGGGTAACTAATTTCTTCAGCTAAATAATTCAATCCACTTCAAACAGACATAGGAGAACTTGTGCACCATTCACACACCCTCCAACCAAAAACGTCAAAAGAAAAAAAACTGTTCGACAACCTCCTAGCCATTCGAGCTGCAACACTCGACCCCCAACTCTACAACCAATTGATATCAACCACAGACTGCAAAACCTTCAAAAAGAAATAAAAACCCTTCTATTCAAAAAACACATAAAACCGAACTAACACAATCAGAACTGTCCCAAGCATCACCTGCAACTACTCCATATGTACTTCTAATGTCATGACAATTTAGACATAATTTATGTTATGTTATGTTTGGAATAATGGTTACATATATGAGGTTCAATAAAAGAAAATTTTCACTGCCTGTTTCTATTCTGACCATTTATTCCATTTCATGGTTATTGCAAAAAAAAAAAAAAAAAAAAATTTTTTTTACATGGGGGGGGGGGGGGGTGTGTCAAAAAATGATGGGCCCCGGGGGCCACATACCCTAGGTACGCCACTGCATTGTGCACATAAGTTCTTCAGCCCCTAAACTGTACAGTTCCCTCTGGTTTTTGCAGCACAAATGCATGACCTTGCATTTCTTGGCATTAAATTTTAGCTTTAATTTTATTGTATTTAATTTAAATTCATAACCAATGACTAATTTCTAAAATGAGTATAAATGATTAAATAAATAAATAATTGTAAAGTGCTCGGTGCCACCACCAGGTTATTGCTAATGCAGTTCAGACCACGATAGTTATGGAACCATCGTTGCGCTTTACTGTTCCCTTCCTTCCATAAACATTATATGCAATGACTAAAACATGACTCAAGAATCGCTGTTATTAAAGTTACTTAATTGATTCTTCTTATGGTTCATATCATTCAAAGCATGTTTGAAACTGTACTTATCTTGTTAAAATCCTGTCCAGCGTTTTGCTATCGTGTGTCATAAACCACATTGAATTAATCCGTGTTGAAGTACTTTATGTGCTAAAGTGCTTTCCAGTGCCAAGTTAAAATAACATAGTCATGCTTGCAATCAAATCTAATATTTAACTGCCCTCCATGGCAATATCAGATTTGATTGCAAGCATGACTATGTTATTTTAACTTGGCACTGGAAAGCACTTTAGCACATAAAGTACTTCAACACGGATTAATTCAATGTGGTTTATGACACACGATAGCAAAACGCTGGACAGGATTTTAACAAGATAAGTACAGTTTCAAACATGCTTTGAATGATATGAACCATAAGAAGAATCAATTAAGTAACTTTAATAACAGCGATTCTTGAGTCATGTTTTAGTCATTGCATATAATGTTTATGGAAGGAAGGGAACAGTAAAGCGCAAAGATGGTTCCATAACTATCGTGGTCTGAACTGCATTAGCAATGGTGGCACTGAGCACTTTCAATTATTTATTTATTTAATCATTTATACTCATTTTAGAAATTAGTCATTAATTATGAATTTAAATACAATATAATTAAATTTAAATTGAATGAAAGTGGCATTAAAAATATATGGAATATTTAAATTAGAATGCCTATGAATATAAACAGTGGTTCTCACATGCTGTTTCTTCAAGAAGTATCAAGGGACAATAGTAAAGTAAATGATCTAAAGTCCCAGCTTCAAAGATGACAATGCCAGCATCTATTAGACTTGGAACTATCTTATTTATGTAAACAAACAGGAGTCTAGAAAGCTCTTTGTAATAAGAAAAACCAAGTTTGTCTCATAGATACTGACACCGTACAGCTCATCCTCCAAGTCCAAATTCGTGGCCATTGAGACGCAGAAATCCGATGCTTAATCTCAATGCTCCAAATGTCACGAAGACCAGTTTTTGGTTTCTTATTCAAATATCCAGATATTAATTTGTACCACTGAGTGGCCTGGTGACCCAGAAAGTCCACCTGAAAATATAATATCGGCAAGCTATATTGATTTGTAAGATTTTTCCATCCAGGGAACCCCTCCTGAATGGCCTGCTTCAATTGCAACCATCTGTAACTTTGTGATTTATTAAGACCAAATTTATGTTGCAATCGTGAAAATTCAAGCAGCTTACCATCTGATATCACATCATCCAAAGTGCATATACCTGCCTTCATCCAATACTTCCAGATGACCTTAAATCTGCCAATTTGAATCTTGGAGTTTAGCCAGAGGGACTGACAAGTGGATTTAAGTATTGGAATAGATGTCAAATTATTTATATATTTCAATGTCTGCCATGTATCTAGTAAAATTCTATTGTCCTTATATAATCTTGAAAACTTGATACTCAGCACGACTTAATCTCAGTTGAAACATGAACTGCCATTCCAACCTTAACTAATCTGGAAGATTTTCCATGAGCTCATGGAGGATCCAATACAGACAGTTTTTTTAAAAAATGGGAGAGTCTGTTCAACTTCAGCTGGCTCTCCTGACTCCCCCCACTTACCTCCTCCCTAGCCATTGAATCTTCAGGCAGGTGGCGGCAGTGGCAACAAGGTTAGCCTGCTGCTGTCTGCCTGCCCCAGAAGCTGCTTTTCTGCAGGTCCCACAATAGCAAGTTGTTGCAGAGAAGCGACAGAAGAAAGCTCACCTTATTGCCACTGCTTCCAGCTGCCCAGAGATTTAATGCAGCGGTCATGGAGAAGGTAGGTGGGGTAGCCGGATCCAGGGGGGGGATGGGGAGTGGCTTGGAAGGAGAGAGACAGCGGGTGCACTATCAGGTAATGGCTAAGCCCTGTTGTTGTGTGATTATACAACCCTCTTCTCCTTCATGACTTAACAAAAAACAGAGGGAGGCAGGGGCAGGTCAGGGTTATGGGTGGGATCAGGGCAGGGTATGGGTAGGGTCATGTGTCCTTTTTCTCTTTCTAAATATTGTAACCCTAGGGAATCCCTGCCAGCCATGCTACAGTTGAGCTGCTGCTGGGTGTGCCTGAGTTCAAAATGGGCAGGCCTGTGTCCACCCATGGCTGCACCACAGGTAACATGTGCAGGTAATTGTGGGAGATGTCTATACCCCACCCATATGGGAGCCTCTCCTGCCTAGTTCCGCTTTTTTGAATATCAAATCTATTGAGTCTAGTTCTGGAGCCTGGGCCTCTAAGAGGAAACAGACAGAATGGAGGATGTGTAGGGTAAGGCAACCAAAAGCCCTATGAAATGTACCTACACATGTACTCTAGTGGTAAGGAGAGAGATGTGTCCTGTTTATTACATTACTAGGATTACCAGATGTCAAAGAAAACCCAGACAAGTCCTCTTTTTAAAGGACTGTCTGGATGTCCTTTAAAAATTGCTGAGTCTGTCCAGGTTTGGCAGGGCTGGCATACAAAGAATTCTGTGGCTCTTCCCCTCTTACTTCCTCAGCGCTGCAATTCTATTTTCTTCGGGTGGCCAAGAGCTCAACAACTTTATCCTGCCTGACCACCATGCCCTGGAAGCCACCTTTATGCAGCAACTTCATGTTCCCCCGGAGGCGGGACCTGCAGAGAGGTGGCTTCTGGGGCAGGCCGGCAGCAGCAGACTCATGAGCTGCTGGTGACCTGAAGAAAATAGAATTGCAGCATGGAGGAATGAAGGGATGCCATTCTGAAACAGGGTGAGGTCAGTACTGATTTCTAAGCCCCTGTGAAAGAATGCTGAATCATTCCCTCTCTCCCCCTTACCTGTCACAAATTAACCCTTATCTTATTTAAGCAGTGCTTATTTGGAATAGGACATCAGCTGACAGGCATTGAATATGTGCATAGACTCAGGTTTTGTCTACGTGTTATTCAGGCATTGCCTAAGTGATGAGTTGAGGGTGACATGATGTAAATGCATGTGACTTTGTATCCACCAATCATTAGACATGTAATCGAGGGAGTTACTATGATGTCATTAGCATAGAAGAAGAATAAAAGGAGCTCGGAGCTTGCCACGGCAACACCTCCGCCTGACTCTTATCCTGCATGTGTGTGTGTGTGTGCTGTGTTCCATCCCTACATGTGGCGCCTGAAGAGGGACCCTTCACCCTGCTTGCTCCATCTGATGATAAGACTTGGTGCATCTCATCCTCTGGGATCCTATCGAGTAAGTATGGGAAATTCCCTGTCAGATTTACAGCGTGCTCATGTGAAAGAATTAAAGTATATTCTGAGACATACAGATAGAGAGGTATCTGATTCACAGTAAAAATGTTTAATACAAGAGATATGAGAGCACTGCCCCTGGTATCCAGAAGAGAGATCTCTAAAATTAGAAGATTGGATTAGAGTCAGGAAAGTTTTGTATGCTAAGCCTAGAGCATCAGCAGCCATATTAATGGTGTGGCAGAAGTGTAAATGTGCCTTGGAGAAGGTAGGGACTGAGGTGTTGTCCAAGGTGTCAACGGTCTCATTAACCATTCCCCCTGACTATTCCAGTCAGAACATATATCCAAAAATCATACCTCCCGCACAGTTACCTCCAGTTGCTTGAAGTGCAAAAAAGGAAAAAACATTAGCGCACAGGTTTACGAAGTAATTTCACAGCTGAGTTATTTGAAACCCTGGCTGGGGCACATACTTTTGGAAAGACATTATGCGCATGGTATTGACTATAGGTCAATACAGTGGTGCCTCACACAACGAACTTAATCCGTTCCAGGAGCAAGTTTGTTATGTGAAACATTCGTTGTGTGAAACGCGTTTTCCCATAAGAATACATGTAAAACAAAATAATTCGTTCTGTAGCATAAAATATGCTAAGATGACATAAAAAAAGATAAATTTTTGGTTATTATTTTTATTTAGATACATCTAAAAACATAATTGTTTTTTAAAACAACACACATTTTTTAAATTTAAAGACAGACTAAGTAGAATCTAATTTTACAGTGAGAGGGCAGAGTCTCAGCGGCAAAAACTGGGACTTAACTGTTCATTTTTTTTTTTTCTACCGTGTTTCCCCGATGATAAGGCAGGGCCATCAAATAAGACAGCCCCCCCTTTTTAGAAAAAAATGTAAAATAAGGCACCCCCCCGCAAATAAGCCACCCACCGATACCTGCGCTTACCCGAATCGGGTGGTACGGTGGGTGACTCCGTGTAGTCCCTGGCACCCCCGACACGATCGGGGCAAGAGGGAGCTCAAGCCCTCTTGCCCCCCCGACTCCCCGACACGATCGGGGCAAGAGGGAGCTCAAGCCCTCTTGCCCCCCCCGACTCCCCGACACGATCGGGGCAAGAGGGAGCTCAAGCCCTCTTGCCCCCCCTGACTCCCCGACACGATCGGGGCAAGAGGGAGCTCAAGCCCTCTTGCCCCCCTGACTCCCCGACACGATCGGGGCAAAAGGGAGCTCAAGCCCTCTTGCCCCCCCGACTCCCCGACACGATCGGGGCAAAAGGGAGCCCAAGCCCTCTTGCCCCGCCGATTCCCCAACTCCCCGACAATATCGGGCCAGGAGGGAGCCCAAGTCCTCCTGGCCACGGCGACCCCCTAACCCCACCCTGCACTACATTACGGGCAGGAGGGATCCCAGGCCCTCCTGCCCTCGACGCAAACCCCCCTCCCCCAACGACCGCCCCCCCCCAAGAACCTCCGACCGCACCCCCAGCCGACCCGCGACCCCCCTGGCCGACCCCCACGACACCCCCAACCCCCTTCCCCGTACCTTTCTGTAGTTGGCCGGACAGACGGGAGCCAAACCCGCCTGTCCGGCAGGCAGCCATCGACGGAATGAGGCCGGATTGGCCCATCCGTCCCAAAGCTCCGCCTACTGGTGGGGCCTAAGGCGCCTGGGCCAATCAGAATAGGCCCGGGAGCCTTAGGTCCCTCCTGGGGGCAGGGCCTGAGGCACATGGTCGGGTTGGGCCCATGTGCCTCAGGCCCCGCCCCCAGGAGGGACCTAAGGCTCCCGGGCCTATTCTGATTGGCCCAGGCGCCTTAGGCCCCACCAGTAGGCGGAGCTTTGGGACGGATGGGCCAATCCGGCCTCATTCCGTCGATGGCTGCCTGCCAGGACAGGCGGGTTTGGCTCCCGTCTGTCCGGCCAACTACAGAAAGGTACGGGGAAGGGGGTTGGGGGTGTCGTGGGGGTCGGCCAGGGGGGTCGCGGGTCGGCTGGGGGGGCGGTCGGAGGTTCTTGGGGGGGGGCGGTCGTTGGGGGGAGGGGGGGTTTGCGTCGAGGGCAGGAGGGCCTGGGATCCCTCCTGCCCGTAATGTAGTGCAGGGTGGGGTTAGGGGGTCGCCGTGGCCAGGAGGACTTGGGCTCCCTCCTGGCCCGATATTGTCGGGGAGTTGGGGAATCGGCGGGGCAAGAGGGCTTGGGCTCCCTTTTGCCCCGATCGTGTCGGGGAATCGGCGGGGCAAGAGGGCTTGGGCTCCCTTTTGCCCCGATCATGTCGGGGAGTCGGGGGGGCAAGAGGGCTTGAGCTCCCTCTTGCCCCGATCGTGTCGGGGAGTCGGGGGGGGGCGAGGGGGCTTGAGCTCCCTCTTGCCCCGATCGTGTCGGGGAATCGGCGGGGCAAGAGGGCTTGGGCTCCCTTTTGCCCCGATCGTGTCGGGGAATCGGCGGGGCAAGAGGGCTTGGGCTCCCTTTTGCCCCGATCGTGTCGGGGAGTCGGGGGGGCAAGAGGGCTTGAGCTCCCTCTTGCCCCGATCGTGTCGGGGAGTCGGGGGGGCAAGAGGGCTTGAGCTCCCTCTTGCCCCGATCGTGTCGGGGAATCGGCGGGGCAAGAGGGCTTGGGCTCCCTTTTGCCCCGATCGTGTCGGGGAATCGGCGGGGCAAGAGGGCTTGGGCTCCCTTTTGCCCCGATCGTGTCGGGGAGTCGGGGGGGCAAGAGGGCTTGAGCTCCCTCTTGCCCCGATCGTGTCGGGGAGTCGGGGGGGCAAGAGGGCTTGAGCTCCCTCTTGCCCCGATCGTGTCGGGGAATCGGCGGGGCAAGAGGACTTGGGCTCCCTTTTGCCCCGATCGTGTCGGGGAATCGGCGGGGCAAGAGGGCTTGGGCTCCCTTTTGCCCGATCGTGTCGGGGAGTCGGGGGGGGCAAGAGGGCTTGAGCTCCCTCTTGCCCCGATCGTGTCGGGGAGTCGGGGGGGCAAGAGGGAACCAGGCGGAGAGAGGGCAGTTAAGCGCAGTGCCTGCGCGGAAGGATGCAGCTCGGGCGACTTCGTTGTGTGAAACGAAGTTCGTTGTACGGATCAAGACATAAAGTTCGTTGTGCGCAGCGTTCGCTGTGCGAGGCGTCCGTTATGCGAGGCACCACTGTATATTATATAAGATAGTGAATATCAAAGGGAAGCTCAACGGGGAGCTTTACAGTCTGGAGGGCTTTATATACCAGATAAGTTATATGGAATAAGAAATTTCTCCACTATTCCCCAACAAAGTGTACTTCCAACAGAAACACTGACGATAGGGAGTCAATGTGCATTCAGAGCCTATCATAAAGTACCAGCATTAGGAAAACCAGTCAAAAGTTATGCGAGCATCAAACAGGGAGCCACCGAGCCTTATATAGAATTCATAAACAGGTTACAGGAAGCAATACAAAGACAAGTAGATAATACTGAGGTTCAAAGTGATTTAATGATGAAATTAGCCAAAGACAATGCTAATTTAGATTGCCGTAAAGCATTACAAGGCTTAGGCAACAGGGCAGATATTACCTTAGCCGATATGCTATGAGCCTGTGCTGATATTGGCACTCAAACATATCAAATGAGCCTTCTAGCAGCTGCAGTACAAAAAAGTTCCACTCCAAAAGGCAATTGTTATGGCTGTGGGAAACCAGGACATTTTAAACGAAACTGCAAGGCAAATATTAATAAACTGCCCATATTGAACAGAGCCGAACCCCTAGTATTTGTCCAAAATGTAAGAAGGGATATCATTGGGCTAACCAATGTCACTCAGAAACAGTGAGACACAACCCTTCGGGAAACTTCCCTCGGGCAGGTCTCTGGCCCCGGTACAAACAGAGACTACAATAACATGCTCCTTGAAATTTCAAGCGCAAAGCCAACTGTGTTAAATTAAAAATCTGAAACAACTTAAAATACGGGCATAGACTTGTATATTCAAGCAGAACAGGAATTGAAAATAGCAGGAGATGAGATTAAGGATTATAGGTGCAGGAATTAACTTAATAGAACTGAGGATTTAGAGACTGCTTCTGGGTGTGAGAAAGATAGGACTGTCTACCTGGATGAATGTGTTTTTCTTGTGTGACTGATAGATGGGTCTGAAAAGAAATTAGCGAAGAAGGAGTTGGTCTAAAGCTCTAGAGAGAGGATAAGGATTTTAACCTCTTATCTTTATAACCTCTTATATTTATAACTTTGAGACTTGGTTCAGCAAATAACAACAATAAATTATATTTTTGTAAATTGGTTGAAATACTGGTAACTAAGATGTGGGGTGTGAATTATCCCTCATAAATTGGAGTCACTGTTAAATTTCTAGATTCACTCTGACACTGTAGCTGGGGTCATTTTCTTCCCTAACTACCTGACCTTCGCACATCATATCAAGTCTGTTGACAGGCTTTTGCCCAGGTCTTTTGTTTGCTACTCTTAAATACTGATAACTTTGATGTAATCTAGGTTTGTCCAAGATTAGATATGATGGATGTAACCTTCCATAGCTTTTGCTCATTCTGGTTCAGCCAACAGAATATGATTACAATTATTAACTGTATACTAAGTCACAATAAATGGAGTAGGGGGGCTGGTCTATTAAAATTCGTAAGGGTAAGGAGGTCAAAAATGATATGAAAAATAAATACTATAAAGAACTCAGGGATAGCAGAACACTTGAGCAAAATCCGGACAATCAAACTGGAAGCCCCTCTAGTACAACATTGGATAGACAATAACCATATTGTTGAGGACCTCCGTTTTTCAGTCGTGGAAGCACCTAAACCAGGGGTAGGGAACTCCAATCCTCGAGAGCCATATTCCAGTCGGATTTTCAGGATTTCCCCAATGAATATGCATTGAAAGCAGTGCATGCACATAGATCTCATGCATATTTATTGGGGAAATCCTGAAAACCCGACTGGAATACGGCTACCCCTGACCTAAATCATTAAGAGGCGGAGACTTCTCCCGATTAAAGAACAACGGCTGATCCTCAGATTACATATTTTATACCCAATGGGTCTGAATAGCGAAGTGGAATGGCTGAATCATTCCCTCTCTCCCCATTACCTGTCACAAATTAACCCTTATCAAGTTTCAAGTTTCAAGTTTAATCAAATTTGATGAATCGCTTATTACATACTAAGCGAATAACAATAAAATATACGTTGTACAGTTTTGTTTTTTTAAAAAAAAGGGAAAAAACAAACTGACAAATCAAACATACTCAGGTACATAGGGAAAGGAAAAAGGGAGGGTAAAAGTTACAAAATTGTTGTTCTTCAGATGAGAAGAAAGGAAAAGCCAGGCAGGGGAAAAACATGAGGTTTGGGGTAAAATTTTTTTACAAAAGATTTGGTTTAAAGATTAAAGGAAGCTTTGAAGAGAAAAGTTTTTAAATAGGTTTTGAATATTTTGAGGTCTTTTGTTTCTCTTATGTATAAAGGTAAGAGGGGCCATTACTGAGAATATATCATGACGTCTTGTTCCAATAATTTTCAAGGAAGGAACCATAAGCAACCCTTGAGTTGTGGAACGAAGAGAACGAGTCGTGTTGTATGGAATTAGTAATCGGTCAATAAATTGAGATTCGATAGTAGATAATGTTTTAAATACTTGAAGCAATATTTTATATGTTATACGTTGATTAATGGGAAGCCAGTGCGAATCTATGAGAAAAGGAGTTACGTGGTCATATTTTTTTCCGTTGTGAATAATTTTAATTGCCGTGTTCTGGATTATTTGTAAGCGTTTATTTTCCTTTTGCGTAATATTTAACAGTAGCGAATTGCAATAGTCAAGCTTAGCGATGACAAGAGAATGTATTAAGATGTTTAAGGATTTGGGTTCTAGAAATTTGGACATGGAGCGAATCAAACGCAAACGGTAGAAGCAACATTTAACTGTATTACTAATATGTTCTTGATAAGAAAATTTGTCATCGATAATGACCCCGAGTATCTTTAGTGATGATACTAAAGTTATGATTGTATTATCAATTAAGAATGGGGCCGATAGTTTTAGTCCCTGTTTCATTGGGAAAAATAGTGCCTTAGTTTTTGTTATGTTTAAGGCTAGTCTGTTTTGTGTGAGCCAATTTTTTATTTTTTCTAATTTTTGATTAATTAGTGATATTTCGTTGGGATTTTCGGGGTTAAAAGGGTGAGTTAATTGAATGTCGTCCGCGTAAGCATATGTAGTAAAGCCTATTGATTGACTTAGGCTTAATAATGGTGAAAGAAAGACGTTGAAAAGTAAGGGAGATAGGATAGAGCCCTGAGGAATTCCATAGTCATGTGAGAAAGGTTTAGAAGTTGTATTATTAAAGTGTACCGTGAATGATCGATTGCATAGAAAAGAAGTAAACCACTGTAATGTAAAGTCGCAGACGCCTATGGTTTTTAATCTGTCCAGGAGAAGAGAATGGTCAATGTCCAGGAATAGGACATCAGCTGACAGACATTGAATACATGCATAGACTCAGGTTTTGTCTACGTGTTATTCAGGTATTGCCTAAGTGCTGAGTTGAGGGTGACACTATGTAAATGCATGTGACTTTGTATCTACCAATCATTTGACCTGTAATCGAGGGAGTTACTTTGATGTCATTAGCATAGAAGAATAATAAAAGGAGCTCGTAGCTTGCCACGGCAACGCCTCCGCCTGACTCTTGTCCTGTGTGTGTGTGTGTGCTGTGTTCCATTCCTACAGAGGAGGTAAGCGGGGATTCTTTATAACCCAGCCCTGCCAAACTATCTTTTGGGGGGTCGGGGTCATGTGTCCTTTTTTCAAGTAAAAAATATGGTAACCTTATACATTAACAATATATAAAACAAGGAGTATATATTCAAAATATCCCTATGGTGAAAACAAATAATTCACTAGTCACCCAATCACCAGGTTTTTAAAATATATATTCCATAAAATTTGAATTGTGATATAAGTGCTCATAGAAACATAGAGTATGACGGCAGAAAAGGGCCTACGCCCAACAAGTCTGCCCACTCAAGAACCCTCCCTCCTTAAGAATCCATCCTTTAAGCATTCCTCTGGAGCGACCCCACCAGATGGTCCCATCGTCCCTTGAAGTCGAGCGTGGTACTGTCCTCAACTACCTGACGTGGAAGACCATTCCATCGATCAATTATCCTTACTGAAGTCTAAATACACGATGTCCAGGGACTCTCCCTTATCCAGTTTTTTTTGTCACCCAGTCAAATAAGTTTATCAGATTGGATTGACAAGACCTTCCCTTAGTAAAGCCATGCTGCTGGGGATCCATTCTCTCGCATTGGAGGCGCATGAAGATTATTAGGGACCATCATTGCACTTTTGAGTCCCTTGGAGGGGCATAATCAAAAGAAACATCTAAGTCCGGCTTGGGCCTAAGTCACAAGTCGCCCAAAGTCGGACACGGGAAAAGGTCCATTTTCTTTTTTTAAATTCTTTATTCATTTTTATAACTTACATCAAGTGCATCAAAAAGTATCAACCATTTTAACTTAAATATATCACTTGAAATTCTACAATTCTTCATATTAAATAGAATTATCCCTTTCCCTCCCATCCTTTTAACATCTCATAACACTTATACCATATAATAAAATCCCCCCTCCCCCACCCCATTCTTACATTTGTACAAATCAGGGAAAATAATACTTATTCATTGCAATAATTTGTTAATGGCCCCACCCACATCTTGAAAGTTATTAAAATTTCCTTTCTGAATAGCTAATGTTCTTTCCATTTTATAAATATGACACACTGAATTTCACCAAAAACTGTAGTTTAATCTATTCTTTTTTTTTAAGTTCAATCATCTTTATTGGTATTTTAGAGTGCACATACATCCAAAGGCATGAATGACAAAATCCATGACATTGCTAACAAATTGTACAAGTTAACATCCATGCCTCAGTGCATAATCACAGTAGTAATAATGATGTAACAAAAACAATCAACAAAACCAGAACTAATAGAACTGGTCAGACGTGAAAATGATTTAAACAATATAAATCAGAATATAACATGGCATATCGAAACTTAAAGGCTAGTTCATGGAATATAATCATCATATCGCCAATATTATCATAGAATCACAGTAGTCACAGCAGTTGTATCCTTTATAGCATTGTAACCACCAATGTCCTATCATTGGTAAGGACAGTATGTTCACAGGGGCCACAGCAGTTCATGACTCATTACTCATATTCCGTAAGTGTAAGAAGAGGCTCCCACATTTTTTCAAATCTGGATAGACTACCTTTCCTAGTAGCTGCTACTCTTTCATATTTAGCGTAAAGGCATACAGTGTTCCACCACTCAGCATGCGATACATTAGTAAAGTCTTTCCAGTTAGCGAATATAATGCGGAGTGCTATTAACAATAGAAATTGAAGTAACGGGACTTTATCAGTAGTGATCGACACATATGAATTAGATAAACTAATAATTAATGTCAAATATGAAAATTGTTCCTTAATCTCTAGAAAGGTACAAATTTGTGTCCATACGGACTGCCAATAACCTTGTAAAAGAGGACAGTCATATATCATGTGTCGAAGGGTCCCAGTGGAAAGTTTACATGACCAGCATAGACCATTAATTTTTTCTTTTTGTAATTTCACTAGTTTACTAGGTGTCCAAAACGCTCGATAAACCAGAAAGAAAAAGGTCTGATATAACGCTGCTGAGCTAGTCAATTTATAAATCATAGTCCACATTTTATTCCAATCTGATTCTACTAATGGTATTCCTAATTCCTCTTGCCATTTAGTTTGAGTAGAATGTTGAGGAATTGTTCTGGACAATTGAATTAGTTTATACCAATTAGAGGCTTCCTTTTTCTTAAAGGTAAAAGTTAAACATTGATTTAAGAGATCAGGTTCTGCCCATTTACCTTTGTTCTTATGTAGAAGGTCACGAAATGCATGCTTCAGTTGCAGCCACTGAAAGAATGAAGATGGGGGAAGACAATAACGAGTTCTTAATATATCATATGGAATCCAGTTACTTCCATCATATAATTGTCCTAGTGTCTGTATACCTTTCGATTTCCAATTTTTCCAGTTTATCATAGAGTGCTGGATTTGGATAATTGGGTTATTCCAAATTGAAATATGTAGTGAGTCATTCCATTTATGAGGTAAGATTTTATCTACAGCTTGTATAGCAGCCACAGTAGCCTCCATCACATAATCTTTATGTGTCAGAAAACCAGAAGATGAAATAAAGGCTAATGAAGATAGTGATGACCATTTATATGTCTCTTCATCTAATGCTAACCAAATATTATCCCCTACTCTAGTAGAGTCATGTAATATCCACCTAGCTCCTTGTCTGAGTAAGAAGGCATAGTGATATTCCAAAAAATTTGGGAAATTAGTGCCACCCTCACATTTGGGTAATTTTAGTCTATTCAGTGCTATTCTAGGGTTTTTATTATTCCAAAGAAACTTGGTTAGTAATTGGTCTACTTTTTTATAAAACAACAGAGGAAACAAAATCGGTAACATATTTAATGGATATAAGATTTTTGGAGCTATCATCATTTTGATAGTTTCCATCCTTCCCCACCAGGTTAAATTTAAGGGAGTCCATCTAACCGTCAGTGTATTTATCATGTGTATAATATCTTCAGTGGTAAACTTTATTATATCTTCTATTGTAGCTCCAAAATGAATGCCTAAATATTTAAGTTTTGTTTGATTCCACTGAAATTTATAATCCACAATGTTATGTTGCATTACGTATTTATTAAGAGGGAGTAATTCTGTTTTAGATGTATTTAGCTTGTATCCAGAGTATTGGGAATAAGATTTAATCAGTTGTAAGAGAGTTGGCAATGAGGCGGGGTCAGTATAAATTAACACGTCATCTGCATATGCAGAAAGTTTAAGTTCAACTGAACCATAGCGAATTCCTGCAATTTCAGGAGATTGGTGTATAAAGAGGAGAAGAGACTCTAGTGCTATATTAAATAATAGCGGAGATAGAGGACATCCCTGACATGTACCATGGGTGGGATAGAACATTCCAGAGTTTAATCCATTGATTCTAACATTAGTAGACGGTCTAGTGTAAAGCAACCGGACCATAGATATAAATTTGTCAGAAAATCCAAACCACGACATTGTTTGAAACAAAAAGCCCCACTCTACACGATCAAATGCTTTTTCAGCATCAAGCGCTAAAGCCAGGTAAGGATGAGATGAATGCTGGGCAATTTGGATAATTGAGGTAAACAGCCTAGTATTATCGCAGGCCAGTCTGCCTTGCATGAAGCCATTCTGTTCTTTACCTATCAATATGGGTAGAATCTTTTGAATTCTACTAGCCAATATCTTGGCATAAATTTTCACGTCAACATTGATTAGGGAAAGTGGTCTGTAATTCTGTATTTTCAACGGATCCTTACCCGGCTTAGGTAGTACAATTATGTATGCTTCTGTGAACGTTCCTCTAATGTCTTCAGAGGTGGAATAATAATTATACAATTAACATAAATGAGGAGCTAAAATGTCTTGGAAGGTAGAATAGAATTCGACTGTATATCCATCCGGTCCTGGAGACCTTTTCTTAGCCATTGATGATAGAGACGCTACAATGTCATGAGTTGTAATCTCTTCTTCTAAGGGTATGTTATCATCTAAATTCAATTGTGGTCTTGGAGTTAGGGGCTTCAAAAACTCATTCGAATCGGCATGTGATAGTTCTGTAGAGTATAACGAGTCATAGTACTCTTTGAAGTGTTGTATAATCTCTTTAGGTTCAGTATGCGTGATACCAGAGTCATTCATAATAGCATAGATATATGCTTTCTCCTCTCGTATCTTCAAATATTGGGCCAATAGATGCCCACTTCTATTATTCGAACTATGATAGGATGCAGATTGCATAAATAGTGTGTTTCCCGCTTGGGTGCTTAATGTTAAATTATATTTTAATCGTCGTTCTCTGAGTTGTTGCAATATCTGCATGTTTGTTGGATTCGCTTGGTGTGATATCTCTAAACTTCTAATATCTGATACTAAATCAAAAAGAGATTGTTGGGTTTCTTTTTTAATTTTTGCTTGATAAGCAATTATACAACCCCTGATGTACGCCTTACATGCATCCCATAACGTAGCTTCATTTATTTGATCACTAGTATTCATCTTGAAATAATCAGTTAGAGCAGTTCTTATGTGAGAGATGAACTTTGAGTCATCAAGTAGTGTATTATTAAATCTCCATGCACAGGAAGTGTGTCTAGGTAACATATTCTCTAGTTGTATTTCTATGGCAGCATGATCCGAAATTGATATCTCATTAATCAAAGCATGTAATAAACAAGGTACTAAAGATTTGCTTATAAAGAAATAATCTATTCGAGAGTAGGAGTTATGGGGGGGCGAGTAGTAGGAATATTGTAAGTCCATAGGATGTAAAAATCTCCATGAGTCTATTAAATTTAAATGGGACAACATGTTATGCAAACTATGCCATGCTTTAGTAATTCTGTAGGATACTGTAGATTTCCTATCAAGAGATGGTTCTAAAGCCAAATTGAAGTCACCAGCCATGATATATGCTTGTGCATTCTCTGCCAAAGCTATTGAGGTAAGATTATCAAAAAATGCCGGATCATCAATATTAGGTGCATAAATATTGAATATGGCAATAACATAATTTACCACCTGTATCTTAACCATATTCCATCTTCCCTCAACATCATTTTTATTGGCAAGTTTAATCTATTCTAATTTTTCCAATTGCAGGTCCATTTTCAAAAAATACATCCAACATTTTTTTTTTCTCAAAAATTGTCCAACTGTACGTCCAGCCGTCTGATCGCCCAGACCGCTATGTCATCCATCTTTATACCCCATTTTCATCCAAAACTTTGTCCAAGTCACAAATGCCTGGAAGAGACCTTTTGGGCGTGGGAGGGGCCAGAAAACTGATGGACTGGACACCCAGACATGGCACCAGAGTAGAGCTACCTTACAGGGCACTGTTGTAAACTTCAGAAAAGGGGTGCCACATAAACATCTCACAACAGCTCCCTTATAGGTCATGGTGAGCCCCCCAAACACCTCCAGAATCTACTAGACCCACCTATCTACCACCCCAATAGCCCTTATGGCTGCAGGAGCCACTTATATGGCAGTACAAAATGGTTTTGGGGGTTTCTGGAGGGTGCACATTTTTCACCATAAAGGCAGTGGTTAGAGTGGCTTATGGGCCTGGGTCCTCCTCTCCATGGTTCACTAACCCACCCCCAAGACCACTTAAGCCACCTCTGTGTAGTTCTACTAGGCTTTCCTATGCCAGGCTACCAGGTGCGGATGTTCTGGAGGCAGATATGTAAAGCTGTTATTACAATTTTTATGGGGGGGGGGAAGTCAGTGATCACTGGGGCAGTGTCTGGGGGGTCTGTACTTTGTGTCTGCAGTGTTTATCTGGTCACTTTGAATACCTTCTTGTGACTTAGACCTGGTTTTAGATGGCCTAAGTCACAATGTCCAGGTTCCATCTAGGGCTAGGCAGTGTTGTAAAACTTTTGGTTATATGTGCAGTACGACTACATCTAGGACGACCCACATCCTGCCCAAATCCCTCCCTCAACACTCCTCCTGACACGCTCCTAACAGCAGCACTGTGAAGGCCCAGGTCATTTTTAAATATGTCTGAAATCCGGTTTCGATTAATTATCGGCACTTGGACAACCTGTCTTGCTGATTGTCTAAGTGCTGATTTAGGCCGGTTTTTAGACGTATTTCTGTTTCGATTATGAGCCTCTTAGTGTCTACCAACCATATCCTGATAATTATATCACTAATCTGTTTTTAACAATAACATTTCTTTAATGCAGTGGTTCCCAACCCTGTCCTGGAGGACCACCAGGCCAATCGGTTTTTCAGGCTAGCCCTAATGAATATGCATGAGAGAGATTTGCATATAATGGAAGTGAGAGGCATGCAAATCTGCGCCATGAATATTCATTAGGGCTAGCCTTAAAACCCGATTGGCCTGGTGGTCCTCCAGGACAGGGTTGGGAACCATTGCTTTAATGAACTAATTTTGATAGATTGGAAAGACGCTTCTCTCATAAATGATGTTTTTGTTTTGTTCAAGCCCCACAATTTATGCTCCACTTCGGCTCCGCAGGAATCCTTCACCATGTGATAATTGTGAAACAGTGTTACTTTTTTCTTTTTTCTCTTCCCTATACATTATCCTTGATATTTGGCTTGAATCTGGGCATTAGAGGCCTATTACTTCATTCAGGCTTTCCCACCTAGTAATTAATCTTAATATTTTCCATTTTTTGTTTTCACTGGACTTTCATTAGGTCAGCAATATCCAATGTAGTGACCCATGATCCTTAGCACTAGGGTTACCAGATTTTCCGTTTGGAAAATCCAGACCCCTAGAGCAGACATGGGCAACTCCGAGGGCCGGAATCCAATCGGGTTTTCAGGATTTCACCAAAGAATATGCATTGAAAGCAGTGCACGCAGACAGATCTCATGCATATTCATTGGGGAAATCCTGGAAACCCAATTGGATTCTGGCCCTCGAGGACCGGAGTTGCCCATGTCTGCCCTAGACCCAGCCCAAGGCCCGCCCAATTCCACTTATACCTGCCCCATCGTGCCCCAGCCATGCCCCCCTTCTCCTGCCCGACACGCTGTGGAAGAAAGCTTTTCAAAAACCGGACAAAGTGCTAGGTTTTGAAAGCCCTCCAGATCCCCGGACATGTCTTCAAACCAGGGGTGTCAAAGACCCTCCTCGAGGGCCGCAATCCAGTCGGGTTTTCAGAATTTCTCCAATGAATATGCATGAGATCTATTTGCATGCACTGCTTTCATTGTATGCTAATAGATCTCATGCATATTCATTGGGGGAATCCTGAAAACCCGACTGGATTGCAGCCCTCGAGGAGGGACTTTGACACCCCTGCCTCACATGTCCGGGGAAATCCAGACGTCTGATAACCTTACTTAGCACTGTCCTGCTTTCTCACACTTTTCCCTCCCATCATGTCTTTTATAGAATTAGCTGTCATTACACTTTCCTTTATACTCAGTTATTGAGTTTTACAAAATGTATTTTGTAACCTAGTCCTCCTTGTGTGTTATTTTTGTCACCCCATTGTTTTAAAATGTAAATCACTTCGGAATAGTTAGACTGGGTCAGACCAATGTTCCATCTAGCCCAGTATCCTGTTTCTAACAGTGGCCAATCCAGGTGACAAGTACCTGGCCGAAACCCAAATTGTAGTGATGTTCCATGCTATAACTGGAACGAGGAGTAGCCTAATGGTTAGTGCAATGAGCCAAGAAGCTGTGAATCAGGCTGATTTGCCTTGTGGCTCATAGTGATGCTGGGCGAGTCATTTAATCCTCCATTGGTCCAGGTACAAAAAAACCTTAGAGATCCTTTCACAAAGCCACAGTAGCAAAGGTGTGGCTCCGGTACAGCTGCTGCCTCTGTGCACCAAGAGGTTGTGAGATCAAATCCCAGTGCTGTTTCAGTGCCCACCACTTTGAATGTCAAAGTGTCAGAAAAAGGTGGTATACAAGTCCCCATTGCCAAATGCACCAAAGCCCATTAAATTCCTATGGGCTTTGGTGCATTTGCTGTGGAAGAATCACTACTGTGGCTTTGTATAAGGGGTCCTTAAAAGTGTGAGCCCACTAGGAACAGAGAAAGAACCAGTCTATAATAAATGTAAACTGCTTTGATTATACCACAGGAAGGCAGGATATCAAATCCATAACCCTTTAATATTTGCTATTTAAATATCTGGAAGACAGAAATAATGGAGCAGAAGAACATAAGAACAGCCTTACTGGGTCAGACCAGTATCCCATCTTCATGGAGGCCAATCCACGTCACAAGTACCTGGCAAAACCCCAAATAGTAGCAGCATTCCATGCCACCGATTCAGGGCAAGAAATGGCTTCCCCCATGTCTGTTGCAATAGCAGTTGATGGACTTTTCCTCCAGAAGATTAAATTCAGAAGTAACATCAGGAAGTATTTCTTCATGGAAAGGGTAATGGATACATGGCAAGGCTGCCCCAGAGAAGTGGTAGAGGGTAAAACAGCAACAGAATTCAAATACACCTGGGATACATGTGGAGAGATATTTTCAAAAGAACATCCAAGTCAGAACTGGGACAGCCTGCCCATATTGTCTAAAAAAATAAGTCCATCTCACAGCCATTTTTGAACAGGATAAATGTCTGGGTTTCTTGTTTAAAAATACTTGATAATATCCAACATGAACAACCCTTTCCCAAAATAAAATGTCCAAATTATGAATACCACCAATCCCTCCCTCCCAAGGAACCAAGATATCTGCTTCGCAGAATTTTTACAGAAATGGCCATACAGAGCAGGGCAACAGGCAGCCTAGAGGTCAATGCAGTGGCAACTCTTATTTTAAAAGGTCAGCCCTCCAGAGACCGGAAAAAACCTACTGTACTTAGCATTGAATTTCTGGTCTATTTTTGGCTCTCTGAGACACAGCCAGCTAGGTTGCTATTCAATGGCTAGCTAAGTCTTAACGGCCAAAGATATACCACCCTTTTAGGTGGCGCTATCTGGTCGGTGAACCTAGCCAGTGAGCCACTGAATGTTGGTGGTCATGTGACATAGCCAATCACTGGTCAATCCACTAAGGCAGATATACAGTGGGAGAGAGCCATCTAGTGCCCATCGAATAAATAGCTAGATATGTGCTATTTTGCCAGCCGGGAGCCATTCCCAGCCAGCTAAATAGCCACTGAATATCAAGCCTCTGTTTCTGGTGGGTTCACAATTACAAGGTTTAAAAAAAAAAAAAAAAAAAGAAGAGTCAAAGTAAGATTTGAACCTGGGTCCCTTCATTCCTACACTGACCACTAGGCTACTCTTCAGACCTGCTTGCTGCTGTGTTCAGAATTCCCATAATACTTGATGTTGTCAAGGAGCTTAATTTTCTTTTCCAGTATCATTTTCAGGGTGAAGGAGGGGTATTAAAAAGGGGTCATGCCTTAATCCCTCTAACACTCAGCATCTTTTTGTACCCTGGATGTGACTGAAACAGGTCTAAATACAGGACCGCCTTCTGTTTTAACTTGGACGTTTCTTCATGTTTGATTATCGCTGTTGGATGTCCTAAATTTGGGCCCTCCCTAGTCCAGCTCTGAACACACCCAGGGCAAACTGCCTCACAGGACATACAACTTCTGACTTTTGAAAATCATGATTTGGACATTTTTGGCCAATTTAAAATGTATGATTTGAAAATGAGACCCACGGAGTATATTTTGTTGCAAAACAGTAGGGAAAAGGCAGAGTAAGTGGGGGTTGTGGTATTGTAACAGGAAACAGAACAGGCTAACCTGACTGGGTCTTATGGTTCATATTCAGTTCTTCTGTTTCTAAATAAAACAAATAAATAAATAATCTCTATTCTCTGACTGTATAGCACAGTGTATGCTGATGGCGTTTGTATATATGTATTGCTCTATATTCCTGTAGGATAATTTTTTAAACACAGCTTCCTAGAAAGTTCTGCTGTTATGGGAAAAATGTTAACAAGAATAAAATCGTTTTACAAACCTTTTTATTTGTGTTTCAAATTTCAGTTGTCATTCCAGGGCTATTCAGAACAGGCATCTGCAGAACGTGCCCACAAAGACTGAAACATGATTGGCTGAGTCTGGTGAATTCATATTATATAGTCCAAAATAGTCACAGAATAATCAAAATATAAATTATTTAAAAGTAAAGTGCTCAGACCCTTAACCATACTGTTCAGTGTAATCACCAAACTGTGGTTGCTATAGAGACCATCACTACCTTTACAGTCCCTTACACCGCCATAAGTATAAGAACATAAGAATAGCCCTATTGGATCAAACCAATGGTCCATCAAGCCCAGTAGCCCGTTCTCACGGTGGCCAATCCAGGTCACTAGTACCTGGCCAAAACCCAAGGTGTAGCAATATTCCATGCTACCAATACATGGCAAGCAGTGGCATCCCCCATGTCTTTCTCAATAACAGACTATGGACTTTTCCTCCAGGAACAGAAAGCACTTATCTTAGGTTCTGTGGCGGGAGGCTTACAGCGGCAATACGAAAAGTGCTAGCACAGAGAGCTGTTGCTTAAAAAGCTTAACGCCATCTATAGAGATGGCCCCCCGATTCGAGTTTCATACTCTTCATCAGGAGAGGACGCTAAGAAAAAAAACCAAACAAGCACACTTCTAAATGTATCAAATAATCTTGTGTTAGATAATACTAAATAGATAAAAAACAATTTTTTTTATCTATATAATTCACCTAAATATTATACACATACTCAAAAACTATTGAGTACCTTCCCAAGGCTTACTTATCACCAGAAGGACTGGCTTAGACCAGGCAGAGGGGAAGAATAGCGGAGGGACTAACCTCCAATTAAAAAAGGAGGCAAATGATGTAAGCAAACGGCCGAGAGTGGCAAACTAAAAGCTACAGAGGGTCACAGCTGTAACCAATCTAGTTCCGCATTAAGGCCACCCGGGGCTAGCATATGCCATTTAAAAATAAATTTATGTTCCTTTAATAGCAGAAATTTTGATAAATCCCCTGAAAAGTTTTTTTTACATGAGATAACAGTGTATTTGACATCCATTAGTGAGTGATTATACTCTACCCAATGAGTGACTATGGGAACTGACAAACGCCTGCATCTAATATTACGAACCTTGATTTTCCTGATGGTCTGTCTGATATAATATTTACCACAAGGGCATATAATGTAATAAATTACACCAAACGAGTCATAAGTTGTGTTTGAGAGTAGATGAAATACCTTATCATTACTAGGGGGGATCTCAATATTATCAGCTGAAAGAACATGTTGGCAATACACACACTTCCCACAGCGCTGGTGAGGGTGCTGGGCTGCCAAATATACAGTGACTCCCCCTATGATGTAATAACTCACCCAAATTGCATCCTCTAGAGCAGTGTTCTTCAACCTTTTTACACCTATGGACCAGCAGAAATAAAAGAATTATTGTGTGGACCGGCATCGGTCCACAGACCAGTGGTTGAAGAACACTGGGCTAAGTCGTGGGCCAGACCCTGCCCATCTCTACCCAATCTCCACCCCAGACCCTGCCCCCATAGTCCTAATTGTAACACTATTTTTTCCATTCATATATACACACACAATATAATCTTATTAACAACGCATCGATCGCACCGCGGACCGGCAGTTGAAGAACACAGTTTTGGGCCTGATGCACATGCTGGCCCCGGGGACCGGCAGGAAATTTCTGAGAACCGGCACCGGTCCATGGTCCGGTGGTTGAAGAACACTGCTCTAGAGAAAGCATAGCAGGGACACTGGGAAAATAGTGGATGTACCTGTAAGACATGCCAGTGTTTCCTAACTATTTCTCTTAAGGTAGTGCTATTTGCAGAATAAGGTAAAATGCATGCTAAGGTATTGTCAACTCTGTGAGAGTTAGAATTAATAAGACACTCCCGCTGACAGTGTTTAGCTCTCTTCCAAGCTCTCCTGATGATTTGTTTGGGATAACCTCTGCTAATAAACTTCTCGTTCATCAAAATCGCTTGGTTATAAAATCTTCTTCACAGGAATCCTTCTTAAACGAAGGAACTGACCAATGGGGATGCTGATCTTCAGGGCTCTGGGGTGAAAGCTCTGATATTGAAGTAAGGCATTTTGATCCGACGGCTTTTTGTATAGACTGGTGCTAAATTGATTTTGACCCTTAGACACCAAAATGTCCAAAAAGGAAATCTGTCATACCTTGGTCACGGCTGTAAATTTAATATTGACATCATAAGCTCCAACAAAAACAACTGTAACTGCTGAGCTTCACCAGTCCACACAAAGAACACATCATCAATGTATCTTCTCCATAATGTCACAGAACTATAATATGGAAATTCATCTCGGCTGTTTGCTTACGTCATTTGCCTCCTTTTTTAATTGGAGGTTAGTCCCTCCGCTATTCTTCCCCTCTGCCTGGTCTAAGCCAGTCCTTCTGGTGATAAATAAGCCTTGAGAAGGTATTCAATAGTTTTTGAGTATGTGTATAATATTTAGGTGAATTATATAGATAAAAAAAATTGTTTTTTTTATCTGTTTAGTATTATCTAACACAAGACTATTTGATACATTTAGAAGTGTGCTTGTTTGATTTTCTTAGCGCCCCCTCCTGATGAAGAGTATGAAGCTCGAGTCGGGGGGGCCATCTCTATAGACGGCGTTAAGCTTTTTAAGCACCAGCTCTTTGCACTAGCATTTTTCATACTGCGGCTGCCCATTGCTTGAAGCTGTAAGCTGTCCGCCATAGAACTTAAGATAGGTGCTTTCCGTTACTCTTATATTTATGTTAAGTTCTTGGATACTCATGGTGGTGTAAGGGACTGTAAAGGCAGTGATGGTCCTTATGGCAACCACAGTTTGGTGATTACACTGAACAGTATGGTTAAGGGTCTGAGCACTTTACTTTTTAAATAATTTAAATTTTGATTATTCTGTGATTATTTTGGGCTATAGTAATTAATTTCACAGAACACTATCTCCCTAGAAGATTTGTTACTATATTAGAATTCATATTATAACCATGATTGCTGCTTTGTGCAGTTTCTGTTGGTTTTAGTGAATAGGTACACATGTATACGCTAGTATGCTGAAAATCAGTGGAGAGTGAAATGGGATTTTTCAAGTGACAGTAACTGATTTATGAATTGTTCAGTCAATGCAACTCTCTCCTTTCTCCTTAAAGTGCTCATTTACCATCTTTGATTCAGATAAAAATCACAGAGAAATCCTGAAGCATCAGTAACTTATTCCTTCAGAGAAAATGTAGTGCTAAAAAGTTAATTTGCTGTTTCTGGGTTTCACCCATTTTTGGTTTTCCTTTGGTACATTTTTGTCCTGCTTGTAGAATTCCATGAACTTCTTTGGGATTTTGCCCAAATCAAAGATGGCTACCTACCATCTGGTGACATGTTAACATTCATTCCCACTAATTGTATTAAAATTTATCTTTGCCTGTATTTCCTAACTATTGCTAAAAAGAACTGGAAGAATTATCTTATTTGGTCCAGAGCTCCTGTTCCAGCTTGCAGGAATTCTGAAGATGGAGAGCTGGTTTAATGGAACAAATAGGCTCATGTTAAGGGTTGGATCTTTCTTTTAATGTCACTGCAGTCCTTCAAAGTCCTATAGAGGATCCTGGAGGCTGTGGCCATCCTACATCAGTTCATGCTTTCTTGAATTTTGTGTCTGAATTCAAGAAAGCATGGGACAGGCACATGGGCTCACTTAGGGAGAGGAGGAGATAGTGGATGCTACAGATGGGCCATTTGGCCTTTATCTGGTGTTATGTTTCTATGTTTCTTTTATTGGATGCCATTGGCCAGTAGTGCTCCCTCTGGCAGGGTAGTGTGTCTGGAACCCCCTGTGATGCTGGGTCTGCCCCCTTGCCAGTGATCTTGCTGGATATAGTATTCGGCGGCCCATCTTCTGCCGAACCTTTAGACCCTGCTTCCTTAACAGGTACTTAGTGTACTGAATTTCAGGCATTACTAGCTTCAGACAGAGCTCTGAGCCAGCAGCAGCAGTAGGAACGTCATAGCCCACAATGCTAACCTTGCTGCTGGGCTGCCACGGTCGCAGATCCTTGTTTCTAATCTGTGCAGCTAAGCGAGGTTGGGGCCTGCCACCAAAACATTGCCTGGACAGTTGCTCCCGGGCCTGTCTCAGCTGATCTACCTCCTTTTGCACACACCCCATGCCCAGTTGCCGAACCTTCTCCCAGAAAGTGGCATTGAAGTGATCATATAGCTGGGCATCCAGGGCATTCCAGGCTCTTATCTTATCTGAAAGACCCAATGTAATGTTGACTTTTGACTCCTGGCTTCTCATGTTGAGTTTAACATACACAATGTCCTCCAGGTCCCATGAAAGAAGCCTCCTCAGGAGGACCAAGGACTCATCAAAGTATTCAGCTATCATAACCAATGAGAAGAGACTCTCCATCTTCTTGATGAAGTCCGAGATGTAACCCTGGTCTTCTGTGGCATGGTCCTTGTCCCCACCCAGGTCATAGATCAATGTGTTGTGAGCATACATGGAAAACTTATCCTGGGGTTGGTAGTACTTCAGGGGATTGCTGAAGAAGGCATCCATAGAAGCATTTGGGACTTTCTTGAAGGAGAGGCAGTGCTGGTTATAATAACTGAAAAGTGATTCAAACATGGCAGCTGGTTCACGCAGAATGGTAACATATGTAGTATCATTAGGCATCAGCCGTTGTAACTCTGATGTGTTCAGACGCATGTGGTTGGCTACGATGCTGGGGTGTAGTGTGTAGGGGTGGACATATCGGGTGGAAAAGTTGCGGGGGTAGCAGAACTGGTGTTCGCAGTTGTGGTGCGGAAGGGCCACGGTGAGATTGTGCCGTTCTGCAAAGCGGAAGAGGATGTTTTGCACTGTGCTGCTGGCTGTCTTGTGTGTCTTCAGAAAGGCTACAGCAGTTAGTTTCTTCTGTGAGATGCCCGGGGAAGCACAATAAAAGGGAAGAGTTTTGGGAAGCCTGTAAAGAGGATAAAAGAGAGTTATGAGACATAGTCAGAAAGTAACAAACACAACACAAGCCCCTCGAAAACCAAACAATATAATCTCACTACACTTTCGACCTGGTTTACAGCACAGCACAACTACTCATGAAAGATCAGCAGAGTCCACAAAGAGAAGTACTAAACATTCCACAGGCATAGAGTTCCAGAACAAGGCAGAAAAACCCACAATTCGCACATCAGCAACGCTTCTTCTATGAAAATTATTAAGAGGAGGAAAAAAGCCTCAGTTCCCCCCTCCACCAAACCGAGAAACTCAGGTTGAAAACAGGTGGAGTTTTACAGGGTGTAATAAAGTCACTGGCATAAAAAACCTCCTCAATAATATTTCAATAGAGAAAAGCTTTGTGCAATGCAAGTGGAATATACTCTGCCTTGTATCAGGACCCCTATGATCTGAAAATGATTTTGAAAAGCCAAATTCTATTGAGTAAACAGAAAGACACCGCACATCGACGGTGGCCAGCGTTTCGCTAATCATAAGCTGCCTCAGGATGTGAAGTCACAGTCAATCTCTCAAATCAACTCCTCGATCAAACATGGTGGTTTTCCTCCTCTTAATAATTTTCATAGAAGAAGCGTTGCTGATGTGCGAATTGTGGGTTTTTCTGCTTTGTTCTGGAACTCTATGCCTGTGGAATGTTTAGTACTTCTCTTTGTGGACTCTGCTGATCTTTCATGAGTAGTTGTGCTGTGCTGTAAACCAGGTCGAAAGTGTAGTGAGATTACATAGTCAAAAAGTGCCATCTAGTTTCTTAGATCATGAGGAACTTTCTCTTCTCCTGCAAAGTTCTTGCCTCTTCAAGAGAACGCTCAGTTCTTCTACAGTCTACATTCCTATTTTGAAATTTTAAAAAAACCTGTTCACTTCTATAGAGACTCTGCTCTGTCACAGCTACACTCACTCCTTATTCCTGCCATGCATTGGCATAGCAAGGGTGAGAGGTGCCCCTCCCCACCCTCAACTCTGCCCCCCTGCTGCGCACCCCCCTTCCCCTGTACCTCCAGATGTTCACTGCCACGAGTAACAACTTCAACGTGCTCCTCGCAACTCTGTCTTTTGTTTCATGAGTAAATCAAGGACAATTTTTGCTTACCTTCAGTTATATCACTTTCTTATCCAGAGATAAATAAAAAAAGATTTGACATCGATATGTGAACATTTCTTAAGAAAGAACTGAATACTGTATTTCACGGGGTGTTCTAATTTTTTCACATGACTGTATGAGGATGGTGAGCTTGCTGTGGCCCAAGACTCTTAACAATTAAGATGGGCAAGTCACTTCACTCTCTGTTGTTGACTCTAGTATAAATTTACAGCCCAATATTAAGAGGACTTATCTGAATATCAGCAGCTACTACTTGGGCAAGTACCTTATCTGTGAATTTTCAGCAGCAGTATCTGGATAGTGCCGTTGAAAATTCTTACAGAATGCCCTGGCATTGTTCAGAAGCTCCCTTGATAACTGCAGATCAAGTTAGGATGGCATAAAGGCTGGTATATGAGGATGGTGAACTTGCTGTGGCAACAGAAAACAGAGGGAAACTTTGCCCAACAATATAACAGAAAAAAAAAAAAAACCACCACAGGCAAGTAAAGATGTCCACTCAACCAACTCAAAAGTTTAAAATGTGGATCTTGGTCCCAACAAGGATCCTAGTTTTAGCATAAGGATATGCCTTTCTCAGGGGACACTACAGAGAAAACATACATATATGGGAGTTTTTTTCTTTTTTTATGTTAATATGTTTTTTGGTAACTTTTATGTATATTTGCTAGTGGAAACCACTTAGATACTAAATGGTATATAAATGTTTTAAATAAATAAACACTGAAGATCAAATTTACATAAAATACATATAAATACGGCATAAATAACTGTATGTGAATTATTGAATTTAAACAAATGTACAACATGAGACCAATTGAGAAAAATGGATTAAAAAATGTGGTATAGAAATCCAGAAACATTGAGATAAAAATGGAAGCAGATATACAAACTACTATAATTAAATGCCATAAGACAAATAAGAAAAAAAACGGATGAAATAAGTAATAAAAATTCCATTGGCATTGAGTAACAATAATATTATAAACACAAAAATGCTAAGTACTAGAAAAAATGCATACTCTTTTTTTAGAAACCACACTAGACAATGAAATGGTGGGCATGACACTAGAAGATGAGGTAAGCCTGGTTTATGAGGCGTGGAAGGGCATAATAAAAAAAGTCTAAGTCCCCTTATGGCCTAAGGCCCTAAACGCTGAAAGTAGCAGCAGGGAAAATGTCCATTCTAAAAAAAAAAAAACCCATCCAAAATGAGGTTGTTTTTTTTTAGAATGGCCTACCTCTACGTTCAGCAGTTTAAGCACCCAGACCACCACTACGTCTAACCTTAGAACACATTATCAACCAAAAAATTGCCCAAGTCCCAAATGCCCAAAACAAGACCTTAGGCCAGTCCTTCGCCTAAAAGCTGGATTCTGTAACCGGTGTCTCTCAAAAACAACATCGGTAACAGAATCCCCCCACAACGATCACGGCAGGAGAGATGCCTAATCTCTCCTGTCACGATCCCCACCCCCACCCCGATCTGCCGTGAACCGCGACAGAAGAGATTCCTAATCTCTCCTTCCATGGTTCGCAGCAGTTCAGGGGAGAGGGGAACTTTTTTTAAATTTGATTATGAGCCCCATAGGCTATGGAGTGGGACATGCTACTCCCTCCCCCCCCCAAAAAATGGTGGCACAGCATTTCTTGCAAGAATTTGGAGATTAGGTTGGAGAGTGAAAAAACATGGAATTGGATTGGAGGGTGAGTGGGTGAATGAGTATTTAGAATTGGGGACAGTGGATAATAAGATTTAGTAGATACCCAAGATGTTAAGACAGGCTGGATGGTGTGAGACTGGATGAAGAAGATTAGGAAGATGTGTGAAGGACCCGGGTTGATAGGCAGTAGAAAGTGAGAGGGGACTGTGCAGGCAGGATGAGAGATGGTAGAAATGGCAAGGCTGCGAAACAGAGGAATAGAGAGATGGTCAAAGAGTGACAGAAGAAAGGGGCTTATAAGGGAATGAAAGGCAGGAAGAGTAGGAAGAGAGGGACGCAGGTGAGAGTGAAAGCATGGCTGACAATTTTGGGATTGATATTCAGATGGGATTTAATCAGGAAGGAAGGCTCCTACCTGGTTAAATCCCATTGACCAGCTCTGCCCCTGATATTCAGAGCCACTGCAACAAATAGTGCCGCTGAATTTCATATCCTACTGTTGCAGCTCTATTTAGTTAGTGCCAGGCTGGTCAATGGGGAATTGGGGTGGAGTGGGGGCAGTGCTGAGACCTTGCCCAGTTGCAAGCAATATTAAGTCAGCTAACTGGATAAGTGCCCGAATATTGTTAGGACATATCTGCTCTCTTACCAAATCTCTAAGCCCTTATCCGCCAACTCCACCGGGCACTCACCCAATTTCCCCCTCCCCCCCCCCCCCCCGGTCTAACCATTTGCCCAATTCCCTCAAACATTTCCTCAATCCATAAACCCTCCATCCACAAGTTCCTCATTCCCTGAGCTCCCCTCAGACACTCACCCAAATCCCCAAAGGCCTCCTCCCCAAGAACATACCCAATCCCCAAGGGTCCCTTCCCCAAGAATTCACCCAATCCCTCAGTCTCTTCCCCAAGCACTCATCCTATACACAAAGGCTCCCTCTCCAAGCCTTCACCCAATCCCCGAGTCCCCCTTTCTAAGCATTTATCCAATCCCCAAGGGCCCTAGCCCCAAGGACTCACCCAATCACTGAGTCCCTCTCTTCAAGCACTTACCCAATTTCCAAGGGCCCCCTTACCAAGCCCTCACACAATCCTCAAGTGCCTCTTTGAAGCAGTTACCCAATCCCTGAGCTCCTCTCCTCAATTCTATTTTCTTTCTTTGTTATTACTCTTCTTATGATTTGTGTTTCCTTTTAATTTCTTTGTGATTTTATTATTGTAAACCTCTCTGTTATTGCCTAAGGCCCTCTTTCATCAAGTGTTTTAGCACGGGCCAGTGCAGTAAATACTACGACGCTCATAGGAATTGAATGAGCATCGGAGCATTTTCCAAGGCAGCAGCACTACTGCAGCTTGATAAAAGGGGGCCTAAGGAAAGACGGTATATTAAATAAAATTAAGCCATAAACCATAACCATGTACCCAATCGTGAGGTTCCCCTCCCTAAGCCTTTTTACTATCTTAATTTTATCCAGGCACTGGGTACTGGTTTGAATACTGTCTGATACCTTGATAAGTTCCAGCAGCTGAGAATACACAGATATTCAATGCTAGAATCCAGATTAGGTCTGGCACTGAATATTTGGGTATAAAATGCCTTGGTGGCCTTCATTTAAAATTAGAAACGATGACTGCTGTGAGCTCAATATTGATCCTTTTTTTATATAGTCATTGATGCAACAAATAATTGTTTATTTTGTGTCAAGATATTTTTTGTTTAACAGTGCTAAATTCCTCTGCTATGTCTTTGCGTGTTGCTATTAATTAAAAAAAATGAATGAGGTATCTTGGATATTATTGCAATCTCTGTTATATATTCTTAATACAGTAAAACCTTGGTTTGCGAACATAATTCGTTCCAGAAGCATGCTTGTAATTCAAAGCACTCACATATCAAAACAAATTTCCCAATAGGAAATAATGGAAACTAAGATGATTCGTTCCACAACTCAAAAACTTTAATACAAAATACTAAACGTACTTGCATTGCAAGAGCTCGTTCATATAGAACAGTCGCTACATTCCTGCAGGGTCAGAGAAAGAAGAACCATCGGCTCAGTTGTGATGATGTGATGCGTGTATACTGTATGTACTCGTATTGCAGGACTTTGCTTGTTTAGAACAGTCACTACACTCTTGCAGCGTCAAAGAGAGAAGAACCGTCGGTTCAGTTGTGCTGTCTGTTTACCATATGTACTTGTATTGCAAGACATTGCTTGTATATCAAGTTAAAATTTAATTAAATATTTTGCTTGTCTTGCAAAACACTTACAAACCAGTTACTTGCAATCCAAGGGGTTTTTTTTAAATCAAATCTGGCTTTACTTGGCTTTAGCAGATATACTGTAGGCAGATCCAGAGCAGTTTTTCCTACTTTTCTATGTCTTTTAGCAGCAATTTAGATGTCAAACTATATTCATCATATATCATTTTAACACATATGGACCTCCAACAGAAGATTAGGTTCTTACCTCAATAATCTTATTTCCAGTAGAAAAGAACATGAGTTCTGAACCTGTGTGGCGTGCATGTTCATCCATAAGGAATGCAGAAGGCATCATCTATTTTTTCAATTCCACCTCCATGCATCACCAGGCACATGTCCTCTCTCCTCAGTTTGTACCAAAGCAGAGAAAACCCCTGAAAGAGAAGCATTAACAAGGAAGGGTGCTGGGAACTTCCCAATCACATATTTTTGATCTGCTCTGTCAGAAACCCTCATTAACAAATGCAACATAGTATCAACAAGATGGAATGAAAACAGCCACTTACCTGAATGCAACTAGCACTAATACTTGTATGGCAAGAGCAATCCTATAATGACACTTCTGTATCTCTGAAGTCGTAGCTTTGTATTGCTTCGTATTACTTGAGTGTCAGTAGACAAGTCTCTGCAGTATCATACCTGTCTGAGGCCAAAAGCAGGCTACTCTGAAAACTGATAGGTTGGGGTTTCAGGACTCATGTGCTTTTCTACTGGAAAGAAGATTATCAAGGTAAGAACCTAATATTCCATTCCAGTACAAAAAGTACATGAGTCCTAAACCTGTGGGACATATCAAAGCAGTCCCTCGAGCCTAGGGTGGGATAGAAGAGCCTTCTGCTAACACGACCCAAAAGCAAAATCCTTTAGTGCTGTTAAATCCACTTTGTACAACTTAGTAAATGTACATAGCATTTACATGTAGCTGCCCCAGAAATCTGCTTGGGCAAAACTGTCCTGGACTCTGTCCATATATTATGTAAATCACTTTGATTAGACTTTTTGTCAGTAAAGTGCAGTATATCAAATAAAATAACTAACTGAAGAAGCCACATTTCTGGTGGAATGTGCTTTCAAAGAAATTGGTGGACGTTTACCACATCCTATATAAGCAGAGGAAATAGCCGCCTATATGCATCTGGAAATCAAGGTCTTTGATGCCAGCCTTCCTGTGCGTCCAGAAACCATTAGGACAAAGAGATGATCCGACAACCAAAAATCATTGGTCACCTCCAGGTAACAAAAATGAACCCTTCTGACATCTAGACATGCTAATATTTTGTCCTGCTTCTTTACACCTATAGCCTGAAATGCCAGCAGTCGGACTTCCTGATTAAATGGAACGTCAACACCACCTTTGGCAGAAAAGAGGGAAATGTTCGCAGATACACTCCTGTTTTTGTAATTCTGAGGAATGGTTCTCTGCATGACAAGGCCTGGAGCTCTGAAACTCTTCTAGCTGAAATGATAGCTACCAGGAAGACCATCTTTAACGTGAGGTCCGTCAGCATGGCCTCCAGCAAGGGCTCTTAAGGGGCCTTGCTTAGGGCCCTCAACATGAGATTAAGGTTCCATGAAGGACAACCTTGATGCAACCACTCTGCTCCCTTCAAGAACCTGGAAATGTCAGGGTGAAACGCCAGTGAACCTCTCTCCAAATCATCTTGAAAACAGGAAATACTGGCCACTTAATCCTTTAAGGAACCAGCCACCAAGCCCTTCTTGAAGCAAAGAAAGGATTGCTGTTATTGGAGATCTAACTGGCTCTATCTGTTGCTCTGAATATTTATTTATTTAGATATGTGTCCCGTCCTCCCCAAAGAGCTCAGAACGGATTACAGTTTACCTTCACAGTGTTACAATATAGGGTTTACATACAGTGTGTTGCAATATATCTTCATATAGGAATACTTACTGATGCTGGTGAAGGGTTGAGGGAGTGACTAGGCAAAAAGGTAGGTTTTTACAGCTTTTTAAAATATCAATGTTGAAATGCTTTCCAGGGTTTCGCATAAGCTGCTACTGTCACTGGTTTCTTGGAGCAAAGGAGTGTAGCAATGACCATCTCCGAGTATCATACGATATTTACTACTACTAATATATTATTTCTATAGCACTGAAAGGAGTATGCAGCGCTGTACATGTTAATATGCAATAGAGTCCCTGCTCAGAGAAGCTTACAATCTAATTTAGACAGGACATTTCAGGGTTGGGGAGATTATAGTAGAGGAAATGATAAGTAGGTATAGGTATCTGACAGCAGTGAGTGGAAGTTAAGAGTTGAAGGCAGTTTCAAAAAAGTGGGCCTTTAGCTTGGGTTTGAACACTGCCAGGAATGGAGCATGGCATATTGATTCAGGCAGCCTGTTCCAGGCATACAGTGCTGCAAGAAAGAAGGGACGGAGTCTGGAGTTAGCGGTGGAAGAAAAGGGTACAGATAAAAGGGGCTTGTCCGATGAGAACAGATCACCGGGGAGGGGGGTGGAGGGGGAGCATAGGGGAAAAGGTAAGTGAGGAGAGATATCGGGGGGCTTCAGAGTGAGTGCACTTGTAAGTCAGCAAGAGGGACCACTCTCCCGGGTCCAGCGTCCATCAGCTGAGAACGTCGGCCTGAACCTTGTTCACTCCCACTACATGCGCTGCCAAGATGGCAAGCAGATGGTTCTTTGCCTAGCGAAATAACAGGCCTTCAGTTTTAACAGCGCACTCTTGGTGCCTCCTCACCTGTTGTTATAAGCCACTGCTGTGGCACTGGCTGAGAAGACTGACTGCTTTCCCTTCCAGGGTCTCTTGGAAGGCCCGTAACGTCATTCAAATGGCTCTCAGCTCCAATCTGTTGATGGACTATGTTCTCTGCAAAAGTTCCTAGTGGCCCTGGGCTGGATGACCTTCACAATGACATTCCCAGCCATAAAGGCTGGCATCCATAGTCCGGATCACCCACATTGCTATGCATAGAGGCAATCCTTCCAGTTTTAGTAGCCACTAATGCAAACTTTGATGGGATTCCACTGTCAACTCCATATGCATCTGAGTCTGTCTGTGGTGACCAGCGGGACAAGAGTGCACTCTGGAGAGGTCAAAGATTAACTTTAGCCCACAGTACCACCTCTATTGTTGCCACCATGGACCCTAAAACTATAGATAATGCCATGCAGTTGGGGCTGGCATTGCCAGAATCTCTAAAATATACTGTCTCAGCCTTCTGTCATGTTGAATACAATCCCCAAGTACTCCAGGGATTGCGAGGGATCCAGATAACTCTTTTAGAAATTGATCCAGTCCAGTTCTTGCAAGATGTGAATTAATTGTGTCACTGCCCTGTGGCCCTCTGCCTGGAACACAGCATTGATGAATCCTGGCTCTGTGCAAATGTGCTGCTGTCACTACCATTACCTTGGTAAAAGTGTGTGGTGCCAATGCTAGTCCAAATGGAAGTGCTGAAAATGCTTCTCCAGCACATGGAATCTGAGAAACCTTCTGTGCACCGGAAAAAAAATGGGGATATTTCCCCAGAGCAACCGAGACAATAACTGATCTTATTGTTTCCATATGGAACTCGGGCACATTTAAAGCTGCATTCTCCAACTTGAGATCTAGAATTGGTCTCCAGTCTGAATCTTTCTTTGGCACGATGAAGTATATAGAGTATTTGCCTGAGCCTGATTTGGCCTCTGGGACTTCTTCTACCACCTGGATCTGCAGCAGCTATTGCACTGTTTCTCATACTCTGGTTGCTTTCTCCGGCCTCCCCACCAGAGAGTCTATGAAAAAGTCTCAAGGTGACATAAAATTCAAGCTTGTACCCCTCTCAAATGATGTCAAGCAAAATCTATGTCTGTGCAAATCCATTCCCAGGCCTTCTGATAGTCTGCAAGTCTCCCACCTATACGGGGAAGATCAGAGAGGGATTTGGCATCATTGAGACTTTTTAGAACTGGGTGCCAAATGGACACCTGATATGGGTTTCATCCAGAGGCAACAAACCTCTGCCTAGTCCCTTGAAATGACTTCTGCAAAGAGAAGTTCACCAAAGACTGCCAAGGCCACCTGTAGCCTTGAAAGGATCCACATCTTGACACTCCAGGTGCCTTTGGCTTGCTATACAGGAGAGACTTAGGATGCCTGTCCATTACACTGGTCATAAGGTCATCTAGCCCTTTGCTAAAAATCATCTGCCCCTTAAAGGGCAGCTTGCTCAATGTAAAAGCCATATCTCCTGCCCATTGTCTGATCCAAAACATCCTGTGGGTGGAAACAGAGTAAGCAGATACTTTGCTCAGGACTCTAAGCACGTCATACATGGACAGGACAGTCGGAGGAGACAGACTCAGAAATGATAGAGGAAATCAAACAAAGATGTAAGACAGGCAATGTAATGATCATGGGAGACTTTAACTTTCCAGGGATAGACTGGAACCTGGGAACCTCAAACTATGGCAAAGAAATAAAGTTCCTAGAAATGATAGGGGACTGCTTCCTAGATCAAATGGTGGGACAGCCGACGAGAGGGAATGCCACCTTGGACTTGGTCTTAAATGGCATTACTGGTCAGACTAAAGAAGTAGAAGTCACGGTCCCGCTAGGGACAAGCGATCATAACATGATCAACTTTAAACTTGACATCGGGAAGGGGAAACGTATCAAAACCTTAACCACGACCCTCAACTTTATGAAAGGAAGATACGATAGCATGAGAGCCATGGTAAAAAAAACGGCTCAAGAAAAGGATGAACGCAATTAAATCGGTGGATCAGGCATGGTCCCTACTGGAAAATACTATCACGGAAGCACAAAATCTCTACATTCCGCAGATATCCAAAGGATGGAAAAATAAAAGCAAAGGAGAACCAGCATGGCTTACTAAAGAGGTGAAGGATGCCGTAAGAGAAAAGAAGAACTCCTTTAAAAAATGGAAATGTGAAAGAACTACAGAAGCCTGGAACAGCCACAAAGACAATCAGAAGAAATGTCACAAGGCGGTGAGGGATGCCAAAAAGGTCTATGAGGAGAAAATAGCACAAGAGGCCAATAACTTCAAGCCCTTTTTTAGATACGTAAAAGGGAAAAAACCTGCAAAAGAGGCACTGAGTCCGCTGGACGACCAGGGAAGAAAAGGGTGCATAATAGAAGACAAACAAATTGCTGACAGACTAAACTCCTTCTTTGCATCTGTCTTTACGAAGGAGGACATTACATCAATACCTGAAACAGTGAAAGTATTCAAGGGAGAAATAGAGAAAAGCCTCACCACATTAGAAGTGAATTTGGACCAGATATACTACCAGATCGACAAACTTAAAAGCAACAAATCCCCTGGACCGGATGGAATTCACCCGAGAGTATTAAAGGAGCTGAAGGTAGAAATCGGTGAACTACTGCAAAACCTTGCCAACCTGTCAATTAGAACTGGACAGATACCGGACGACTGGAAGATAGTGAATGTCACCCCAATTTTCAAAAAAGGATCAAGAGGAGAACCGGGCAACTACCGGTGAGTCTTACGTCTGTCCCTGGAAAGATGGTTGAGGCACTGATTAAAGATAGCATAGTCCGGCACTTGGATACACACGACCTGATGAGAGCCAGTCAACATGGCTTCAGGAAAGGGAAGTCATGCTTGATGAATTTACTACAATTCTTTGAAACAGTAAACAAACAAATCGATAACGGGGAACCAGTGGACATAATATACTTGGACTTCCAGAAAGCATTCGACAAAGTTCCACACGAAAGACTTCTCAGGAAATTACAAAGCCACGGAATAGAGGGAGACATACTAAGGTGGATAGGCAAATGGCTGGAAAACAGAATGCAGAGGGTAGGCATAAATGGGAAGCACTCAGACTGGGAGAAAGTGACTAGAGGTGTGCCCCAGGGCTCGGTTCTTGGGCCCATCTTATTTAATATGTTTATCAATGATCTAGAAGAAGGAACATCCAGTGAAATCATCAAGTTTGCAGACGACACAAAGCTATGTCGGACAATCAGATCACAAAAGGGCAGCGAGGAACTACAGAGAGACTTGAGCCAGTTAGAGAGATGGGCATAGAAATGGCAGATGAAGTTTAATGTGGAAAAATGCAAGGTAATACATTTGGGCAGAAAGAACAAGGAGCATGAGTACAGCATGTCAGGTGCAATTCTGGGTAGGAGTGAACAAGAAAAAGACCTGGGGGTACTGAAAGATAGGACCCTGAAACCATCAGCACAATGTGCGGTGGCGGCAAAGAAAGCAAATAGAATGTTGGGCATGATAAAGAAGGGAATCACGAGTAGATTGAAGAGGGTCATAAAGCCGCTTTATAGAGCAATGGTCAGATCACACTTGGAATACTGTGTCCAACACTGGTCTCCCTACCTAAAAAAGGATATAAAACTGCTCAAGAGGGTGCAGAGGCGAGCAACGAAGCTGGTAAAAAGTATGGAGAACTTGAAATACAAAGAATGACTTAGAAAACTGGGACTGTTCTCCCTTGAGAAGAGGAGACTGCGAGGGGGTCTGATTGAGACTTTTAAAATAATAAAAGGAATTGACAAGATAGAGCAGGACAAAAAGTGAAATGTCTTCCAGGATCCTCAGCTACCAGGAGTTCCAGGCAAATACTGACTATAATTAAGGAAGAAACTAAGGATTTTAACACTGATGTTGTTATCCATCTGGGAACAAATGACCTGGCCAACAACTCCACACTTGCATCACAGAAAGCTTTTCGGGAGCTTGGTGAGGGCGTGAAACCTTTTGTAAAGACTTTAGCTTTTTCTGAAATACTGCCTGCATATGGAAAGGGAGAGCAAAGAGTGAAAAACACAGAGGACTTTAATAGATGGCTCAGAGCCTGGTGTCATCAAGAAGGCTTCAGGTACATAGGAGGATGGGGAAATCCATGGAAGGACAAGAAGCTATATTGCACTGATGGGCTACATATTACTACAGCAGGAAAAAGAAACCTTGCAGAGAAATTTAGACAATATTTTTCTAAGCATTTAAACTAGAAGGTGGGGGTGGTGTATGTACGAAGGACAATTATAGAGACCACCCCCAGCAAAAGAAAAGATGTGATAGAAGTAAAGGCTGCAACATAAGCAATATCAGCAACTCATTTCTTAGTATTGCAACGGAAAGTGAAACGACACAAAAATCCATACGAAAAAGGAGATTATCGCTGAAAAATAGCTGGAAAGCGATGACCACAAATGCTCGCAGTCTAAGCAACAAAGTTCATGATCTGCAAGCCCTGATATTAGAGGCAGATCTAGATATTGTTGCTATCACAGAGACATGGTTCAGTGAATCACATGGATGGGATGCAAACATACCGGGATATAATCTTTTTAGGAAGGACAGAGATGGTCATAAAGGTGGAGGAGTAGCTCTCTATGTAAAGATCAATATCCAAGCGATCGAAATGCAAGGGACCTGGGGAGAAGAAGAAGCGATATGGATTGCTCTGAAAAGAGAAGATGGAACTTCTATCTACGTGGGTGTAGTCTACAGACCTCCGACTCAATCGCAGCAAATTGATAAGGATCTGATAGTGGATATCCAAAAGTTTGGAAGGAAAGAGGAGGTTCTGCTGTTGGGAGATTTCAACCTGCGGGATGCGGACTGGAATGTTCCGTCTGCGGAATCGGAAAGAAGTAGGGAGATTGTGGATGCCTTTCAAGAGGCTCTGCTCAGACAAATGGTGACGGAACCCACAAGGGAAAAAGCGATATTGGATCTGGTCCTCACAAATGGAGAGAGTATCTCTAATGTTCGAGTGGGTGCTCACCTGGGTAGTAGCGATCATCAAACGGTTTGGTTTGATATAACGGCTAAAGTGGAGAGCGGCCGCACAATACTTAAAGTCCTAGATTTCAAACGTACGGACTTTAATGCAATGGGAAAGTACCTGAAGAAAGAGCTGTTAGGATGGGAGGACATAAGAGAAGTGGAAAGACAGTGGTCTAAGCTGAAAGGAGCGATAAAAATGGCTACGGACCTTTATGTGAAGAAAATCAATAAAAACAAGAGAAAAAGGAAGCCGATATGGTTCTCCAACCTAGTGGCTGAGAAAATAAAGGCGAAAGAGTTGGCGTTCATGAAATATAAAAAAAACCCAAGAAGAGGAGAGCAGAAAGGACTACAGGGTGAAACTGAAAGAAGCCAAGAGAGAGATAAGTTTGGCGAAGGTTAAAAATGTAAAAAAGGGAGATAAAAATTTTTTCAGATATATTAATGAAAGGAGGAAGATAAAAAATGGAATTGCTAGGCTAAAAGATGCTGGGAACCAATATGTGGAGAGTGATGAGGAGAAAGCAAATGTGCTAAACAAATACTTCTGTTCTGTGTTCACAGAAGAAAATCCTGGAGAAGGACCGAGATTGTCTGGCAAAGTTACATGAGAAAATGGAGTAGATTCTGCGCCATTCACGGAGGAGGGTGTTTATGAGCAACTTGAAAAACTGAAGGTGGACAAAGCGATGGGACCAGACGGGATCCATCCCAGGATACTAAGGGAGCTCAGAGAGGTTCTGGCAAGTCCTATTAAAGACTTGTTCAACAAATCTCTGGAGACGGGAGTGATTCCTGGGGATTGGAGGAGAGCGGATGTGGTCCCTATTCATAAAAGTGGTCACAGGGATGAAGCAGGAAACTACAGGCCGGTGAGCCTCACTTCAGTTGTTGGAAAAATAATGGAAGTTTTGCTGAAAGAAAGGATAGTGTACTTCCTTGAATCTAATGGGTTAAGGATCCGAGGCAACATGGCTTTACAAAAGGTAAATTGTGCCAAACGAACCTGATTGAATTTTTTGATTGGGTGACCAGAGAGCTAGATCGAGGACATATGCTAGATGTAATTTACTTGGATTTCAGCAAAGCCTTTGATACAGTTCCTCATAGGAGGCTGTTGAACAAACTTGAGGGCTGAAGTTAGGACCCAAAGTGGTGAACTGGGTCAGAAACTGGCTGTCGGACAGACGCCAGAGGGTGATGGTTAATGGAAGTCGCTCGAAGGAAAGGTGAGTAGTGGAGTCCCTCAGGGATCAGTGCTGGGGCCAATCCTGTTCAATATGTTTGTGAGTGACATCGCTGAAGGGTTAGAAGGAAAAGTGTGCCTTTTTGCAGATGATACCAAGATTTGTAACAGAGTAGACACCGAAGAGGGAGTGGAAAATATGAAAAAGGATCTGCAAAAGTCAGAGGAATGGTCTAATGCCTGGCAACTAAAATTCAATGCAAAGAAATGCAGAGTAATGCATTTGGGGATTAATAATAGGAAGGAACCGTATATGCTGGGAGGAGAGAAGCTGATATGCACGGATGGGGAGAGGGACCTTGGGGTGATAGTGTCCGAAGATCTAAAGGCGAAAAAACAGTGTGACAAGGCAGTGGCTGCTGCCAGAAGGATGCTGGGCTGTATAAAGAGAGGCGTAGTCAGTAGAAGGAAGAAGGTGTTGATGCCCCTGTACAGGTCATTGGTGAGGCCCCACTTGGAGTATTGTGTTCAGTTTTGGAGACCGTATCTGGCGAAAGACATAAGAAGACTTGAGGCGGTCCAGAGGAGGGCGACGAAAATGATAGGAAGCTTGCGCCAGAAGACGTATGAGGAGAGACTGGAAGCCCTGAATATGTATACCCTAGAGGAAAGGAGAGACAGGGGAGATATGATTCAGACGTTCAAATACTTGAAGGGTATTAACGTAGAACAAAATCTTTTCCAGAGAAAGGAAAATGGTAAAACATAATTTGAGGTTGAGGGGTGGTAGATTCAGGGGCAATGTTAGGAAATTCTACTTTACGGAGAGGGTAGTGGATGCCTGGAATGCGCTCCCGAGAGAGTTGGTGGAGAGTAAAACTGTGACTGAGTTCAAAGAAGCGTGGGATGAACACAGAAGATTTAGAATCAGAAAATAATATTAAATATTGAACTAGGCCAGTTACTGGGCAGACTTGCACGGTCTGTGTCTGTGTATGGCCGTTTGGTGGAGGATGGGCAGGGGAGGGCTTCAATGGCTGGGAGGGTGTAGATGGGCTGGAGTAAGTCTTAACAGAGATTTTGGCAGTTGGAACCCAAGCACAGTACCGGATAAAGCTTTGGATTCTTGCCCAGAAATAGCTAAGAAGAAAAATTTTAAAAAATTAAATTAAAAAAAAAAAAATATTTAAATTGAATCAGGTTGGGCAGACTGGATGGACCATTCGGGTCTTTACCTGCCGTCATCTACTATGTATGTTACTATGTTACTATGTTATTTACGATGTCAAATGTGACTAGGACAAGAGGTCATGGACTGAAGCTGAGGGGGGACAAACCCAGGACAAATGCCAGGAAGTTCTGCTTCACACAGCGAGTGGTGGACACCTGGAACGCTCTCCCGGTGGAGATTGCTGCAGAACCCACTGTTCTAGGATTTAAGGGCAAGTTAGATGCACATCTCCTCGAAAGGCGCATAGAGGGATACCGATGACTAAGTTTTCACCAGGTTACACCTGGCTGGGCCTCCACGTGAGCGGATCACCGGACTTGATGGACCCAGGGTCTGATCCGGAGATGGCAGTTCTTATGTTCTTATGATTTGTGACACCAGACAGTACAGTCTGGGGGTATGCACTTGCCTCCAGTCCAAAGTCGGAGCCTAGTGTAGCATTTTATGGCAAGCATACACCACAAAGGAAGCCGCTATAGCTGCCTTAGAACTCAAAGCCAAGACCTCAAATTTCCTTTTCAGTATCAGATCCAGTTCACAGTCCTAAGCATTCTTCAGGACCACACTGCCTTCACTAGGAAGAGAAGTATGCTTTGTAACCTGTTCCACCAAGGAATCTATCTTAGGTGGCGTAAACAGTTGCTGGAAATCGGGAGCCATGGAAAACAGCTTAGTCATCGCCCTAGCCCTTAACAAGGGCTCCTCTGGCATCTCCAAATGCTCTGTCAGCATCTTAGTGATATCAGGATGCAAAGGAAAAAATGTAGGCTGTGTCTTGGAGCTGCTCAGCAAAATGAGCGTTGTGTCAAGGCAGTTTGCTGAACATCTAAATCTAGTTCCCTCAGTGAGATTGCAATGATCTCATTTAAGCTGGCCGGCTTAAAAGAGCCTGTATGTACAATGTTGAATCCTCTCCCTGGTCTAGGGCTGCTATAGCCTCCTGGTTACACTCACCCCACAAAAACCTGCGTCTCCTACAGAGGAAACACTTCTGGAGAGAAGAGGCATAGATTTGGTACCCCAATCTTTCTCTGGAGACCCCTTTCTTATAAGGGAGCCAAATTCTGTAGGATAAACCTGCTTGCGTGATACCAAGAACAGCCTCAGCTGGACCTGGGGACTGTTTGCACTTCACATAGGCATCATACATGAGAGCCACAAAATCAGAGTCAAAAACTTGACTTGAGTCCCTGGAGGACCCCCCCAGAGGACCTCTATAGGACTCCCTCAAGGGATCTCCCTGTAATAATGACGTCCGTGCAGTTTTGCTTTGCTTGTGGTGCTGAATTGCAAGTAGAAAGTTCCAGGAGGGATTTGTGTCCCACGTCTCAAGCTTTCTGTGCCTCTGAACCTCTGGAAGATCCTAGGGAGCTAAGCCCACTGCTCCTCCCCTCATGTGCAATGACTCGCAGTGCATGGGTGCTCCTCAGGTGCCCATCCAGCATAAAAAGCACATGATACAGTGGTTAAACCACTTGTGGAGTCCATCCTGACTGTTATTAGATCTAAATGAGGTGTCTTGAGGCAGGGAGAGGCTTTTTAAAAAAAATCAGAAAATCTAAGATGGCCACCACAGCAGTAATTTTGGTGCTAAAAACAGCCTGGGGGAGCTACAGAAATGAACAAAATATGTAAAAAAAAACAACAACCAACCAACAACAACAGGATTTTAGGGGAGGATGACTCTCAAGGAAGCACCAGAAACTCTTTTTAAAAAAAAATCCCAAAACAACTCCTCCCGATGTCTGTCATAAACAATAATGGGCTATACTCACTGTGCTGCAATGTGCTGTGTCTGCATTAGTTCTCACTGTAGCTGGATAAAGGAAAAGCTTTTATGCTTCAGACAAACAAGCAGGATATTTAGGGGCTTGTCTCTTTGGGCTGCCTTTTACATAGACTGAACAAGCTTGAAACTCTCTACCCTCACCAGTCTCTACTCGATTCTTGGAGGGGTGGGGGGGACACAGCCAGCACCTGCAAGGTCTCCTGACCAGTGTGGAGCCCAAATACAGCCTGCGCTCATGTGCATCAAATAAAACCAAGTGAGCAGACTTCTGAGAGCCGAACCCTGAACCGAACCAAGTGTTAGAGCAGGCTGGCCAGACAGGTGCCCCGCAGCAAAGGTAGCCAACCCAGCTAGAAACCTCAGAACACCGAATCTGTAGCTTTTCCCAGGCAGAGGTGTCCCAGGACTACTGGGGAACTCTATAGCACCCAATGCCTTGAAAAAAAAACATTGGATAACACCTGAAAGTAAGAAATTTAAACAGAGCAGATGAAAAAGACACCCTCTCACTTGCTTGCAAAAGGATAAAACTAAGGAAAGAGAGCAATGCCCGGTGATGCACGGAGGCAGAATTGAGAACGTAGATGGTGCCTTCTGCATTCCTCATGGGTGAAGATGCACTACCCACAAGTTCAGGACTCGTATGCTTTTTGGAACGAAAGATTAGGCAGGCAGGAACACTTTGAACAACCTGTCGAAGCTTCTCCTGATGGGAGACAGGCAGGAACACTTTGGTTTATCCCGTGTGAAACTGAACTCCATACTTTAATCCATACTTTATTCCAGGACTAGTGGGTTATTTCCATCTACCCGCCAGGACTTTGAAGGAAGCAACAAAATTTAAGAGAACTAAACCCATCCCCCTCATACCTCATCACTGTGTGAGTGCCTCAGTTCCTCAGTCAGCCTAAAAGCAGCCAGGAAATCTGTAAAGGACAAAAACAAGAGAAAGGGGAACACAGACAACTTCCCGACAAGTAAATTAATTCTGCTAATATCAACAAATGCACAAATGCAAAAAGAGCAACAATGAAAAACGAGAGAACAGGGTTAGGAAACATTAGAAACCAGAACGATAAAACAGTGTTATAAGGAGTCACAGCCTGCACTGTCAGAAGGGGATACCTGAAACAGGGACCCTCCCAAACCAAGTGCTAAACCCTTTCTGATTGCAGTCTTATAAAGGCTGGTCATAAAACAGAAATCCAGCTTACCAGTACTTTGCTGATTGGCAAATCAGCAAAGAATAGGGTGGGTTCCTGGAATAAAGTGTGGATTTACACGAAAGAAGATTAGCAAAGGTTAGAACCTAATCTTTTGTTCTTGTACAATCCCACTTTATTCCGGGACCAGTGGGATATAATAGAGCAGTCCCAAAAAATCAGGGTGGGACTGATGAGCCTGATGCTAGAACAGAGGCACCAAAAGCATCCTGCTTGGCTGCCACATTAATCCTGTAGAACTTGGTGAATGTATGTAAGGAGGACCAGTTAGCGGCCCTGCAAATCTCATCCCGAGAAACATCCAATGACTCTGCCCAAGAGTCACCTCTGGTTGAATGAGCCTGCACCACGAGGGAGGGGTGGGGAGGGCTTCTTTCCAGCCATCAAATGTCCAGGCGAATCCACCTGGAAGCTGGACTACCTTTGTGGGCAGGACCTGTCAGAACAAACAGGTGTCATAACAATAATCTATAAATCTAATCTTTGATTTTATATACTGATTCATTCCTACAAAAGGGCTTGACTCAGTTAACAAAATATTAATAAAATATACAAGAGATTAGAGCAAAAACTGTATCTTTTATGCCACCTGGTCCTGCTCCCTTGAACCAGAGGAAGCAAAAGCAGGAAGCCGGTCTTCCTGATCCATATGGAAAACGTAGACTACTTTCGGAAGAAACGAAGGAACAGTACACAGTATCACAGTGGAATCCATAATATGCAGAAAGGGATCCCTGCAGGAGAGAGCCTGATGCTCCGAACCCCTGCAGGCTGAAGTAATAGCCACCAGAAAGACATAGAAACATGATGGCAGATAAAGGCCAAATGGCCCATCAGACATGCCTATCCCAGGCCCTTTTGAATTCAGACACAGTCTGTCTCCACCACCTCTTTCGGGAGACTGTTCCATGCATCTACCACCCTTTCTGTAAAAAAGTATTTCCTTAGATTACTTCGAAGTCTATTTATCTCTTAACTTCACCCTATGCCCTCTCATTGCAGAGTTTCCTTTCAAATGAAAGAGACTTAACTCATGCGCTTTTATAATACGTAGGTATTTAAACGTCTTGATCGTGAGATCCATCATAGAAACATAGAAACATAGAAAGATGACGGCAGAAAAGGGCTATAGCCCATCAAGTCTGCCCACTCTACTGACCCACCCTGATAAGTCTAGATGCTAGTGATTCGTGCTATGTAGGGATCCCACGTACATGTCCCATTTACTTTTAAAGTCAAGCACGCCGGTGGCCTCGACCACCTGCACTGGAAGCTTATTCCAGTGATCTACCACCCTTTCCGTGAAAAAATACTTCCTGGTGTCACTACTAAACTTCCCTCCTCTGAGTTTAAGCGGATGCCCTCTTGTGGTCGAGGGTCCCCTGGGCAAGAGGATGACATCTTCCACCTCGACCCGTCCTGTGATGTATTTAAATGTCTCAATCATGTCCCCTCTCTCCCTGCGTTCCTCTAGAGTGTAGAGCCGCAGTCTGCTCAGTCTCTCTTCGTATGAGAGACCCTTGAACCCCAAGATCATCCTAGTGGCCATCCTCTGAACCGACTCGATTCTAATCACATCTTTACGGTAATGTGGCCTCCAGAACTGCACACAGTACTCCAGATGAGGTCTCACCATGGTCCTGTACAGCGGCATTATGACTTCTGGTTTCCGACTGACGAAACTTCTTTTGATACATCCCATCATTTGCCTTGCCTTGGATGCAGCCTTCATGTCTGCACTGATGATTACTCCCAAATCTCGTTCTGCTGAGGTCGTGGCTAATGTTTCTCCATTTAGGGTGTAAGTTCTGCATGGATTTCTGCTACCGAGGTGCATGACCTTACATTTCATAGCATTGAAGCCTAGCTGCCATGTCGAGGACCAGTTTTCCAACGTACGAAGGTCCTGTGTCATACTATCCTGTAAAAAGCTTTCACTTACTATGTTGCACAGTTTTGCATCGTCGGCGAATAACGTTGCTTTACCCTGTAGCCCTCGTGTCAAGTCCCTTATGAATATGTTAAAAAGGAGAGGACCCAGGACCGAGCCCTGCGGCACTCCGCTGGTCACCTCTGATGTTTCAGAAAGGGTACCATTGACCATCACCCTCTGAAGTCTACCACTCAGCCAATCATTGACCCATGCGGTTATCGTCTCGCCCAACCCCATTGATTTCATCTTATTTAGTAGCATCAGAGACACCTTATTTAGTAGCATCAGAGACACCTGCTCCAGAGGCTCATATGGCGGACGAGCCAGAGAGCGAAAAATCAGATTAAGATTCCAGGCTGTACAGAAAAGGCACAAGCAGTGGCGTACCTAGCATATGTGACACCCGGGGCCCATCATTTTTTGGCACACACCCCTCCCCATCTGTACGAAAAACATGATTTTTAGTAACAAGCCACATATCACACATGAGTACCTAGGAAAAGGCAGCATCTTACATACTGCAGTAAGCAGTACAACATCAATACACCCATTGTAAAACTAAACAAGCCAGACTAGTACAGATCAATCCTACGTCAATCCTAACAAAAAACCATGTCTTTCGAACACACAGAACACAGAAAACACCTTTGCCTAGTATGGAATATGTCATCACAAACTAACCCCTCCCCCTTTTACAAAACTGTAGTGTAGATTTTAGCCACGGTGGTAACAGCTCTGATGCTCATAGAATTCTGGAACAACAAAAAGAAATCCAACCAGATCTGCAGAATAAACAGCGAAGCAGGAGAACAAACAAAAACTGCAGACAATGTACACGATGCAGGCAAAAATTTATTATCCCAAAATAAAATGCAGGAATATAAAAACCTTATTAACAACCAAGGGACCCAACACGGTCCATGTTTCGGACAAACACCTTCATCAGGGGTCCATGGTAAATAAGGTATAAAGTGTACCGCAAAAAATGAAGATAACAACAATTGCCTGTATATTAATTCTGCCGAAAGTGCTGCCAAAAATGAAGTCACTCAACAGAAAAAAGTTTTGTAAAAGGGGGGATAAAATAGAAATACATAGACAAAGGTTAAATTGAACCAGCAAGAAGCTGGACTCTGCATACAATGCAACACCACAGAAACAGTGACACATGTCTCCTAAAGCAATAAATAAATAGAAAATTTTTGTTCTACCTTTGTCTTCTCTGGTTTCTGCTTTCCTCATCTTCTTGTTACTCTCTTCCTTCCATCCACTGTCTCTCTTCTCTCTGCATCTTCCATTTGCTCTGTTACTGTGCCTCTCCCTTTCTCCCTCCTTCCAAATTGGTCTGGCACCCATCTTCTTCCCACCGCTCCTCCCATAGTCTGGCATCTCTGTTTTCTTCCCTGCCAGTGTCTTCTCCCCACTTTCTCTTCCCCATTTTACTGCAGCATCTTCTCCCCACTCTGTTCCTCATTTCCCTTCAGCATCTTCTCCCCACTCTCTGTTCCCCATTTCCATTTAGCATCTTCTTCCCACTCTGTCTTCCCCATGTGCTTTCAGCGTCCTTCTCCCCCCTCTGTCTTCCCCATGTGCTTTCAGCATCCTTCTCCCCCCTCTGTTTTACCCTGTTTTCCTCTCCACCCCACATTTCTCCCTTTCTCCCTCCCTGCCCCTTACCTTTGTGGCGCTTTCTCCCCCCCCCCCCCGGCCCGGTCCGACAAACCTCCCTGCCCTGTGGCCGGCGATGTTTAAACTGCCTTCTTACAGCAGCCGGAGCGTTGTAGTTGCATATGGCTGCCGTAAAGGTCATCTCTGATGCAACTTCCGGTTGCATCAGAGATTACCTTTACGGCAGAAACACGGAGTTTCAACGCTCTAGTTCAGGGGTGCCCACACTTTTTGGGCTTGCGAACTACTTTTAAAATGACCAAGTCAAAATGATCTATCAACAATAAAAATTTTTTAAAAACCCACAAAGCACACTGTACGCTGAGAAAATGTTAATTATCATTCCTATTCTGGGGGTTTTTTCAAAGAGGTCAAGCAGATGACTCTATGCACTGTCACCTCAGTAACAACCATACAAAAATAGACAAATACCCCCCTCCATTTTTACTAAAGCACAATAGCAGTTTTTAGCACAGGGAGCTGCGCTGAATGCCCAGGGTTGCTCTCGACGCTCATAGGCTCCCTGCGCTAAAAAACGCTATTGTGGTTTAGTAAAAGGGGGGTCCATAGTGCAAAATATAGATAGCAGATATAAATTCAGACTCATTTTGAGCACTAAATTTAAGATAAAATCATTTTTTCTACCTTGTTGTCTGGTGATTTCATGAGTCTCTGGTTGCACTTTCTTCTTCTGACTGTGCATCAAATCTTTCTTCCCTTCTTTCAGCCTGTATGCTTCCTCTCCTCCAGACCTCATTCCCTCCCCCAACTTTTTCTTCCTCTCTCCCTGCCCTTTCTTTCTTCCTGCCTCCCTTTCTTTTTTCTCTCTTCATGCCCCCTTTCTTTTTCTCCGTTTCCCTTCTTTCCTTCTGTCTCCCTGCCTGCCCCCTTTCTTTCTTTCTCCCTGCCCTCCCCCAAGCCATTGCCGCCGCCATTGGGGAACAGCCCCCCAAGTCACCGCCATCGGGTAACATGCCCCAAAGCCGCTGCAGCCCCAATCTCTTCTTCCCTGCGTCTTCCCTGCATCGGGCCGACCAGCATTCCTCTCCCCGACATCAATTCTGCCGTCGGAGAGGAAGTTCTGCCCAGCTAGGCAGCGATTGGCTGGCCCGAACTTCCTCTCCGACAGCAGTATTGACATCGGGAAGAGGCAGGCTGATCGGCCTGGTAGAATTTTCCGGACCTGGCAGGCTGTGCACCCCCCTAAGGCTGCACCCGGGGCGGACTGCACCCCCGCCCCCCCCTTGGTACGCCACTGTGTTGCCTACACATCCCAGAAAGGAACTCAGCTTTGGGGTTATTGTAGCTGCATTTCCTGTGGTTGGGCAGGGTTTTCTAATACCACTTTCCTCTCTAAGCTGCTGAGCAGTGATGCTACACTGGGGGGGGGGGAATGATAGGATAGGAGACAGGGAGCTAATGTGAGAGGAAGCTCCACAAGGGTGGAGGGAAAGGGATAGCAGACGGGGAATTGATGGACCATAGGAGAAAAGGGGAAAGAAGAGGAGGCAGGGAGTTGCTGGATCACAAGGGTGGAGAGGAAAAGAGGGTGGGATAAGAAGCTGCTGCACCATAAGCGTGGAAGGCAAGAGAGAGTGGACAGGGAGCTGCTGATCCATAGGGGTAGAGGGGAAAGGAGAATGGACAGGAAGTTGCTAGACCATAGGGGTGAGGTGGACACTCTGGTGTATGAGAATGGTGAGTTTGCTGTGGAACAGGAGCTCAAAGTAGGGATAGGGTAGACACATACCAGTTGAAGAGGGTGCCCTGATGGATGAGGACACTGAGGGTGAAGAATCCCACCAGCATCAGCAGGACTTTTTTCCTTGACATGTTAAGCAGCAGTTGGTAGGACCACAGGGTACAAGTCATAGCATCAGACACTGAACTCTCAGAGGGGGGAGGTTTAGCCTCCACCCCCACCCTTCTAACCCGGCACCATCTGGTAGACGTAGTCAGAATGCATTGGTGTGTGAGATGCAGATTTAGCTCATGGGGATTGTGTGTCGCCGTAGCTATGAGAAGAAAAACCTATGAGAAAAGAAAAACATAGTCAATTTATAGAACAGTACGTTACTTGAGTCACAGTATACAAAACCTTTTAAATAAATAAAACTTAGAGAAGTCACATAGATAAGATGGAGGGAGACGGCTGACAGCTGAGAGAGGGAGTACTGTATGTATGTAAGATTAAGACACAGGCAAACTAGACATGTGTCTTGGGCTCAGAAGTTTAGAGGGGGTCCTATTAAATGTGCTAAGGACTCGGGAACCCTGGATTGTCAACTGTCTGGAATTTTTTTTCTACAAATTTGCAAATTACCAGGTTCAGAGTAAAAATGATGGCTAGAATAGGATTACCACCTGTCCAAGAAAATCCAGACATGTGCTCTTTTTAGAGGACTGTCCAGGTGTCCAGACTGGTTCTGTAGGCGCAATTCATGCAAAAGGTAGGTGCCAGAAATGTAGGCCTTGAAAACCCTGGCCTATGTTTCCGGAGCCTACCTTTTCCGAAGCTGCCATTTTATAAATGGCGCCATCGCTTGATTGGCACACGATCGGTGGCTGATTTTAAGGCAGCCATTGACAAAAGAGCCATTTATAGAATCCGGGCCTAAATATCTTACAAAAGGACTGCTATAGGCCGGGTATGTAGGACCTACTACTTAGAGCAGTGGTCTCAAACTCAAACCCTTTGCAGGGCCACATTTTGGATTTGTAGGTATTTGGAGGGTCACAGAAAAAACAGTTAATGTCTTATTAAAGAAATGACAATTTTGCAAGAGGTGAAACTCTTTATAGTTTATAAATCTTTCCTTTTGGCTAAGTCTTAATAATAATATTGTCATTTATAGCTAACATAAGAACATAACATAAGAACATAAGCAGTTCCTCCGCTGGGTCAGACCAGAGGTCCATCGTGCCCAGCAGTCCGCACACGCAGTGGCCCAACAGGTCCAGGACCTGTGCAGTAATCCTCTATCTATACCCCTCTATCCCCTTTTCCAGCAGGAAATTGTCCAATCCTTTCTTAAACCCCAGTACCGTACTCTGCCCTATTACGTCCTCTGGAAGCGCATTCCAGGTGTCCACCACACGCTGGGTGAAGAAGAACTTCCTAGCATTCGTTCTGAATCTGTCCCCTTTCAACTTTTCCGAGTGCCCTCTTGTTCTTTTATTATTCGAAAGTTTGAAGAATCTGTCCCTCTCTACTCTCTCTATGCCTTTCATGATCTTGTAAGTCTCTATCATATCCCTTCTAAGTCTCCTCTTCTCCAGGGAAAAGAGTCCCAGTTTTTCTAATCTCTCAGCCTATGAAAGGTTTTCTATCCCTTTTATCAGACGTGTTGCTCTTCTCTGAACCCTCTCGAGTAACGCCATTTCTTTCTTAAGGTACGGCGACCAATATTGGATGCAGTACTCCAGATGCGGACGCATCATCGCCCGATACAACGGCAGGATAACTTCTTTCGTTCTGGTTGTAATACCCTTCTTGATTATGCCTAGCATTCTATTTGCCTTCTTAGCGGCCGCTGCGCACTGTGCCGTCGGCTTCATTGTCATGTCCACCATTACCCCCAAGTCCCTTTCTTGGGTACTCTCATTCAATAACATCCCTCCCATCGTATAATTGTACCTCGGGTTTCTGCTTCCCACATGTAGCACTTTACATTTCTCAACGTTGAACTTCATTTGCCGTCTCGTCGCCCATTCCCCTAGTTTGTTCAGGTCTCTTTGCAATTCTTCGCAGTCCTCTTTAGTCCGAGCTCCACTAAATAGTTTGGTGTCGTCCGCAAATTTTATTATCTCACACTTCGTCCCTGTTTCTAGATCATTTATGAATATATTAAATAGCAACGGCCCAAGCACCGAGCCTTGCGGGACACCACTCGTGACCCTCCTCCAGTCCGAGTAGTGGCCCTTCACTCCCACCCTCTGTTTCCTACCCGCCAACCAGTTTCTGATCCATCTATGTACATCTCCTTCCACCCCATGGTTCTTCAGTTTCCGAAGTAGGCGTTCGTGGGGTACTTTGTCAAAGGCTTTTTGGAAGTCTAGATATATGATGTCTATGGGGTCACCTCTGTCCATCCGTTTGTTAATTCCTTCAAAGAAGTGCAATAAGTTTGTTAGGCACGATCTCCCCTTGCTGAAACCATGTTGGCTGGTTGTCAGAAGTTTGTTTCTTTCAAAATGTTCGTCGATGTTGTCTTTTATAAGTGCTTCCACCATTTTCCCTGGAACCGAGGTCAGACTCACCGGTCTGTAGTTTCCCGGGTCACCTCTTGATTCCTTTTTAAAGATGGGCGTAACATTGGCTATCTTCCAGTCCTCTGGGATCACACCTGTTTTCAGGGATAGATTGCAAATTTGCTGCAGTAATTCCGCTATCTCCTCCTTTAGTTCCTTCAGAACCCTTGGATGGATTCCGTCCGGACCCGGGGATTTGTCAGTTTTTAGTTTTTCTAGCTGCCTGCGTACGTCTTCCAGGCTCACTTCCATGGATGTTAATTTTTCTGCTTGATCTCCCTTGAAGATTTGCTCAGGTTCCGGTATGTTGGATGTGTTCATTTGTAAATACAGACGAAAAGAACATGTTAAGTCTTTCTACTACTTCTTTCTCTTCCTTCACCACTCCCTTCCTGTCTACATCGTCCAGCGGTCCCACCTCCTCCCTGGCTGGCTGCTTCCTTCTAACATATCTAAAGAATGGTTTGAAATTTCGAGCTTCCCTGGCTAGCCTCTCTTCATACTCTCTTTTGGCTTTTCGAACCACACGGTGACATTCTTTTTGATACTTCCTGTGCTCTTTCCAGTTGTCCTCAGTTTTGTCCTTTTTTCATTTCCTGAATGAATATTTCTTATTTCCTATCGCTTCCTTCACTATTTTAGTTATCCACGCCGGGTCTTTTGTTCGACTCTTTTTACACCCCTTTCTGAATCTGGGGATAATCAGATTTTGCGCCTCGCTCACAGTGTCCTTGAAAAAAGACCAGGCATGTTCTACCATTTGCCATTTTCTGGAAGTGTTCTTAAGTTTCTTCCTTACCATTTTTCTCATTGCTTCGTAGTTTCCTTTCCTGAAGTTGAAAGTTGTCATTATGGTTCTATTTCCTTTCGGTATTCCTACTTCGACCTTGAACTTGATCATATTATGATCGCTGTTTCCCAACGGTCCTACTATTTCCACTTCCTTTGCAGGTCCCTTTAACCCATTTAGGATTAGATCCAGAGTGGCATTTCCTCTCGTCGGTTCTCTTACAAGCTGCTCCATGAAGCAATCTTGTATAGCCTCCAGGAATTCTGTCTCCCTAGCGCATTTTGAGCTTCCAAGACTCCAATCTATCCCAGGATAGTTGAAGTCTCCCATAATAACCGTGTTACCGCTTTTGCATTCACGCTTCATCTCGTCTTCCATTTCTTCATCGATATCTCTGGTTTGCCCGGGTGGTCGATAGTATAGACCCATCTTTATTTCGGGCCCTTTCCTTCCCAGTATTTTAACCCATAGCGATTCCAGCTTGTTGGTCGTCTCTGCTTTGTCCATTTTTGTAGACTGTATGCTTTCTTTTATGTATAGGGCTATTCCACCTCCTTTCTGTCCTGACCTGTCCTGGCGATAGAGCTTGTACCCTGGCAGTGCTGTATCCCATTTGTTTTCTTCATTCCATCACGTTTCAGAGACTCCAATGATGTCTATGTCTTCTGCATTGGCCATGGATTCATATGATCATGGACATATGATCAAGAAACTGTTTTATTTTACTTTTGTGATTATGATAAACATACCGAGGGCCTCAAAATAGTACCGCGGGCTGCATGTGGCCCCCAGGCCGCGAGTTTGAGACCACTGACTTAGAGCATCTGCTTACTGTCTGATATCTGCAGAGGAAAGGCGGGGATCTCGGAGAGAGAAATTGTTACTGCGGATGGACAAACTAGTTGGGCCATTTGGCCTTTATCTGCCTTCATGTTTCTATGTTTCTATAGCTTTTGTTATCACAGCTCTAGTTAAATTCTCAACTTAATAATAAAATATTTCTTAAATTAAATCAAAGTGAAGTGCTCAGACCTTTTAACCAGTGCTTTAGTGATGTCACTAACTTGAGATTAACAAGGGGACCATCATCGCCTTCACTGTCCCCTGACCACCCTTTATATACAAAGCACTCCACGTGCGTTGAAATATCCAACAATGTACTTATCTTTGCCGGGTGGTTGATAGTATGACGTTATTCCTCAATAATGATAAAGTGCCTAAAACTTGTGCTGATGAATTAAAATAAGCTGTTGTAAGCCGTTCTTTCTATAGTCCCTGTCCCCCCGACCCGAGTTTCATCTCTTCATCAAGGAGGCACACTAATACTAAAAACAAATAAAAAAAAATGTTTATTAAATCAAAAGTCATTTAAAAGCCTGGATATCATATAATATAACTAATTCCATTTAAATAGATCTCTTATACCCAATTGGATCAAATCAATACATTTTCATACCTGTTACTGGCTCACTAGGACAGGACTAATCCAAAGTGTTGGGAGAACTGAACTTCCGACCTCAGGACTTTTGGTTTTATAGGTAAACTGACAGGGGGGGGAGGGGAGAGAGGAGCTCCTCTGGGCCGAACCAGAAATGATGTCAAAATAAGGGGACAGAACCCTAGATGGACCTTTACACCAGTAACCAATCTATGTCTGAATTAGAGAATGATACGGTGACAAAATTCAGCACCGTCCCCGTCCCCGCGGATAACCGCGGGAAATAATCCCATAACATTTTCTAGTGTCTATTTCAATCTCAAGCCTTCTACACCAGCATTCTTCAAAGCAAAGCTTGCGGGTCAGTGGTTGTGGCCATTCATACCCTGATTCTTCGCTCTCTCTGTAAAGAATGACATGAAGATGGTTTCCCGCGGTTATCCGCGGAGATGGGGACGGTGATGAATTTTGTCACCGTGTCATTCTCTAGTCTGAATTTAGACCCTCCGTTGTTAAAAGTTCGCCAGTTGTAAATGAAGCGCTGTTCTTTTTGGATCAAAAGTTTGGAGGTGTCCCCCTCATATTGTTTGATGTGTATCAACACCGTGTACTGTAAATCCTCTAACGAGTGGGATTCACTCAGCCAATGGGACACCAAGGGGGCGGAGACTCGTTTTATGCGAATATTGCTCAGATGTTCTATAATTCGAGTCTTAATCCTGTGAGTTGTCTGCCCAATGTATATTTTATGGCATGGGCACTGGATATAATAAATCACCCCCATGGAGTCACAATTGGTATCCGTGTTTAATCTGAAGTAACGACCTCCTGAAAAAGGTATTTCCACCTATGTTTCTATAACCATCTGCTATAATAAAACCCTTAGTGCGCATGTGCACTTCAAACTCTGTGAGTCCGTGATCCGTGGTGTCGTGCCTGCGCATGCGCAGTACACCGAGCGCCGGCAGTTGGCCACTGGGATTGATGTACTACGGGCTGTAGGGGGCGTGTGTGCGGAGCAGGTGGGGGGAGGAGAGAGGGCATTTCTGCTCTTCCGGTCTGGCTGCTGCATTATAGCGGGTGTGATGTCCCCCTTCTTACTCGCACTGACATGGAAGATGAGGCGACGAAAAGTTAAAAAACAGCAGTTTCTCTATCGGGGCGCACAGACAGCGTGTGAGAACATGACCGCGGCTCTTTGGCATTGTGAGGGGTGCTGCTGGACAGGGGGGAGGTAAAAGGAAGGGAGAAGGGCTTCTGCTGGACAGGGGAGCAGGGAAGGGGTGCTGCTGGACAGGGGGGAGTAAAAGGAAGAGAGAAGAGAGAAGTGCTACTGCTGAACAGGGGGAGCAGGGAAGGGTGCTGCTAGACATGGGGAAGGTATAAGGAAGGGAATAGGGCAACTTCTGGACAAGGGGAACAGGGAAGTGGTGCTGCTGGACAGGGGGGAGGTAAAAGGAAGGGAGAAGGGCTACTGCTGGACAGGGGGAGCAGGGAAGGGGTGCTGTTGGACAGGGGGGGAGGTAAATGGAAGGGAGGGCTACTGCTGGACAGGGGGAGCAGGGAAGGGGTGCTGTTGGACAGGGGGGAGAGACAGAAAGAAAGAAAAAAAGACAGATAAACAGTGGCCAGGGAGAGAGACAGAAAGATAGAAAGACAGACAGACAGTGGGCCAGGGAGAGAGACAGAAAGAAAGACAGGGGGGCAGGGAGAGAGAAAGACAGACAGACATACAGAAAGAAAGATAGAAAGAAAGAAATGCCTAAGTCTACACATATATTCTAGCACCCGTTAATGTAACGGGCTAAAAAACTAGTAAAGCTATAACCATACTACACTTGCACTATGTGTGCATAAGTAAAGGCCCCAGGACAGATCAAAGTCAGAATTCATATTCAGATGCACGTGCAGGAAACATTTCTTCATTTTTTGGCTCCACTTATCTATGTGAACAAACTTTTTCAGCTACGAATGTTTTAAAGTCAAAACTGAGGAACAGACTAACTGCAAGTAGTCTCTTAAATCTGTTACGAATGTTCAAGACAAATATGAGCCACAATTTGCTATGCTGATAAACAAAATACGCACACAGGTCTCAATGATATTTGCTACAGTTGATAAGCCACAGTTTAAATAGGAGGGCAAATCAAAAATTAAAGGCAATTGTTAAATTATGCGATAACCGGAACGGAGCTAGCGAAATGCAACATATGTGCTCGTGCATTGCCTGTTGGATAGTTCATCCACGCACAGTGCAGCACTCGGCCTTTAGTCATGTGGCAGCCACGAGGTCAGAAACATGGACGCTCCATTGCAAGATTACACCATCGAAGAACAATGTGCAGTAGTGTGTTTTCTTTGGGCTGAAGGAGTGAAACCTGAGGAAATTCACTGTCAGATAGCACCATGAATGAATGATAGGTTTATGAGTGGGTAAAAAGGTTTAAAGCGGGAAGAACAGGTGCTATCCGCTGCAATCTGCCTCCTGAAAAACCTAGGCATCCTTGACCACGTTACCCCTGCATTAGCTTCCATGCAGTGGCCACCCATTCAAAAATGCTGCGCTTTCAAGGCCCTGGTCCTCGCTTTCAAAACTTTCCACGAAATGATTCCATACTACATGACAACTAAACTACAAATCTACTTCCCAAAATGACCACTGAGTTCCAAAGAGAAAAATGACTGACCATGCCTCCTGGCCGTTCCCTCAAGACTGAAACTGCATGCAAACGTTCCTATTCACATTTCATACCCAGACTATGGCACACCATCCCTCCATCTGTTAGAACACTAGATGGACTTTGGAGCTTCAGGAAAGCCGTGAAAACCTTCCTGTTCACAAAACCAACACCTTAAGGACATGCACCTAGAAAAACCACTCAGAGTCTACGCACCTACACCACCTACTATCTCCAGATGCTGCTTAGTGTAATATGTTTTATTGTCATGTCTACAGTATATTGTAAATTATGTCATCTTTGTCCTGTCTCGATCATATTGTGGACTCCTTTGGGAGGATGGGCTAAAAAACTGAGCAAATAAATAAAGTGGGAAGAGCTGGTGTAACTGATGAAGGTCGTTCTGGTCACCCATCAACATCATGTACACAAGAGCACATTGACAGGGTGGATGCCTTAATTAGAGAAGACCGATGGATAACGGTGTCTCAATTGGCTTCAAATTTGGATATCAGCTATGAATCTGCATTTCCCATAATGCATGATGATTTCGGATACAGGAAAGTCTGCATACATGGATTCCCAAACAGGTTACTGTTCTGCACAAGCAACAGCGTGTGGAGTTGAGAACCTGTTCCTGAGACGGTATGAAGAAGATTCTGGAGAGAACTGTCACCAGTGACGAGACATGGATGCATCACTACAACCCAGAAAGCAAAAAACAAAGTATGGAGTGGAGACATCCGTCTTCTCTAGCAAAGAAGAAATTCAAACGTTAGCCCTCCTCCAAGAAAATCATGTTAACCTTATTTTGGGACATGAAGGGGCCTATTCTAGCACATTTCCAAGTGCACAGGCAAAGAGTGAACAGTGAAAATTATTGTACATTGCTGCAAAATTAACTTAAACCTGCAATTTGCAGAAACAGAAGAGGAATGTTGTCCAAAGCAGTCTTGCTGCACCATGACAATTCACGTCCCCATGCAGCAGCAGCAGCAGCGACAGAAGAGACAATGCAACAGCTTGGATTAAAACATCTTCTACATACTCCTTATAGCCCAGATCTGGTGCCTAGCAATTATTGTATCTTCAGTCCACTGCAGGAGATGCTATGAGGCCACAGATTCATCTCTGATGATGAAGTAAAGGAAGTGGTGCTCACCTGACTTTGGGAACAGGCAAAAACTTCTCTGCAAGAATGCAGAAGCTAGTTGAATGATACAACAAATGTGTTGTCTTGCATGGGGACTATGAAGAAAAGTGATATGTTCAATTGCTCACAGTTAATTCTATTAAAGCTGTTAAAATCTCCTTTACTTTTAAATTTACCTTTGTATATCCTATTTGTGTTGTAGAATTAATATTTCATGTTTAATAATCACTTGATATAGTACCGTATATGCTCGAATATAAACTGGGATTTTGGGGACCAAAAATGGGAGTCCAGGTTTATATTCAGGTCAGCAGCCCCCTCCCAGACTTATTGCAGGCCGCCACCAGGCACATTGGCTAACAAGAAGAATGCTTCTATTTCCAAAGGGAGATGCAAGTAACTTACCCAGAAATTACAGACCAATTACTTGTCTACCTACAATCTAAATAAGCTGTTCACTGCAATAGATGCCAACATTAGCTTCACCATGAAAATATGGCAAACCACACTTCATCTAAAGTATGAAGATGGGTAATTCCAGGATCTAGTGAGGAATATTTCAGTGAGACTCCTTGTCACCACTCTCCCTAGCGCCTTTTAGCCGGGCGCTCCGCCTGGCTAATTTAGGTGAGCACCTGGCTGTCATCTGGAAGGTGCCGCAGCTCAACATTTTTTTTAAAACCCTCTCACCGGCTTAGGGATTCAATTCGCTACAGGCTAAGGCAGGAGATAGGGCAGTGAATCAAAGGAAGGGAGGGAAAGAAACTTACAACTCGCTTGATTCGTGCCTTCCTCACTGCCGAGTCCTGCCTACTTTGTTTCCACGGAGGTAGGACCCGGCAGCGAGGAAGGCTCGAAGCAAGCAAGTTGTAAGCTTCTTTCTCTCCCTTCCTTTGATTCGCTGCCCTATCTCCTTAGCCTGTAGCGAATTGAACCCATGGTCTGGAGGCATGTGGCTGCGTGCGTGCTCACCTTGCACGGGGAAAGGGCTGGGCTAGTAGCAGCAGGCGCTGCTGCCGCCGCTTCCTCCTCCCCAACCACCTCTATGTGAGTTTTGGGCTGGTTCTGTGCAAGGTCCCCACCTCTGGGGTGGCGCTGCTCTCTCTTCTCTCTGCCGCTGGTACCCTCCTACTGGCGGTGGCATGCCCATGCAACCCACTCCTTTGGGCCCCCTGAGTTGGTTTGCATGGCTGAGGTCACAAAAGGTAACGGCAGAAACCTTGGCCGGGCAATATGGCACACAGTGGGGCACAGTGGCTGAGGGAGAGTATCTGACTGTTTTTTTTCTGCCCTGTCGGAAGCAAATCCGCAAATCCGCCCACCCCCCTCCAATATAAGTTAGCTCAGTTTCGCCTCTGATCTGTTGAGCGAACAGCGAACTGATAGAGAAACGGTAAGGGTAGACTTTAAAGCTGGCGCATAGGACTGCAGTACCACTGTGGACAAATCCAACTCGAATAAAAGAAAAATAAACAACAGGAAAAGGTCCTTTTGGAAAGGTTGCAGGGTTGGGTTTTTTCATTACCATTTCTGTTTTTTGTATTTCATGAAAAGGAGTTTTGATTTTCCAAAAGCCATTGCATACGTTTTATGTATTTTCCACCATCGCTCACCCCTAGTCCATATTTTAATGTGTACTGCGTTGACCTTGGGAAGGAGTCTGGGACTGGTTTCCCTAAAAACTGAATTAAGTTTTCGCTTTATCAAGAAGGCTGGTTTGTGTTTAATCATAGGATCTGACTTATCTGCATCTGACTTATCTCACATATTAAGCTGCCTGCACTATGACTAAGTGACTTAACCGCGTCCTGTTTGTGCTGAAAATATGCCACAAATACTCGGATATTGTGAAAACCACTGGTAGTTAACAACACACTTTCACAAAAATGGAAAATAATAAATGGTATAACAGTAAGACTGCAGCACAAACCAGCAGACCAGTCTAAATGGAGGAAAAGCCTCAGACAGGGGCCCGCCCACCTCCACAATGGTGGAGGTGTTCGAGCGATCACTTCACTGGCTAAAAACCTCCTATTGCAGATGGTCCAGGCAATATGCTACTTATAATTGCTTTGAAAGTTGTATGAAAAATAGAAGAAAAACAATTTATCTTCCTTTCTTCGGGATCGGTACACCGATGGTGGCCAGCGTTTCACTATTAAGCTGCCTCAGGGTGTAACATGAATGATCGCACTAAAAAGCATACAAAAAGTTTTTTAAAACATGTAAAACCGGTGTAAAACTTTATAATCTTCATAAAATTATGTTAAGAAACCGGCAACATACCTTTAATGCGGACGCCAACCGCGTCTTAAAGATCCTAAGATGGCGGCATGAGAGACAAGCCAGATTAAATCCTCCCAGTGCAATGACATAAGCATACGCCAGCACCGGAAGTGGCAGTCTGACAAGTAATGCCGGTGATGACATCAATATTTAGATATGATACAAAATGAGGCGGGGGGAGAGTATGTTTACTGAAAAAAACCCTTCTCTCTTTTTATCCACCACTTATGGCTCAGATATCTCATTTATATTGGAACCCCATAAAGTTCAGTGAATAGTTTACAGTGAAAAACATTACTACAATCTAAAATCCTAAATTTGTCCTTATATTTCTATTTATTTTTTATTTTGTTTTATATTTGTTTTTGTTTATTTCCCATTATTATATTATTTTTTCTTTTTTCAATTGTTTTTTCAAAGATTTACTTTTCTTATCTTTTCAACAGAAAAGGAAGGAGAAAAAGATATCCTGTAACCCTGAGAAAGCATTGAGGTGATATAAATTTGAATTTAAATTTAAAGGATACTATTCCAATCAGACCTTACATTCAAACCAATAGGTTCTTCACTGTTCAACATATGGATCCAAAACTGCTCTTCTCGTAAAAGTCGCTGAGATCTATTAGTCAGATTGTCTGAAATGTGATCAATGGCACAGCAGCGTAGATCTAAAAAGGTATGGTTATATTCCAAGCAGTGTACCACCAAAGGAGCCTGCAATCTATTATTACGAATGCAGCTCTTGTGTTCTATGACTCGTGTTTTGAATAAGCATGTGGTTTGGCCTACATAGATCTTAGGACATGGGCATATAAACATACACAACAAAAGTCGATGTACATGTAGTCAGATGTCTAAGGTTAAAAATTTGTCCTGTACAAGGATGTACAAAATTGTTGGTAAGTTCCAGAGTCACTTGGTAAATAGAACATTTATCGCATTTGTAATGACCAGTGGGAGAGGTCTGAGGTTCATATGATTTACTCAGGTTCGAAGGACTTAAAAGCTCCTTGAAGTTCTTCTGTCTTGTAAACGCAATTCGAAAATGGGTGTCAAAAGTATCTTGGTGACATCATTGATACCTGGCGAATACTGTAAAATACAAGTCACTATATTTTCATCAGTATTTTTATTAATCGGAGTAAACAGCAGATCTCTATTTAGAAATTTAGCCCTCTTGTAGGCTTTCTTCAAAATTTGTGTCGGATAACCCCTCCTCTTCAATCTTGTATAAAGTTGTTTACTCTTGGACTTGTAGTCGCTCATATCTGAACACAAGCGACGATAGCAGAAAAATTGAGAGGTAGGTAGACTACGTTTTAAAGGACCAGGATGATTGCTGGAAAAATCAAGAAATGTGTTCCTGTCCGTGGCCTTCCTAAATACTGTGGTCTTGATGGAATCATCATCTCTAGTGACCAGAATATCCAAAAAGGAAATTTGATGTGAATGACATGTCAAACTAAATTCAACAGTAGGATATCTTGAATTTAACCACAGATGAAAGGCATCTAGCTCCTCTCTTGTACCTTTCCAAATGACAAAAATATCGTCAATGAAACGTAACCAAGTAAGGATCAAAGTAGAAAAAGGGTTATTCACGATCCACATGTTTTCAAACTTCTGCATGAACAGATTAGTCACTGATGGGGCCATAGTGGCCCCCATGGCCACCTCCGAAATTTGTTGAAAAAATCTGTTCAAAAATCTGAAGTAGTTCTTACGCATAGCAAGAGACATTAAGGTAATCACTAAGTCCTCCAGGCAGTGGCGTACCTAGGGTATGTGGCACCCGGGGCCCATCATTTTTTGACACCCCCCCCCCTCATGTAAAATTTTTTTTTTTTTGCAATAACCATGAAATGGAATAAATGGTCAGAATAGAAACAGGCAGTGAAAATTTTCTTTTTTTTTTTTTCCAAAGTATTTTTATTGAGAATGGCAAAAGGTCCAGACAAGCAACCATGGTCTGTACAGAAACTTATACATTACCTCCCACCCGAAGGTCTGTCCCCCTCTGAAGGCCTAAACCCCACCCCTGAAGGACTGCACCCCCCCCCGAAGGCCTGCACTCCCTTGAAGGTCTGCACCCCCCCGAAGGCCTGTCCCCCCCCTTGAAGGCCTGTCCCACCCCCTTGTAGGCCTGTCCCCCCTTTAAGGCCTGCCTGCCTGCCTTTCCCCCCCTTGAAGGCCTGTCTCCCCCTTGAAGGCCTGCACCCCCCTTGAAGGCCTGCACCCCCCCTTGAAGGCCTGCACCCCCCCTTGAAGGCCTGTCCCCCCCCTTGTAGGCCTGTCCCCCCCCCCTTGTAGGCCTGTCCCCCCCCTTGTAGGCCTGTCCCCCCCTTGAAGGCCTGCCTGCCTTTCCCCCCTTGAAGGCCTGCACCCCCCTTGAAGGCCTGCACCCCCCCTTGAAGGCCTGCACCCCCCCTTGAAGGCCTGTCCCCCCCCTTGTAGGCCTGTCCCCCCCTTGTAGGCCTGTCCCCCCCCCCTTGTAGGCCTGTCCCCCCCTTGAAGGCCTGCCTGCCTTTCCCCCCTTGAAGGCCTGCACCCCCTTGAAGGTCTGCACCCCCCCAAAGGCCTACACCCCCCCCCCGAAGGTCTGCACCCCCCTGAAGGCCTGCCTGCCCCCCTTGAAGGCCTGCACCCCTTGAATGTCTGCACCCCCCCCGAAGGCCTGTCCCCCCTTGAAGGCCTGCCTGCCTGCCTGTCACCCCCTCCCCCTTGAAAGCCTGCTTGCCTGCCCGCCCGCCCCACCCTGAAGGCCTGATGCCCCGACCCACCCCGAAGGACCCGCTCGCCCCCCTGGCCTCCCCGCACCACCTATGAACAGCCGCAGCAGGATCGCGAAGTCAGCGTCGGGTACCAGCCCTAAGGGGGTGTTCCCGGCCTTGCCGTTCAGTCCCCCGCCACCCCCGAAGGACCGCTCGCCCCCCTGGCCTCCCCGCACCACCTATGAACAGCCGCAGCAGGATCGCGAAGTCAGCGTCAGCGATCCCTGCTGCTTCCTGCGCCACGGTCCCGCCCCTCCTCTGACGTCAGAGGAGGGGCGGGATCGCGTCGTAGGAAGCAGCGCAGGGATGCTGACGCTGACTTCGCGATCCTGCTGCGGCTGTTCATAGGTGGTGCGGGGAGGCCAGGGGGGCGAGCGGTCCTTCGGGGGTGGCGGGGGACTGAACGGCAAGGCCGGGAACACCCCCTTAGGGCTGGTACCCGGGGCGGCCCGCCCCCCCCGCCCCCCCCTAGGTACGCCACTGCCTCCAGGGATTCAAGACAAGGTTGGACAAGTTCTTGCTGAACCAGAACGAACGCAAGTAGGGCTGGTCTCGGTTAGGGCACAGGTCTTTGACCTGAGGGCTGTCGCGTGAGGGGACTGCTGGGCGCGATGGACCATTGGTCTGACCCAGCAGCGGCAATTCTTATGTTCTTATATTTTCTTGAAGAAACTCCTTAATAATAACAGTGACTTCATCCTGGGGAATGATGGTATGGAGTGATTTAACACCAAAAGTAACAAAAAAAGTAATCTCAGTAAGATCAGTGATTTCAGACAGCTTCACCAAAAATTGAGAGGAGTCCCGTAAATAAGAAAAACCTTTTGATACAATGGGGCGCAAAAACACATCCACAAAAGAAGATAAAGGCTCTAACAAAGAGCCCCTACTCGATACAATGGGTCGTCCTGGAGGATTATGTGGATCTTTATGGATCTTGGGTAGAATATAAAAGGTTGGAATTTTGGGATCAGGATTGTTCAGGTAGTCAAATTCTTTCTTAGTCAACTGACCTTGTTCTAAAGCTGAAAAAGTCAGATATTGAATCTCCAAGGTTAACTGAGGAGTAGGATCTTCCTCAAGTTCTCGATAATCTGTTGAAACATTCAATAACTGGATCACCTCCGCTTTATATTTGTCTATGTCAAGAACCACCACTCCACCTCCTTTATCTGCCCTATAAATACATATCTGTTGATTATTTCTTAAGTTAGTTAAAGCAGAGAATTCTTCTTTAGAAAGATTATACGGTTGATATAGTTTTCTCTTTTTATGGATGAATTTCCTAATGTCTCTTACAACTAATTCTTTATACAACATCAAGTGAGGACTAGGAGGCGTAGGAGGAGTCCATGTGGATGTCCTCCGTATGACAGAATCATCAACATTATCAAAAGAGTGTTGAGCAAAATATTCTTTAAGATGGAGTTTTCTAAAGAATTTTTCAATATTAGTTCTAAGCTTAAAGGTTTGTAATGGATGAACAGGGACAAATGTCAGGCCACGAGATAATACAGAGGTTTCAACTCGACTTAACTCATATGAAGATAAATTGAAAACTATTTGTTCCTGGTCTTGCTAGTGACATTTTTCGATTTGTTGCGTTGTGCACGAGTCATTGGGCGCCTGGTGTTGCGCCCCCTCTGTTTGCTTTGGGTTCTGTTTTGTCCTGAACCTGCAGAGCTGTCCCGGTCTAAAAAATCCTCCTCTGAATTAGATATAGAGCCACCTTCTGAGGGATCAGAGGAATCAAATTCTCTGCGTTTTTGTTTGGGAGGGTTTGTCAACCAAGGATAAACATCTTCTTCGCATAGTCATCCTCGTCTCTCTTGAATTTCTTGATTTTATTCTTTTGTAAATTTGATCGAAAAGAATCAATTTTTTTCTGTGTATCTGTCAGTTCCTTATCATATGTATCTGTATCTAAACTACTTTTAAGTTCACCAAGTTTAGTGTCCAATTCAAATTGTAAAGATTCCGTTGTGACCCTAGTTTTTTCAATTATAAGTACCATGAGATCTAATGAGCATTTATTTAGGATGCCAGCCCACTGAGTTAAAAAAATGGAATCATCTGTAAATAAAGTGGGAGGCTTGACAATCCTAAGTCCCCTGGGGATGATTGCAATATTCTAATAATGTAGCCCCATGAAGGGTGGCTCTAACACATTTCTTAGCCAAGTTCATATATTCAACCCAGGTAGCATTAACATTCAAGGTTTCAGGGAGCTGAAAAACAGAAGGTTGCTGTAGTAAATCAGATACAAAGTCTGTAGTAAAGCCAAATCCAGTTTGCCAACCATGGGACGCCATCACCTCCTCTTTCCTAAATTTAACATAGTGTTATACCTCAGCATATTACTGACATGTTCAGCATATTACTTACTAAATATTACTGATATGTCTCCTCAAGTCTGCTTATCTGACCTCTTTGTCCTGAGTGTTACCTTGACCACACCAAAAGAATAGTAAAGACAGATGGCCTCTGTAACACCTTCTTGATAGCATCAAAGAGACAGTGCAACACCTATCCTGACTTCCTTTATTTGAGTAACAACTGGATAGCATCAAAGAGACAATAGATCCTGACCTCTTTGACCTCCTTGCCGCTCAAATAACATCAGTAAAGACAGATGGGAAACTACATCAAAAAGAAAGGGACGGTGACAAGTATTTGCTATCTTGACCTCTTTTGACCTGGGTGTTGTCAAAACAGATAACAAAAGAGGCCCATAACATCAAAAGAACTGAGATCTGCTATCTTGACCTCTTTGACCTGAATATTGTCCAAACAACTTCAAAGGGACCGACCTGGGGTGTGCCTGAATCAAAGGACGCTGTTACTGCAGGACCAGCTGTTTAACTCAGCAGCTTATAAGGACGGAATTCTGCTCCTAGAATCCAGAATCCTAGCCGGCTACAGGAACAGAAGCCACGAGGCTAAAGGGTCAGTCTCCCGTGTCCACTCACCTATCAATTGTATGGATTCTCCAATTGTGAAGGTGTTTGCCTGGGATACGGTGAAGGTATTTAATTCTTATCATATATATATATATATATATATATATATATATATATATATGTATAATAAAGTGTTATTGTTTATGCTTTTATGTCTGGGTGCTTTTCTGAGTGTTACTGATCATCCCACCTGTCAGAAATTAGTGGCAGAACATATTGGTACCAGAAGTGGGGTAATCATGTGGTCAGGAAAGCTAACTAGAAAACAAGGGGTGGAGGAGCAGGCTCCCAATCCCTCCATTCCAAATGGGAATGAAATTATGGGAAAATTAATGGCCACTGAGTGGTCTGTAGAAGCAGGATTGTGTGAATCCTGTACTTTTGGAAGTGGGGATCCACATGAATTATGTGCCTCCTTACAAAAGGTGAAAATCTCAAAAGGAGAAGAGCAAGAAGTAATTTCTAGACAAGGAAGGATGATTTTGTCAGACTGGAGGAATTTGCATGAAGCTAAACAGGAATTACAATTGAAATTAGAAGAGCTGGAAAAGAAAAGGAATAAACAACAGCATGCCATTACAATGCTACAATGTCAGAATGAGTTGTTAATGGATAAGGTAGAAACCTATCAAAATGTAATAGAACAGTCAGCTATGCAATATGCACGATATAAATACAAGAAACGCAGGTGGAAAGTGAGTTACAGAAAAGTTAAAATCTTAATTTATCATCTGCCGAATGATTGGAATCCAAACAAACAGGATGGGAATATTTGGGATTCAAATTCTAATAACAGTGAGGAGGATATATGTGTTAAAGGAGAACAGGCAGAAAGTTTAGAAGCAGAGCTTGTGAGGAGACAAAGATTACAGGGAAATCTGCAAACAGGAGAAAATCTAGTTAGGGAGGATGTTACTCCACATGAAATCATGGATATGATGGCACGCTTTACACAGCAGCCTGGGGAACCACTAATACAGTGGGTAGTTCGGGTGCAGGAGCTGGGCGCAGCAGGGATTATGTTAGATGCCACAGATGCCCCTAAATTTGTTCAAATTAGTCAAGAAGTAGCAATGCAACATGCGTTGCGGGAGGATCCTTATCCTGCAAAAAATGCCCAATGGTCTTTATTAGAGATAATTAGTAGGGGTGTCACGAGGCGATATCCACTTGAATCTGATTGGCCCTCAAATGATAAGATTTGGTATACATTAAAAGATGCTCAAATGAGAATTAAGGAGGAGTCTATGAAGGCAGCCTTAGTAATAGGTCACGCTGACACATATATGTCATTACCTTTTACTGAGTCCATGAGAAATAAAATAATTAAGTATGCTGCACCAGCATACAAACAGGTAAAGATAACTTTGTTGATCAATCAAATAGACAGGACTATTTTGGAAGCCTTAGAAGCGGTCCGACAGTTAGGAGATCGGGGGGACTGGGGACCTCAAAATACTTTTGATAAAAAGAGAACAGGACAATCCAATTCAAACAGGGCTAAGCGGGTGTCTCGGAGGAATATGTTTTTGGCATTAATAAAAGATGGTGTAAAGAGGGAAGAAATAGGTGGAAAAAATACAAGGACATTATGGGGAATGTACAAAAGTAGAGGACTGGGAAAGAAATCTATGCCTCAAGCACAAGTGAACAAAGGAGAGAGGGTGCCAACGGCTTCCCCTAAGGAAACTGCTTCCATTCTTTATCCTGATTTAAAAGGGTGGAAGTGTTGGGAGGATCAATAATGTGAATGCCGAACCTCAGTGTGTGCCTGGACCAAATTAGAACAGCGTCCACAGGTAGAGATAAATATTTAGTAGAAACCTGGGGAGCAACAGGTACAAGCTGTAGTGGACGCTGGGGTGTAGGAATATAAATATCAGGATTGGGGGGAAAATTATACAAGCAGGAAGAAAAATTTAACAAATTTTAAAATTGGACAATTACCAATTTGGGATTAATCTATGGGATTCCTTGCCAGATATCCAAAAAGGGTTAACATGACAGCTTTCCGATGGAATCTATAGTTTTGGTAAATTGCCAGACATTCCTATGAGATCAGTAGTGGTGGAGAAACCAATAGTAGTACTGATCGCCACAAAAATTGTACTATTCCTATAGTGGAGCAATGTCCAGAACCATTTACATCCACTTGGCAAGGGAGGCAATATACATATACCAAACTACCACAAAAAATACTTACAGATGCCGAGAGGTGATAGAGAAAGCTAAACTTCCCTTCTCCCCAAAGTTAAAAACAGACTTGGGCCTTTTTGGATTTTGGAGGCAACATATTTCACATCTGGGGTAACATATGGGGTTGGTTGGACAATAAAAAAGTAGAAATATTGCTAAGTGACCTTTATAATGTATAAAGTTTTGTTAGATAGTATAAGGAAGTTGCACTCCAAGGAATTTTGCAAATGTGTCTTTTACCTAAAACACTAACATTGTGAACCACTGTACCTGCACGTAAACCTCTCTTGTATATTTTATAGATTAAAAATTCCCTGCGTGCATTCTCTTACGATTGTGTGACAGAGCTTTGAAATGGAAGAAAATAGAAAAGAAGACCAGCAAAACTATATAGAGCAATTAACTTAAGTTTCTATCTCTCTTTCTTTTAGAAGCTTAGTATCCAGACATGGTATGGAGAACCAATTTCACTGTGCCACATTTAAAATACGTCCAGTACTGTGACCTGATAGTGGGAATCCAATGGATACCACATTTGTTTGTGACTCTTTTGATTAATAGTGTGCTTATTTACAGATTAAATTCAACCCTGAATCATTACCGATGGAAGAAAGCATGCCGGAGCTCTGTGTTTGTCTGTTTCTGTTATGTGTTGTCTGTTTTAGCTTAAGGGGTACCCCAATATTGCACATTAGCCATTTCCAGAGTTTATTCCACCCCTTCTAATGGTACCATATCCCTTTCCAAAAAAGATTCCCCCACATACCAGAAAGTATCTTATGAAAACCATGCTCACAATGATTTTATGCTATGGCTCACAGGTAATTGAGGCCAGCAGCGTGCCAGATTTTAGGAATAAAGGGGACGCCCATGTGGGATCCCTATGTGGGTCAGGGCAAAGGGTCTATAGAGTGGGCAGACTTGATGGGCCTTGGCCCTTTTCTGCCGTCATTTTTCTATGTTTCTATGTTTCTATACAGCCCAATGATAATTTAGTTAGGGGTTATATTATAAAAGGATATCTGAAGAGAAATAATTAGAAAGCTTTATACCTGGTAAAATGGTGTTCATTGGTATTTGATATTTGCTAAATAAAATAAAAAAATGGTCTCTCTTTATTTAACTTACCAGGTATAAACAGTGTAGTGCACATCTCTGACATAAGTTATTTTGGTATCACATTTTGTACGTGTGTATGGTCTCTCTTAAATGACATAATAATTATGTCCAGAACATAAAAAGGTGTATTTTCTGAATGTTCTACAGAATACCTTTAAGTGCATTAGTGGTGTTTCTCTTATCTCACACAAATACTACCTTACACACAAGTATTGTGTCAAATGTTATCACATTCTGTACGTGTGTATGGTCTCTCTTAAATGACATAATAATTATGTCCAGAACATAAAAAGGTGTATTTTCTGAATGTTCTACAGAATACCTTTAAGTGCATTAGTGGTGTTTCTCTTATCTCACACAAATACTACCTTACACACAAGTATTGTGTCAAATGTTATCACATTCTGTACGTGTGTATGGTCTCTCTTAAATGACATAATAATTATGTCCAGAACATAAAAAGGTGTATTTTCTGAATGTCCTACAGAAGACCTTTAAGTGCATTAGTATTGTTTCTCTCATCTCACACAAATACTACTTTAAACACAAGTATTGTGTCACATGTTCTCACCTTCTGTACATAAAGCGGTTTTTCTCCTTTTTCTCTTATCTTCTCTTTTACCACTAGGGGTGTTTATTGTAACTAAAGCATTGAAGCTAAATAGTCATGAGGAAATATTTTCCTTGAAAAATCACGTACTGGGAAATGTTATTCCATATAGACTTTCATCCTTTTGTGATAAAATTGGTCAGCTCTGCTCTCTCATTCTGATGATTTGGCTAACATGCTGGGTTAAGAGAAAATTTCACCAGATCGAGAAGATGATGACACGCAACCAGACATACAGTGCCATGAAGCTATTATGTGGCACCGACTTGGGAATAGAAGTGAGCCTATATCCTGCCACTTCACATTAGGGCTGGTCTCTGGGGGTAGTGCACGTGACTTACATGAGTGAAGGCATGTGAGTGGCATAGCAAGCCTATTGAAACTGGAGCATAGCCAGACCCTAACCCAAACTGCTAAGAAAAACAGGATACCAGATAACTGCAGTGATCGATGGTGATTATGAAGCTACCCTAAATGTATGTAAGCCATGAGTAAGAGCACAAATATAAAATTAATAAGATTATTAATTTCCATGATTCCCTATACGTGATACTTTCAAGTAAAATGCCTAATTAGCTTGAAATATTAGGGAATGCAAGAATACCAGGTTTAGCCCATAAGGAAATAAATTATGAAGGGAAAATTAATTTTCCCATTTTACCTTTGCTTAAAAGTAGAATAGATACTATTGTTTCTGAAATACTGGCTGGCAAAGAAGCATATTTTGGCTCCAGAGTAGCAGATGTATTTAGAAGGGAAGGTGAATGGGTGACAAATACTGTACATAATTATGAACTAACGCTACGATATGATCAGTTAATGTTACATGTCGTTAATGATATCACAAAGAATTAACTTTATCGCATTGATTTAAAAACCACATCACATTCTGTACCCTTAGATAGAAAATAGTGTAAATTTTGAAATGAAACAATGTGTCCTTAGTACTGTTGAACTTGTGATTCCTGCTAGTCAAGCTCCCTTTTCAGTATGTTTACAGAATGTTAGTGTGTTGCAGTGAGCAAATAATGTAACATCATTTTTATGAATAGATACTGAATTTTGAAATACTAACTTGCATTCTGTGACAGATCATATTGAAGCTACCACTGCACTCCATGGATGGGAGGCTATTACTAGAGGCAGTGATATGGCATAAAAGGTGTTTCTTCATTTTGTACTCTATAAATTTGTTTAGCTATCTTTATGTTAACATTTCTTAATTGTCGGACACTCTCTCCCCTAATTCGGAGGACTTCTTAATTTGGAGAAGCAGACTTGAGTATCCAGGAGTGGAATGTTATACCTCAGCATATTACTGACATGTTCAGCATATTACTTACTAAATATTACTGATATGTCTCCTCAAGTCTGCTTATCTGACCTCTTTGTCCTGAGTGTTACCTTGACCACACCAAAAGAATAGTAAAGACAGATGGCCTCTGTAACACCTTCTTGATAGCATCAAAGAGACAGTGCAACACCTATCCTGACTTCCTTTATTTGAGTAACAACTGGATAGCATCAAAGAGACAATAGATCCTGACCTCTTTGACCTCCTTGCCGCTCAAATAACATCAGTAAAGACAGATGGGAAACTACATCAAAAAGAAAGGGACGGTGACAAGTATTTGCTATCTTGACCTCTTTTGACCTGGGTGTTGTCAAAACAGATAACAAAAGAGGCCCATAACATCAAAAGAACTGAGATCTGCTATCTTGACCTCTTTGACCTGAATATTGTCCAAACAACTTCAAAGGGACCGACCTGGGGTGTGCCTGAATCAAAGGATGCTGTTACTGCAGGACCAGCTGTTTAACTCAGCAGCGTATAAGGACGGAATTCTGCTCCTAGAATCCAGAATCCTAGCCGGCTACAGGAACAGAAGCCACGAGGCTAAAGGGTCAGTCTCCCGTGTCCACTCACCTATCAATTGTATGGATTCTCCAATTGTGAAGGTGTTTGCCTGGGATACGGTGAAGGTATTTAATTCTTATCATATATATATATATATATGTATAATAAAGTGTTATTGTTTATGCTTTTATGTCTGGGTGCTTTTCTGAGTGTTACTGATCATCCCACCTGTCAGAAATTAGTGGCAGAACACATAGTAACATAGTAACATAGTAGATGATGGCAGATAAAGACCCGAATGGTCCATCCAGTCTGCCCAACCTGATTCAATTTAAATTTTTTTTTTTTTTTCTTCTTAGCTATTTCTGGGCAAGAATCCAAAGCTTTACCAGGTACTGTGCTTGGGTTCCAACTGCCGAAATCTCTGTTAAGACTTACTCCAGCCCATCTACACCCTCCCAGCCATTGAAGCCCTCCCCAGCCCATCCTCCACCAAACGGCCATACACAGATACAGACCGTGCAAGTCTGCCCAGTACTGGCCTAGTTCAATATTTAATATTATTTTCTGATTCTAAATCTTCTGTGTTCATCCCACGCTTCTTTGAACTCAGTCACAGTTTTACTCTCCACCAACTCTCTCGGGAGTGCATTCCAGGCATCCACTACTCTCTCTGTAAAGTAGAATTTCCTAACATTGCCCCTGAATCTACCACCCCTCAACCTCAAATTATGTCCTCTGGTTTTACCATTTTCCTTTCTCTGGAAAAGATTTTGTTCTACGTTAATACCCTTCAAGTATTTGAACGTCTGAATCATATCTCCCCTGTCTCTCCTTTCCTCTAGGGTATACATATTCAGGGCTTCCAGTCTCTCCTCATACGTCTTCTGGCGCAAGCCTCCTATCATTTTCGTTGCCCTCCTCTGGACCGCCTCAAGTCTTCTTACGTCTTTTGCCAGATACGGTCTCCAAAACTGAACACAATACTCCAAGTGGGGCCTTACCAATGACCTGTACAGGGGCATCAACACCTTCTTCCTTCTACTGACTACGCCTCTCTTTATACAGCCCAGCATCCTTCTGGCAGCAGCCATTGCCTTGTCACACTGTTTTATCGCCTTTAGATCTTCAGACACTATAACCTCAAGGTCCCTCTCCCCGTCCGTGCATATCAGCTTCTCTCCTCCCAGCATATACGGTTCCTTCCTAATATTAATCCCCAAATGTATTACTCTGCATTTCTTTGCATTGAATTTTAGTTGCCAGGCATTAGACCATTCCTCTAACTTTTGCAGATCCTTTTTCATATTTTCCACTCCCTCTTCGGTGTCTACTCTGTTACAAATCTTGGTATCATCTGCAAAAAGGCACACTTTTCCTTCTAACCCTTCAGCAATGTCACTCACAAACATATTGAACAGGATTGGCCCCAGCACCGAACCCTGAGGGACTCCACTAGTCACCTTTCCTTCCTTCGAGCGACTTCCATTAACCACCACCCTCTGGCGTCTGTCCGACAGCCAGTTTCTGACCCAGTTCCACCACTTTGGGTCCTAACTTCAGCCCTTCAAGTTTGTTCAACAGCCTCCTATGAGGAACTGTATCAAAGGCTTTGCTGAAATCCAAGTAAATTACATCTAGCATATGTCCTCGATCCAGCTCTCTGGTCACCCAATCAAAAAATTCAATCAGGTTCGTTTGGCACGATTTACCTTTTGTAAAGCCATGTTGCCTCGGATCCTGTAACCCATTAGATTCAAGGAAGTACACTATCCTTTCTTTCAGCAACACTTCCATTATTTTTCCAACAACTGAAGTGAGGCTCACCGGCCTGTAGTTTCCTGCTTCATCCCTGTGACCACTTTTATGAATAGGGACTACATCCGCTCTCCTCCAATCCCCAGGAATCACTCCCATCTCCAGAGATTTGTTGAACAAGTCTTTAATAGGACTCGCCAGAACCTCTCTGAGCTCCCTTAGTATCCTGGGATGGATCCCGTCTGGTCCCATCACTTTGTCCACCTTCAGTTTTTTAAGTTGCTCATAAACACCCTCCTCCGTGAACGGCACAGAATCTACTCCATTTTCTCGTGTAACTTTGCCAGACAATCTCGGTCCTTCTCCAGGATTTTCTTCTGTGAACACAGAAGTATTTGTTTAGCACATTTGCTTTCTCCTCATCACTCTCCACATATTGGTTCCCAGCATCTTTTAGCCTAGCAATTCCATTTTTTATCTTCCTCCTTTCACTAATATATCTGAAAAAATTTTTATCTCCCTTATTTACATTTTTAGCCATTTGTTCTTCCGCCTGTGTCTTCGCCAAACGTATCTCTCTCTTAGCTTCTTTCAGTTTCTCCTCTTCTTGGGTTTTTTTATATTTCATGAACGCCAACTCTTTCACCTTTATTTTCTCAGCCACTAGGTTGGAGAACCATATCGGCTTCCTTTTTCTCTTGTTTTTATTGATTTTCTTCACATAAAGGTCCGTAGCCATTTTTATCGCTCCTTTCAGCTTAGACCACTGTCTTTCCACTTCTCTTATGTCCTCCCATCCTAACAGCTCTTTCTTCAGGTACTTTCCCATTGCATTAAAGTCCGTACGTTTGAAATCTAGGACTTTAAGTATTGTGCGGCCACTCTCCACTTTAACCGTTATATCAAACCAAACCATTTGATGATCGCTACTTCCCAGGTGAGCACCCACTCGAACATTAGAGATACTCTCTCCATTTGTGAGGACCAGATCCAATATCGCTTTTTCCCTTGTGGGTTCCGTCACCATTTGTCTGAGCAGAGCCTCTTGAAAGGCATCCACAATCTCCCTACTTCTTTCCGATTCCGCAGACGGAACATTCCAGTCCGCATCTGGCAGGTTGAAATCTCCCAACAGCAGAACCTCCTCTTTCCTTCCAAACTTTTGGATATCCACTATCAGATCCTTATCAATTTGCTTCGATTGAGTCGGAGGTCTGTAGACTACACCCACGTAGATAGAAGTTCCATCTTCTCTTTTCAGAGCAATCCATATCGCTTCTTCCTCTCCCCAGGTCCCTTGCATTTCGGTCGCTTGGATATTGATCTTTACATAGAGAGCTACTCCTCCACCTTTATGACCATCTCTGTCCTTCCTAAAAAGATTATATCCCGGTATGTTTGCATCCCATCCATGTGATTCACTGAACCATGTCTCTGTGATAGCAACAATATCTAGATCTGCCTCTAACATCAGGGCTTGCAGATCATGAACTTTGTTGCTTAGACTGCGAGCATTTGTGGGTCATCGCTTTCCAGCTATTTTTTAGCGATAATCTCCTTTTTCGTATGGATTTTTGTTTCGTTTCACTTTCCGTTGCAATACTAAGAAATGAATTGCTGATATTGCTTATGTTGCAGTCTTTACTACTATCACATCTTTTCTTTTGCCAGGGGTGGTCTCCATAATTGTCCTTCGTACATACACCACCCCCACCTTCTAGTTTAAATGCCTAGAAAAATATTGTCTAAATTTCTCTGCAAGGTTTCTTTTTCCTGCTGTAGTAATATGTAGCCCATCAGTGCAATATAGCTTCTTGTCCTTCCATGTATTTCCCCATACTTGAAGTCTTCCTGATGACACCAGGCTCTGAGCCATCTATTAAAGTCTTCTGTGTTTTTCACTCTTTGCTCTCCTTTTCCATATGCAGGCAATATTTCAGAAAAAGCTAAAGTCTTTACAAAAGGTTTCACGCCCTCACCAAGCTCCCAAAAAGCTTTCTGTGCTGCAAGTGTGGAGTTGTTGGCCAGATCATTTGTTCCCAAATGGATAACAACATCAGTGTTAAAATCCTTAGTTTCTTCCTTAATTATAGTCAGTATTTGCCTGGAACTCCTGGTAGCTGAGGATCCTGGAAGACATTTCACTATTTTGGTCTCCTCGCCCTGTGTTCCAAGGTTAATGCCTCTGATGATGGAATCCCCCAACAGTAATAGTTTTCTGTTTTTGGCTTTTTTATTTGTACTTAGGGTGCGCTTGTTCTCTTGAGTTACCTTCATTGGTTCCAGTCCCACCTCCCTTCTGTTTTCCTGAGTATCGCAGTGCACTAGTGGAGCGATGGAATTCTGTAGAGGTAATATTAGTGAAGGAGGATGTTTCTGTGTTACATGTCGCAGTCTTCCTGAGCCTACTGTGACCCATTTATTCCTGGGCTGTTTTATTCTTTGAGGTAGAGGTGGTAAGTTGGTATGATTTTGTGGAGTGATGGAAGCTGCTTTAATTGTATTCAATTCCTGTTTCAATTTCAAATTTATAGCACAAATGCTCGGATATTGTGAAAACCACTGGTAGTTAACAACACACTTTCACAAAAATGGAAAATAATAAATGGTATAACAGTAAGACTGCAGCACAAACCAGCAGACCAGTCTAAATGGAGGAAAAGCCTCAGACAGGGGCCCGCCCACCTCCACAATGGTGGAATAGCGGTGTTCGAGCGATCACTTCACTGGCTAAAAACCTCCTATTGCAGATGGTCCAGGCAATATGCTACTTATAATTGCTTTGAAAGTTGTATGAAAAATAGAAGAAAAACAATTTATCTTCCTTTCTTCGGGATCGGTACACCGATGGTGGCCAGCGTTTCACTATTAAGCTGCCTCAGGGTGTAACATGTCCGATCGCACTAAAAAGCATACAAAAAGTTTTTTAAAACATGTAAAACCAGTGTAAATCTTTATAATCTTCATAAAATTATGTTAAGAAACCGGCAACATACCTTTAATGCGGACGCCAACCGCGTCTCAAAGATCCTAAGATGGCGGCATGAGAGACAAGCCAGATTAAATCCTCCCAGTGCAATGACGTAAGCATACACCAGCACCGGAAGTGGCAATCCGACAAGTAATGCCGGTGATGACATCGGGATTTAGATATGATACAAAATGAGGCGGGGGGAGAGTATGTTTACTGAAAAAACCCTTCTCTCTTTTTATCCGCCACTTATGGCTCAGATATCTCATTTATATCGGAACTCCATAAAGTTCAGTGAACAGTTTACAGTGAAAAACATTACTACAATCTAAAATCCTAAATTTGTCCTTATATTTCTATTTATTTTGTTTTATATTTTATTTTGTTTATTTCCCATTATTACATTATTTTTTCTTTTTTCAATTGTTTTTTCATATTTGATGTGAATGACATGTCAAACTAAATTCAACAGTGGGATGTCTGAAAATATGACCATATATGTACTTTGCCCCCCTGGACATGTAATAATGAAACTACAAGGCTTAGAGATATTAGAGTTGCTCCCTATAAGACTATAAGGTTACCCCCTGAACCAATAGTAAATGCGGGCTAAGGACCAATGTATAGCAATAATTTGTGACAAGAGTAGCGAATGGAAAACTGCAGCTAGCATTCTTTTGGCTTAGCCAGGAAACAAATATTTACCACTGCATATCCTGTTTTTGAACACTTCTGAGGCAAAATCTTTAAGGCACAGCCTTTCGCATATTTGCTGAATAAACCCTGTTGCTTTCTTCAAGGCTCTGGTCTCTGATTATTGTGTCTGCCCAAGTGACCTTTCACTTGTAAATAGAATGCTATGATACCATAATGCCTACTGTTAATATTTTTGCTGCTGTCAATGTTTATTGCCTTATGTCTGATTTTTACTTGCTATAACTGCTTTGGGTGATTTTTTTTTTTTTTTAAACACAGCACATAAATCCAAATAAATAAGCCAATAACAAGATCTGGCCTCTAATGTGTTTGTCAAGTTTTAATCGCTGTACCTTCTAAATCCATTAGGTACATTAATTTATTAGACTGTTGTACACGGTGTTTTTGCCGCTTCCCCTCATTATATTTTGTTGGCTTCTCTTGTACTTTTCCTTGAATCGGTTGGTAATGAGGTGAAGTAGCCCTATATTGCAGGCTAGAAACTACCAGCTGGGCCTGGCTTGTCACCAGAAAAAAATCATGTATTCCAATCCAATCCAATTCTTAGTCTTGTATACTGGGTCATCCCGACTATGGGGCTCGATCTGGTTCACACAAAGTTATTGAAAGGACAGGAAAGCAAATAATTGGACAAGAAAGTCATTAATTGCAATCCCTTATTTATCATTTAAAGCTTTCTGAAATAGATAGGTCTTTAAAGTTTTCCAAAAGATTATTGGAGAAGGGAAAAGTCTAATTTCTGTAGAAAGATCATTCCAGATTTTTACAAAAGAAAAAGCCAAAGAATGATAGACAGACGAAGGCAGGATCCGAAGCAAGCAAGAGCAGCAAGTTGTAAGCTTCCCTCCATCCCTTTGACTCCCTCATTGCCCTATCTTCTGCCTTAGTCTGTAGCGAGTTTTGAATGCTGCACTGCTGACGGGTGTATGAGACAGGGAAGGAGAGGAGGGGGAAGAGAAGTGCTGTTGCTGCTGCACCCAATTGGGGGCAGAGAGGGAAGGAGGGAGAAGGAAGACCAGGGAAGGGATGGAAAGGAAATACCAGACTATGGAGGGGGGGAGGGAGAGATGTCAGGGCATGGGGTGGCTGTAGGAGATGGATGCCAGACCAGGAAAAAGGCAGGAAGGAGGGAGGGAAAGAAAGGAAGAAAGGAGAGGAGCTGCCAGATAATGGAGGGGAGGAGGAGATGGAAGGAGAGGAGAGAGATGCCAGGGCATGGAGTTGAGAAGGAAGGAAAGGAGAAGAGAGAGATGCTGGAGCATAGGGGAGAGGGTGAAGCTGAAATGAATCATGTACAAAGGATATACAGTTTATTGAAGGAACATAGAAAGAGGGAAGATGCCATATGGATGAGAGAGAGGGTGGACAGTGGATGGAAGGGGTAGAGAGAGAAAGAGAGAGAGGGCAGAGGCTGGGTGGAAGGGGAAAAGAGAGAGGGCAGAGTGGACAAATGCTGAATAGAAAGAAGAGAGTGAAGAGAAGATGATTAAAGCAGAAACGACAAAGGGTAGAAATAATTTTTTGTTGCTTTACATAGAATCAAGTAGTATTGTAACTGTATTGATAAAAGTTTATAGATAGGAAATGGAAATAAGGCAGATTTTTCTAGACTTTTGCTCAGGTCTGGACAGGATACCATAACAGCAGTATACTGTACTGTTTTGAAGAAACATTTGGCCTCTGAAAGCTAATTGAAAAATGGATTAGTCCAATAAAATGGTATTTTCTTATTTCTCGTTATTTGTTTTATTTATATTTGTTAATTTGTAAAGTGGTGATTGTTATGTATCACCTTTTTCAAATTTACATCTACTGTCTTTCTATTTTGCACAGTATTAGGGGACATGTGCCACTGTTTCTGTGGTGTTGCATTGTATGTAGAGTCTGGTTTATTGGCAGTTCAGTTTTTTTTGTCTACATATTTCTATTTTTAGTTTGTGATTATTCCATACTAGGGTTTAAGCCCGTTAGATTAACGGGTGCTAGAATATATGTGCAGACTTAGGCTTTTCTTTTCTTTCTTTCTTTTTTTTTTTTTCTTTTTTCTCTCCCCTGTCCAGCGGCACCCCTTCCCTGCTCCCCCTGTCCAGCAGTAGCCCTTCTCCCTTGCTTTTACCTCCCCCCCTGTCCATTAGTATCCTTTCCCTGCTCCTGGTCTCCCTTGCTTTTACCTCCCCCCCTATCCAGTAGTACCCTTTCCCTGCTCCCCCTGTCCAGCAGTAGCCCTTCTCCCTTGCTTTTACCTCCCCCCTGTCTAGTAGTATCCTTTCCCTGCTCCCCCCTGTCCAGCAGTAGCCCTTCTCCCTAGCTTTTACCTCCCCCCGTCCAGTAGTACCCTTTCCCTGCTCCCCCTGTCCAGCAGTAGCCCTTCTCCCTTGCTTTTACCTCCCCCCCTGTCCAGTCCTGCTTTTACCTAACCATATTCAAGATCCCATTTCCCCTTTACCTTATCTATTTCCGTCTGGCACTGTTGGGATTTGGGCTCCGGGGAAGCTGGCTTCTGCATCGTTTGCCGGCGCGGGGCCTCTGCTGGGCCGCGGGGAGCTGGTTTGTCCACACTGCATCTGTGGAGTTCGTTGTCCGGGCCACGGGAGGAGTAGGTTGTGTCTGGGAGCCGATAGGATAGCGCCGTGGCTCCCTTCATCCCTTGCTGCTACGCCCTCCCCAGCCCCCCTTCCCTTCTTGCGGTCCCGTTGACACATTTTTGGGTTTGAGGGTACCGGGTGTCTTCTCTCACGATCGCGCCTGTGTCGGAAGCCTTCTCCGATGTAGGAGCGACTCGTGGGATGAGCCATTGTGGCGTGTTCTTTTAAAATAAACTTCAGACTGCGCGAGTTGAAGAGCAGGCAGGCCACTGGCACAGCTAGCGTTCCAGAAAGCGTTCGACAAAGTTCCACACGAAAGACTTCTCAGGAAACTACAAAGCCATGGCATAGAGGGGGATATACAAAGATGGATAGGCAAATGGCTGGAAAACCGAAAGCAGAGAGTGGGCATAAATGGGAAGTTCTCCGACTGGGAGAAAGTGACTAGTGGTGTACCCCAGGGCTCGGTACTTGGGCCGATCCTTTTTAATATTTATATCAATGATCTGGAGGAAGGAACATCCAGTGAGATCATCAAGTTTGCAGACGATACAAAACTATGCCGGGCGATCAGATCGCATGAGGATAGAGAGAAACTCCAGAGCGACTTGTGTCGGTTAGAAACATGGGCGGAGAAATGGCAGATGAAGTTCAATGTGGAGAAATGCAAGGTAATGCATTTAGGCAATAAGAATAAGGAATACGTGTATACAATGTCAGGTGCAACTCTGGGGAAGAGTGAACAAGAAAAGGACCTGGGTGTACTGATAGATAGGACCCTGAAGCCGTCGGCACAATGCGCGGCAGCGGCAAAGAAGGCAAATAGAATGTTGGGCATGATAAAGAAAGGAATCTCGAGTAGATCGGAGAAAGTTATAATGCCGCTTTATAGGGCAATGGTCAGACCACACTTGGAATACTGCGTCCAACATTAGTCTCCCTACCTAAAGAAGGATATAAAACTGCTGGAGAGGGTGCAGAGACGAGCAACAAAACTGGTGAAGGGTATGGAAAAACTGGAATACGAGGACAGACTTATAACACTAGGATTATTCTCCCTTGAGAAAAGGAGACTGCGTGGGGATATGATCGAGACCTTCAAAATACTGAAAGGAATCGACAAAATAGAGCAGAGAAGATTATTTACATTGTCCAATTTGACACGGACTAGAGGACATGTAATGAAGCTAAGGGGGGACAGGTTCAGGACTAATGTCAGGAAGTTCTGCTTCACTCAGATAGTGGTTGACACCTGGAATGCCCTCCCAGATGAGATTATTGCGGAATCGACCGTCCTAGGCTTCAAGAGCAAACTAGATGCATATCTCCTTAAGAGAGGCATGTAAGGATATGGTGGACTATAAATTACGATAGGTGTACACCTGGCAGGGCCTCCGCGTGTGCGGATCGCCGGACTTGATGGACCGAAGGTCTGATCCGGAGATGGCATTTCTTATGTTCTTATGTTATGTTCTTATGTGCACTCCTACCTGCAAGAGACCTACAGCTCACGGAAAACCGGCGCACGCAGGTGGGAGTGCACATGCGTGGCTAGAGCTTTATTATATTAGACTGTGCAAGTGTGTATGAAAAGGACATGATTTTCTGTTAGCATCAACTGCACAGGATCAATTGATTGTGCGGGATCTGGCTTGTTTAGTTTTACAATGTGTTTGTTGGTGTTCTAGTGCTCACTGCAGTGTTTAAGATGCTGCCTTTTCCTAGGTGCATCCTTATTGTGTGACTCATGGATTATCTTAAAAATAACTTTTTAATATTGAGGAGGGGGTTGTTAAAAAGTGATCAGTACTGGCTGTCATATATACTAGGTACACCACCAAATTTCCGCATCCCGCCCCACCCGGCTGGAAAAAAATTCTGGGGAGAACACTGACCTAATCCTTTAAGTACCCTTCTTAGCTTTTTGAGTTATGGATTTTAGTTTTTATCTTAGAGCTGAAAAAGACCTAGAAGTAAAAATCACACCTACTGTTTGTAAGTGGATCGATTTTTCACTCCGTCAAAAATTATGAAGACTAGGGGACACTCGATGAAGTTACAGGGAAATACTTTTAAACCAATAGGAGGAAATATTTTTTCATTCAGAAAATACTTAAGCTCTGGAACGCGTTGCCAGAAGTTGTGGTAAGAGTGGATAGCGTAGTTGGTTTTAAGAAAGGTTTGGACAATTTCCTGGAGGAAAAGTCCATAGTCTGTTATTGAGAAAGTCATGGGGAAACCACTACTTGCACTGGATTGGTAGCATGGAATATTGCTACTCTTTGGGTTTTTGCCAGGTACTAGTGAACTGGATTGGCCACCGTGAGTAAGGCTATTCTTATGTTCTTATGTTGTAAAAGACTTGAAACTCTACAGTCCCAGTGATCAACATTTGGCAGAACAACTCCATTTAGTAAAAAGCTTCTTTAATGATATCAGATTGACTACTGGCCTGGACAAATGTGCCAAGTCTACCTTTTTAGGAGGAAAAGTGAGCAAAACTGAAAACATCTCTCTAACTGATAATTGTGCTGTCAAGGAACTTGAACAAGAAGGTGTATATAATCTAATCTAATATAAAACTTAGGTTTATATACCGCATCATCCCCAAATTGGAGCTCGATTTGGTTAACATAAAGATGAAAACAAATTCATAGTTTTGGATAGAACTAGATAGAACTTAAGCTTAAGCCAAAGTTTAATTGGCAAGGATCGCTATCAGCGATATACAAAGTTTATTTTCCAATCAAATGGCAATTGTCTAGATGTTGTTGGAATAAGAAGGTTTTCAGAATCTTTCGAAAGATTTAAAAGGAAGCAAATATATAGAGGTAAAAGTGAAAAACATCAGAATGGCATTGATCATAGAGATGTCATTTCCAAGTGATTTCTCTGTGAATCATGTGGAGAGAGATGATCCTCAAGTGCAAAGAAATGTAGTCCAAAACTAAGACAATGAGGCAGAAAGATGCAGAATACTGCCCACCATTTTGGATGATGTTTTGATTAAAAAAGAATTTCCATGCACACCTGGATAGGTTGCCTATACATGCTACATCTTATGAATTCCAAAGGGAAGATCTTTTTAGCACAATGCAAGTACTACAGTGAGTGCCAGTTTGAGAGATTGAGATCCTATGCCACATACCCTGGTTTAGGAATAAAGTTCATTATTGTGTGTGGAAAATGAACCTACTTGGAGACACTGCTCCTTGAGAGACCTGGTTGTTCCTTGCAGTTTTACTCTGTGTTTGTACACAACCATGTAAGGTATTTCTCCATTAAGGTACCTGGCATTATTGCTAGTTTGGCAACATTATTTTGCACACGGTACATTGTTTTGCTTATTTGCATTTCATTCTTTGTGGTCAATATCAACAACAGACCCCAGAAGGTCTTTTGTGACTGAAACATGAGCCATGTTGGGTCCATACCACAATTCTATTACTATGTTGCTTTTGTACTGCAATTTGTATACTACAATTGGTTGAATAAAAGACTGTATCAAGACGGAGGAGGACAAAACTAAGATGGCGACGGAGGAGGACAAAACTAAGATGGCGACAGAGCAGGATGCATGTTAGTGAGCTCCTGTTTTGGCGAGTCTTATATTTCTTACCTAGCAAGTTTGTTTTACTTTTTCGATGCCGAAAAGAAGGGGAAGGCAGAGGATCACCCCTCTACCCCTGTCTGCTACATCCACACTGCAACAGACTGTAATGACTTCATTTACAGTCCCTTCAGCGATGGGCGTATCTGCTGCAGAGCCACAGGAAAGGCTCAGCTTAGACAGTGAAATTTCACTGAGTCAAGCTGGATCTGACCCTCCCCCTGCACCGGGAAATGCAGCTGCGACAAACCTCCGACCAGAGAGCTTCCTGGGAATGGAAGGGAGGGAGAACCTGTTGCAGCTGGCGGGTTTGGAGGCGGAAGCTTCAACACTTTCAATCTTGTTGAAGCTGACGGAGGGAGGAGCACCGAAGGAGAATGGGAGGAGACATGAGCCATGATAGAGTTCAGCGGCTGGAACAAGATCAGTCTTAGTTGACCCAACTCAAGCTGCTTCTCAAACCACCTGTGGTAACCCTAGACTCTCTTTGATCAGCAATAGAAAACCTTAATTTGGTATGTAGCAACGTTATTTCAGTAACACTTGGGCTTCCATTAAAAATTAATCAACTTGAAAATCAGGTTCAACAACTAAACCAGAAAATAGGGGGGATTGAACAAACCATGTTGGAGGTCAAAACTTTTAATAAACAACAAGTTACAGATAAAACTTTCTATCTATGGAAAATTGAAAGTCTTGAAAACCAAACTAGGAGGCTGAATTTAAGGTTACTGAATTTTCCTATACCTAAATTTATGACTTCGAGAGAGATCTTTAAAAACTTTTTGTTCTCCACCCTGAAAATTTCAGATTCCAAAAACTCTATTTCCTTAAACGAACCATGATGAAAAAGAAAGAAGAGGAAGAACAAGCACAGTTAGGAATCTCGGAGGTACTGGAATCTTCTGAAATTGAAATTCTGGGTTGAGCTACTTTAATAGTTTTTGTGTTTATTAATAGTTTTTGTAAATGTTTATTAATAGTTTTTGTACTGGGGCCAAATTGACCCCAATGAACCTCAGTAACAAACGTGTTGCTCAGTGCCACCTGGTGATGATAGAGAAATTTTTCTTTTGCAGTATTTAACTTGTAACAAAAACATTGTAAAATATTAAAAGATAACTTTGAGCCATTGTTACACAACAGACTCAAAAATGAACACTGGGGTTAAGGTGACATTATCAGGCAGGGACTTCGTCCTGGCAAAGTACTGGCCCAGTTGAACCAGGTATATCTTCACTTCTAACTCTTTGCTCCAAAGATCCAAGAGGTCATTGCACTGTTCTTCCCACTTGAGATGAATAACCAAGACAGATAACATAACATAAATATAACATAGCATAACGTCATGCTTATTAATTGTGTAGCCGTAAGTTCAACGCGTTTTACAAAAGATTATAAACAAAGAACAATATTATTGAAAACAGAATAAATCATTTAACCAAGTATTTTGAAAAAAGATAAGTTTTGAACAAAGTCCTAAAATGTTTATAGGAATAAGCAGTAATAACGATCGAAATTCTTTATCATGGGAAGCTACCCAAAATGCCAAAGTATGTTCAAGAAATGTTTTGTTGTACAGAAGGAAAATTAAACAAGGCATGAGATTTTCGACTATGTTTGTGCGATGCAATAGAAAAGCACAAAAAATTAAAAAGGAAGACTATCAGGATGTAATTTAATGTGTTGAGATTTTCAAGTGATTATAAAAAATTTCCAAATAAGATTCTGGAAGGGGGAGGTTTTTATGCCAATTATTGAATCAGGAGTTTATCTATTTCCACCTAGCAAAGTGTTTCACTGACTTTAGTGAAGTACTCCGAATCTGAGATGTTTCCCACCCTCGTTAATAAAGTATAAGATGGGCCATTTTTTTGTTAACTGTAAAGTATTGACTTAGGACCACCATATGTATTTAAAATAGTTTATGTGTACACATAAGCATGTAGATGCCAAAATTTTGCTTAGGTTCTAGTCTGTAATGCTAGCCCGTGAGGGGGAGCTTTAAATGCTGCAAAGTGGAAATTCATTCATCATTGATTGCCATCTTTTTTGCTGTTCTTGCATGAAGAACGTCTGAACAGGCTGCGCTTATATTCTCTAGAAGAGCGCAGAGAAAGGGGGGACATGATAGAAACATTCAAATACGTCACGGGCCGCATTGAGGTGGAGGAAGAAATCTTTTATCCTATGGGTCCCACGGCGACAAGAGGGCACCCGCTAAAGCTCAGGGGGGTAGATTTCTTGGGGACACCAGGAAATACTTCTTCACCGAAAGGGTAATTGATCAATGGAATGGTCTTCCACGTCAGGTAGTTGAGGCCAGTACCATGCTCGACTTCAAGGGACGTCTGGTGGGGTCGCTCCAGAGGAATTCTTTAAAAAATGGATTCTCGAGGAGGGAGGGTTCTTGAGTGGGCAGACTTGTTGGGCCGCCGGCCCTTTTCTGCCGTCACACTCTATGTTTCTATGTTTCTATGGATGTCCACCATGTAAGTTATATTGTCTAAAAATCCACTGTTATGTTATGTTATTAAACGACTCGATGAATAAGACATTACCTTGATTTACAACGTTGGGAAAAGTTTTATAGTTTGCTAACAATTAACGTAAAAGTAAAAGTAGCAGAGAGCATTACACGATCATTTTCTATTTTTTAGACACTAACGTTGGGGGTCGTGTTCACCTGTCTGGTTCATGCTTATCCCTCCTGATGAAGATCTTGAAACTTGGTCAGAGTTAGGGAAACATAAAGCTTCTTTTATCAAGCCGCGCTAGCGGTTTAACGTGCGTTAAACCGCTGGCCGCAATAGCCGCTAACACCTACCTTGAGCAGGCGGTAGCTTTTTGGCCAGCGCGGGGCATAGCGCATGATTAAAAGTCACGCGCGCTAACCCCACTAGCGCGGCTTGATAAAAGGAGCCCATAGTGGGATCGTTGCGACTACGAACAAGATTTGGCTTTTGGATATTATCATTGCACGAGGGTGAATGGGAAAACACCACCAGGGAGCTAGGAACAGAGAACTTGAAGAGGAGTGAAAGTGGATTGAATCTTGAAGCAACAAACAGATAAGTGCTTATGGATATGTTTAGGCTGTGACATAATAACACAAGGTGATATTCTAAGTCACCCTAAATACCTTGTAAGAAAAATTTTTTTGTAACAAAAGAGTTACAATAGTTGTTCTCGGCCCTCAGAGATGCCACCAGGGGATCAAATGATCATATCCCCTGGCTTTACGCACCTGATCATCACTGGGTCGGTGCAAAGTGCGAAACTGGTGTATCGTTTTTTTATATATATTTTTTTCAATTTTACTCTTATAATAGCTTAAAATAATAAATATTCATAAAGAGTTTTAGAATGAATACTTAGCTTAACCGGGATGGTAATTGATGGTTGTTAAGGGATAAACAAGCCAACATGTTTCACCCGTGGAGGGGGTTTCCTCAGGGCTACTATCCCTTTTTGGTGCTAGATATTCACGACGTGACCACCCAATCTAAGTTCTCAAGATCAGGTGCGTAAAGCCAGGGGATATGATCATTTGATCCCCTGGTGGCATCTCTGAGGGCCGAGAACAACTATTGTAACTCTTTTGTTACAAAAAATTTTTTCTTACAAGGTATTTAGGGTGACTTAGAATATCACCTTGTGTTATTATTGATATTGTACCTTGCAGAAACTATTGTTTAAGCCTGTCATCTAATTAATTAAATAATTTAATAGGCTGTGACATAAACATATGGATAAGTGAAGGAAATGGTCGCTTCTATAATTATAGAGTGTTGTGTTCATATCAGGAGAGTTTATTAGGAGAACGGAGTGGAGCAATGATGGTTCCCCATATCACTGGGCAGCATGCACTAAAAATGCTAGCGCACCTTAGTACAAGGAGCCCTTAGTTGTACATACATTGACAAAAATTATAGACAGACTTACAGATGACAGGAGGAGAGAGGGTGGAACTACAAAATTTTAGAGAAAGGCAACAATGAAGGATCACATAATAGGAAGGGGATGGAAGGCAGGAACAGAATGCTCAAAAAACAGAAAGCCTGCAGAGATGCTATCGGTTAAAAAAAAATAATAATTAATTTTTGAAAGCATCTTTAAAAAGAAAAGTTTTCAAAGAACTTTTAAACTTGTCTAGTACCGCTTCTCCTCCGCTATATCTGGGTAGTGAATTCCATAGCTGTGGCGCAGCTACTGAAAAAAAATTTCTGCTTGTCTCGTGCCAATAACTTTTCAGGCTCCTTTTACTAAGCTGCGACAGTGGTTTTAGGGCACGCTACATTGCCCCGACCGCTAGACGCTAACGTCAGCATTGAGCTGACGTTAGTTCTGGCTGCGTAGCGTGGGTTTAGCGTGCGTAGCAATTTTGCGCGTGCTAAAAACGCTATCGCAGCTTAGTAAAAGGAGCCCTTAGAGATGGTACGGAAAAACTTCAACTTTTGGTGGGAAACTTTATGTCAATATTATAGGTATGAAAAAATGAATTCGGAACAATTGGGACTTAATAAAACGTTTAAAACAACATGGGGGTCCATTAGCGGAATTTGTTAAAACTGATTAATAGAATAAGTTTTTAATTCCTAATTGTCTTTCACACACACACATCCAGGGAGGGTGGGAGGAAAGGGGGGGAATGTACTCTGTATTTTAATTATTTGGATATAAGTGCTATTTACTGTGCTACTTATCGTATATTCTTTGCACTTTATGTTGGATTTGACAATTAATAAAGAATTGCAAAAAAAAAAAAAAAGAGATGGTACAGAAAAAACTCATTTGTCCAAATATTATGTACATTACCTTGTAACCCGTTCTGAGATCTCCGGGGAGGATGGGATATAAAATGAATTAAATAAATAAATAAATATGCTGACCTTCTGGGCACGTGTCCCAAGAAATGAGTTGAGAACCCCTCAGACAAGGCAAACCCATCCCTCCCTGTTGTCAATTGTCCATAGGGTGAACCACAGAGATTCTAATGTTTTCCTATGCACAGAAACCTTCTCTGCATTCAGATTACTGATCCAGCCAATGGCGTACCTCGCAGATGGATACCATATTTGTCAAACCAAAAAAGAGGACACTTGATCCCGCCCAACCCCTTCCCCACCCACAGTGCCCTGCCCTTGTCTCTCAGTAGCCTGGACCCTAACCTGCCCCACTGTTCAGTGCAGGTTACAGAGCAGTAAAAAGAAATGACGCCATATTGTTCACAGCTCTTTAATAAAGGAGTCCAATTTTCACTGTATCTAGCAAAAGGTCACCGAGATCATCTCAGCAACATCTACTAACCATTCCTTCAGTCCGGCAGCTTTTTTACGACACAACACGTAAAACCAGCTACTTGGCAGTTGCGCCAACTCTACGGAATGCACTTCCCCTATGGCAAGAAGCTAATTTAAATAACTTTAAAATTAATCTTAAAACTTTTCTCTTTAAAGATGCTTATGAGATCTACGATTGATAACAGGGGGGGGGGATCACAATTAAATCAATAAAGATGCTTGCTCCAGTCAACCCCTTCCCTGATGTTTTCCCTGTACCTCTTCCTTTTATTTTTAATATTGTATCCTTACCCTTTTCTCCCCTCGTTTTATTTTTGTCTCAATAGTTACTTTTAGGGCTCCTTTTACTAAGCTGCACTAGCGTTTTTAGCGTGCACTGAAGATTAGCGCGTGCTAACCCCCGCGCTATGCGGAAAATACTAACACCAGCTCTATGGAGGCGTTAGCATGTAGCGTGCGCGGCAATGTAGCGCTAGTAAAAGGAGCCCTTAGTTTTGTTTGTCATTCCCCTGATTTTTAACTATTTTTTAAAAACATTGTAAAGATGTAAACAGCTTTGGTTTGTAAAAGCGGTATATCAAGAATTAATAAACTTGAACTATTAATGTATATCAGGGGTCTCAAAGTCCCTCCTCGAGGGCCGCAATCCAGTCGGGTTTTCAGGATTTCCCCAATGAATATGCATTGAAAGCAGTGCATGCACATAGATCTCATGCATATTCATTGGGGAAATCCTGAAAACCCAACTGGATTGCGGCCCTCGAGGAGGGACTTTGAGACCCCTGGTATATACAATATCACAAGAGTTGCAGAAACCTTTCGCTACTATAGAGAACAGTTAAGTAATAATGGGCAGTTCATGATCTAATATGGATCTTTGGACATAGGTGGCTATGGACCAGATTTATTAACTAACATTAACTTCTAGGTCAGGGGTAGGGAAATCCGGTCCTCGAGAGCCGTATTCCAGTCGGGTTTTCAGGATTTCCCCAATGAATATGCATGAGATCTATTTGCATGCACTGCTTTAAATGTATATTCATTGGGGAAATCCTGAAAATCCGACTGAAATACGGCTCTCGAGGACCGGAGTTCCCTACCCCTGTTCTAGGTGCATTTTTTTTTCTTACTGCACCAGTGTTATTGTATTTCTTTCCTCTGAAGTTAATACTTCTCAGCTAATGATAGCTGAACTCCTATCCTGAACTCCCTTACTGTGTGACAGCAGGGACTGGCTATGCTATGAAGTGGGAATCTTTAGTGCACCCATTTGACATTTCCCATACCTTGCCTAACGGTATACCATCGGTAGCACGCAGGACAATAGCACCCGACAAATCCGCTCTGACAAATGCGCGCACCGACAAGTGCGCCCATGAAGGGAGCGGGATTTTCATGGCGCAATTGTAAGTCTAGTGGGGGGGGGAGGGTTGCGGCAATGTTCAAATTCACAGCCCCCCTGACGAGAGCGTGAGTGTAATCAGGGGGTTCCCACACACCCACCCTCAGAACGGAAACGGGAAGGCAATAGGCGGCAGAGCTAGTTCTAAGTGGTTGGAGCACAAGGACAGTGGAAGTAGTAAGTGTATTGGGGGGGGGGTTCCCCACACACACACTCTCAACAAAAGCGTGAATACCCCCCTCCAAATCCCCCCTGAGAGCGTAAAACGAAGGTTTTAGGGTAGCGCGCCAATGTCCTGCGTGCATTTGACACGTCACCTGCCTAACAACAAATTCTCCTTGGTGACCGATGAGAGACATAGTTCCTGGAAAGAGACCCAGTGCTTTGTCTGCTGGACTGTACAAAGTGATAATGATAAGCTATAGTTTACAGACACTAATTTTCTTTGTTGCACAGTTTAAAGTTTTACTTTTAACTATGTTAGCTTGCCGTGCATCAGAAAACCTAAGAGGGAGGCTGTGTTTCGGGGGGGGGGGGGGGTGGGGGGGGGGAGGGGGCATATATATATCAGGACAGAGGAAGAATGGATATGAAAGTATTAAAAGTTATATATGCCTTTTTGTTAAGCCTTCTGGATTACTGTAATGTATACATAGGATTACCCATGACTTTATTCTAAACTTATAAGTACTCACAACTTTAAGAAATTATAAATCATCCTTAATGCAGCTAGGACAGCATCGCTGGGAAAGCACTAAACCTCCTTTGTATCAATTACACTGGCTTCCTATAAGGAAAGGGTCAAGTTTAAACTCTTAACTTTGACCTTTAAAGTGTTACCTTATCAGAAATCAGTATATTTGAAAGAGAAACTTATTTCTTATATATGCAGATAATTTGCTTCAAGTTCCAGGTACAGACATTGTAAGAAAAGCAGGATGGTGGTTGAATAATGCAAGCGGGGGCAGGTGGGGCGATATTGATCTTATTATTACCTCTCACAATAATTATTATTATAAAGTTATTTTCCACACCACACAAGAACACTGCCGTGCACAGTCCGGATAAGCGTCACATGGACCTCAATTGCAACAGCCCAAAGGGACTGCTGTGTCCACGGTGCGAATGGTAGGTCGAATTTCCCCTGAGGCCGTGCTTGCATACTCCTAATCCTCACAGCAGGTCTTGTGTTTGCCAATAAATTTTTTTTACCGGATTCTTTTAGAGGAGCAATTGTTCTGGAGCAAGGAAGTGAGTTTAATAAGAGATCCTAAACATGCAACTGAGTTTGTAAGAAAAATTCTATTTTATTGCACAAACTCTCAAAACATACTTATTAATTGTTTTCCTATTTTCTTTCCCAACAACTACTCAGGTGCTTCTCTACCTGTACTCCTTACAGGATTTCACGTTAAACTTTCAGCAGGCAAATATTCATTTTCTTATCGTGCCCCAAATAAAAATAACAATAGTAGTGTGCATTCTAATAAAGTAAAAAGAACCTTTGTCTTCAGGCCCACCACAGCTTTCTTGCGTTGGAGCTCACCATTGACACTGGGAATGCTTGGACAATCTTTGTAACTTCCAACTAAAATCACGAACTGGAACTTCTGGAATCACTGGACCTTCTGATCAAAATCTGGTACTGGAACAATTGCTTTGTCGTACCTACTGCCTGACTTAAAATAAATCAATCAGGCAAAACCTGAACTTCCTCAGCGATATATCTTTATGTTTATAAGAACATAAGAATAGCCTTACTGGGTCAGATCAAAGGTCCATCAAGCCCAGTAGCCCGTTCTCACGGTGGCCAATCCAGGTCACTAGTACCTGGCCAAAACCCAAGGAGTAGCTTCCCCCATGTCTTTCTCAATAACAGATTATGGACTTTTCCTCCAGGAACTTATCCAAACATTTCTTAAAACCAGCTATGCTATTCGCTCTTACCACATCCTCTGGCAACGCGATCCAGAGCTTAACTATTCTCTGAGTGAAAAAAAATTTCCTCCTATTGGTTTGACTTTTTGGTGTTTACTAGCTATTTCTTGAAAAACAACCTTAATTTAAATTATTCCTTAACTTTTCCCAGTAACAAGTGTGCCACTCACTTTTTCTACTTGCATTCAGTCTCAAATTATAATCTTTATTCATTTTTACATCTTACAACAAGTGTATCAATAAATTGACAATTGAAATTAAGTACATCACTTGAATTTCTTTTTTTTAAGCATATACAATAAGTGAAATACAGAGTAAATTAATCATTTTACAATATAGACATCACTTAAAATTTTCAAAAATTCATATTTAATACCCTCCCCTCATCCACCAAAACTTTTCCAACCATTTTCCAATCTTATTTACCTCAGTCTCAAATTAATAAAAACTGTCTCTTTAAGAGATTTTAAAAGAACCTGCTGCATTTAGAACACTGCTCAGCATTACTCAGTGTTTTAGAATCTTCACCAGCACAGCTCAGTTTTTACTTCTGTAACTCTAGAAAATCCCTTTTAAAAACTCAAATCAGAGGAATTCTTTCCAATCTCACCCATAAATACTCAAAAGTCATTATTTTCTCAAATTCCCTTTTAAAAAACAGCTAAAATAACATTTTTTTTAAACTCAGTTATTTAAATTATATTTCCATCTTATTTTTTTTTTTTTAGTTCAATATTTTTTTATTTTGTAAAAGCAGATAAAAGACATATTCTTTACAAACAATTTGCATCAACAATAAGTGAAATCTCATATTGATCAGTTATAACATACAAAACAGAACAGAACATGCTGAGCACAATAAACGCAGTGTGATAATCGTAAAAGCTGGGGAACTTAACACCGCCATCTGACACTTCCCCCCTTAAGTTTATTCAAACTGATACGCAGAGTGGAGTTGTTCCAGAAGAATTTAGTGAGCAGAGAGCCGATTTTTTTATAGGATGGTTGTGATAACATGCTGAGCACATGATTCACACCTAGTATTACCATCATTTTTATAGTACTTAGTCTACCCCACCATGTTAATCTTAGTGGAGACCATTAGTAATGAGCTTGCAAATTGACTCCATAATGTATTCTGTGTTATATTCGACAGTGGCAGCAATGGTGGTGCCAAAATAGGCGCCCAAATATTTGAGTTTTCCACTGTTCCATTGGAGCCCAAGCATTGCAGTGTCACTTGAAATCCTTGGGCAGTTCAGTGCCGTAATTTTGGTCTTGGACTGATTAAGTTTGTATCCCGAAAAACTGAGTCGTCAACAATCGTATTCAATATCGGTGTTATAGCCAGGTGTCACATATAACAATACATCATCAGCATATGCCGTGACCCTTATTTCAATTCCACCACATCGAACTCCAGTTATATGTTGAGTTCTGAACGCAACAAGCAGGGGTTCTAAAACAATATTGAACAACAAGGTGTCTTGTGCCTCTAGTAGGATGGAATGAACTGGAGTAGAGGCAAATAATAAAGATCCGTGTGCTGGGTAATGAATACAAGACCTTAACCATAGCTAGAAAGTCTGATTGAAATCCTAACCACTTCATTACATGAAAAAGGAAGGGCTATTCTATGCGATCAAAGGCCTTGGCCACTATAGGAAGATTGATGTTGTTCGCATAGTCGATCACATTCATGAATATCTGAGAATTGTCACAGGCCAGCCATCTAGCCATGAATCCATTTTGTTCTGGCGAGATGATTCGTGGTAGAGTATGTTGTAGTCTTGCATCAAGAACTTTTGCAAATATCTTCGCATCAACATTAATGAGCGATAAAGATCTGTAGTTTTTTATTTTCATGGGATCTTTGTTGGGCTTAGGCAACTGTATGTTGGGCTTCGGCAACTGTATGTTGGTCTTAGGCAGCACTATGATCGTTGCCTCCATAAAAGAGCCCGATATGTCACCTGACTCAATAAGGTAGTTGAAGAAGGAAAGCATATGAGTGACTAGGAAGGCACGAAAAGTGTGATAAAACTCTATTGTAAAGCCATCCGGGCCAGGTGCTTTTGCCTTGGCCATAGATCCTATAGCCAAATCCAGCTCATCCTTAGACAATGGTTTGTTCAGAAGACCATTATCTTCATCAGTCAGTTGTGGGTGAGATAGCTCAGCCAAGAACTTACTAGGGTCAGCAGAGGTGTCGATATTCGTGGTGTAAAGTTGTTTGTAGTAAATCTGAAATTGATCTAATATGTCCATATGATCAGTTAGTACTACATTATCCTCAGTTTGGATAGCTGAGATGTTAATTTTATCTCTTTTGCCCCTCAGATAGTTCGCCAATCCATGACCACAGCTATTTGCTTCGCTGTAATAGTTGGCGGATTGGGTAAAAAGTTGATTGGCAGCAAAAGAGCTGAGCTTGGTGTTATATTTATATTTCAAGGCTTGCAATTGTTGTAGGAGTTGCATATTAGAAATACTACTATGTAATACTTCTAAGGCTTTAATTTCTTTTTCCATGGTACGCAACTCTGATGTAAGTTTCTTTTTCCTGAAAGCAGCATAAGAGATAATAATACCTCTTATGTAGGCTTTCAAAGCGTCCCACAGTACTCAATAATTGGTGTCTTCAGATTTATTTATCATAAAGTATTCACGGATAGCTATCTCAACATGTGATTTAAAGTCCTCATCCTGCAACAAACTGTTGTTAAACCGCCACTGATTACGCGGGGGGTGTTTACCTAATGTTACGCAATGCTAGTAAGACAGTAGCGTGGTCAGACACAGAGATTTCCTTTATATCAGTAGCGTGAACATATTGAACAAGTTGCTGGCTGACTAGAAAAAAATCAATCCGGGAGTAGGAATTGTGTGGTGCTGAATAAAAAGTATAATCCAAAGTATCTTTATGTGTGGTTCTCCATGGGTCTATTAGCTGGAATTGAGAAATGATATCTTGCAGCTGAAACCACATTTTAGATTTTTTTATATGTGCAAGAGGATTTTCTGTCTTTAAGTGCACTAGGTTATAATCAGTATGCATGGAATATCTGGATGGGCATTTAATTGGCCAGCAATGGTATTTTAAAAAGTGGTATCACTAATAATAAAACCCTAAGTGCGCATGCGCACTCCTACCTGCGTGTTCTGTGATCCGTAGCTCCGTGGTCGGCAGAATGTTAAAGGAAGCAGCGTGTACACGTGCGGCGCATGCGCACATTCGGAAAGCCTTAGCGGACATGCGCAGTGGGAAATTCATGCGTAGGAGCGGCTGATTCTGACACGTGCAACATGTTTCCACAGCAGCGTAGGAGAAGCACGGTGGTTTCCTTCAGCTGAGCGATTTCTAATGCTTCCCCTATCGCTAGCGTGTGGAGGTCTTAGTTTTGATGGCTGGCAGTGGCAGCTGACCCAGACAGTAGCAATTGCGGGAGCCGGTAAAGGGGGGGCAGGCATCGGCTTTTGGCGCTGGAAGGAAGGAGTCATGCAGGCAGGCTGGCTTTAGTGCAGCAGAGAGGGAGGGAGGTAGGTTGGCTAGCTTCGGGGGAGGGAGGTGGGACAAAGGCTGGAAGGTAGTGAGGGGGGACATAGGAAGCAGCACTAAGGACATGGAAAGGGGCTCTAAGGACATGGGAAGGAGGCACTGGGGGCACTAAGGACATGGGAAGGGGCACTAAAGACATAGGAAGGAGGTACTGAGGCATTAAGGACATGTAATGAGGCACTGGGGGCACTAAGGACATAGGAAAGAGGCACTGGGGCTCTAAGGACATAGGAAGGGGCACTAAGGACATGGGAAGGAGGAAGTGGGGGCACTAAGGACATGGGAAGGAGGCACTAGGGGCACTAAGGACATGGGAAGGAGGCACTGGGGGCACTAAGGACATGGGAAGGGGCACTAAGGACATAGGAAGGAGGCACTGGGAGCAATAAGGACATAGGAAGGAGGGAGGGAATAGAAAGGGACAATTGTTGGGCCTGAGTGCAGAAAGAAAGAAATACAGCGGCCAAGAAGAGAGATAGATAGAAAGAAAGACAGATAGCGGAAAAGGAGAGAGAGAGAGAAAGAAAGAAAGACAGACAGACACTCTAGCACCCGTTAATGTAATGGGCTTAAAGACTAGTCATCAGTATTAGGGCCATAGATATTCATGACATAAGAACATAAGAATTACCGCTGCTGGGTCAGACCAGTCAGCGCCCTAACTGACACTACCCCTACCAGCATATGTCCTTGTTTAGCAGGAACTAGTCTAACTTTGTCTTGAATCCCTGGAGGGTGTGTTCCCCTATGACAGACTCCTGAAGAGCATTCCAGTTTTCCACCACTCTCTGGGTGAAGAAGAACTTCCTTACGTTTGTACCGAATCTATCCCCTTTCAACTTTAGAGAGTGCCCTCTCGTTCTCCCTATCTTGGAGAGGGTGAACAACCTGTCATTAACTACTAAGTTTATCCCCTTCAGTACCTTGAATGTTTCGATCATGTCTCCTCTCAATCTCCTCTGTTCGAGGGAGAAGAGGCCCAGTTTCTCTAATCTTTTGCTATATGGCAGCTCCTCCAACCCCTTAACCATCTTAGTTGCTCTCCTCTGGACTCTCTCGAATAGTACCTTGTCCTTCTTCATGTACAGCAACCAGTGCTGGATGCAGTACTCCAGGTGAGGGTGCACCATGGCCCGGTACAGCGGCATGATAACATTCGCTGATCTGTTTGTGATCTCCTTCTTTATTATTTCTAGCATTCTGTTCGCCCTTTTCGCCGCCGCCACACATTGCGCGGACGGCTTCATCGACTTGTCGATCAGAACTCCCAAGTCCCTTTCCTGGGAGGTCTCTCCAAGTACTGCCCTCCTGTATTTGTGCATGAGGTTTTTGTTACCAACATGCATCTCTTTACACTTGTCCATGTTGAACCTCATCTGCCATGTCGCAGCCCATTCCTCGAGCCTGATTATGTCACATTGTAGATCTTCGCAAACTCCCTGCGTCTTCACTACTCTGAATAACTTTGTATCGTCCGCAAATTTTATCACCTCGCTCATCGTACCTATGTCCAGATCATTTATGAAGATGTTGAAGAGCACGGGTCCAAGCACCGAGCCCTGCGGCACCCCGCTGGTGACGCTCTTCCAGTCCGAGTATTATCCATTTACCCCCACTCTCTGTTTCCTATGCTCCAGCCAGTTTTTAATCCACATGAGTATTTCACCCTCGATTCCAAGGCTCGCAATTTTCCAAAGTAGTCGTTCATGTGGAACCTTGTCAAACGCCTTCTGAAAATCCAGATATACAATGTCGACTGGTTCGCCCTTGTCTATCTGCCTGTTTACTCCCTCGAAGAAGTGCAGCAAGTTTGTCAAAAAAGATCTGCTTTTGCTGAAACCGTGCTGGCTGGTCCTCATCAGCCCATGTCCGTCAAGGTGATCAATGATGTGGTCCTTTATCAGCGCCTCTACCATCTTTCCCAGTACCGAGATCAGACTCACCGGCCTATAGTTTTCTGGGTCTCCCCTCAAACCTTTTTTGAAGATCAGCATAACATTCTCCATCTTCCAGTCCTCCGGAATCTTTCCCGTTTTACTCGACAGATTGGCTATTAGTTGAAGCAGTTCAGCTATGGTCCCTTTCAGTTCCTTGATGACCCTCGGATGGATGCCATCCGGTCCCGAGGATTTATCACTCTTGAGCCTATCAATCTGCCTGCACACCTCTTCTAGACTGACTGTTAATCCTATCAGTTTCCCGTTTTCACTTCCAGCATATAGCCTGATGGGTTCCGGTATGCTGTATATATTCTCTTCGGTAAATACAGACAAAAAAAATGTGTTCAGTTTGTCGGCGATTGCTTTGTCCTCCTTTAGCGCTCCCTTTATTCCTTGGTCATCCAACGGTCCCATCGCTTCCTTCGTGGGTCGTTTCCCTTTAATATTTCGAAAGAATGGCTTTAAGTTTTTCGCCTTCTTGGCTATTTTTTCCTCGTAGTCTCTTTTGGCCCCTTTTACCGCCTTATGGCACCTGCATTGATGTTGTTTGTGCTTATTCCAGTCTTTGTCCATTTTTGATCTTTTCCATTCCTTAAATAAGGTTTTCTTGTCTCTAATTGCTTCCTTCACCTCTACAGTGAGCCATGCTGGTTCTTTATTCTTTTTCCTCTTTGATCCCTTGTTGATATGCGGTATATATAGATTTTGTGCCTTGGTGACTGTATCCTTAAAAAGAGTCCAAGCTTGCTCTAGCGTCTTTGTAGTGTTTATCCTCTTCTTAATCTTCTTCCCCATCATGCGTCTCATCCCTTCATAATTCCCTTTACGGAAGTTTAGCACCATGGCCATCAATCTGGACCAATGTTTTGCCCCTGTTTCAAGGTTGAAGCGAATCATATTGTGATCGCTGTTTCCCAGCGTCCCTTCTACTTCTACATCCTGTGCCGGTCCTCGTAGTCCATTTAAAATTAAGTCCAGAATTGCGTTTCCTCTCGTGTTATCCTTGACATGTTGTTCCAGAAAGCAATCACCTACAGTTTCCAGGAACATGGTCTCTCTAGCACAGCCAGAGGTGCCGAGGTTCCATTCTATCCCCGAATAGTTGAAGTCACCCATGATAACTGCGTTGCCTCCCTTACAGTTGCGTTTAATCTCATCCATCATTTCTCCATCAATTTCTTCGGACTGCCCTGGGGGTCGGTAGTAGATGCCTATCCTCGTTTCCGGTCCATTTGTTCCCGGAATTTTGACCCATAGAGACTCTAACTTATACGTCTGTTGTGGCATGTTCTCTCCAGTAGATTCAATTCACTCTTTGACGTATATGGCAATGCCTCCTCCTTTTTGAGTCCCTCTGTCTCTGTGGTATAGTTTGTATCCTGGTAGCACCGTGTTCCAGACATTTTCATCAGTCCACCATGTTTTCGTGATACCGATGATGTCAACGTTATCCTTTTGTGCCACAGCTTCTAATTCACCCATCTTATTTCTGAGGCTCCTTGCATTTGTGTACACACACTTGAGCTTGCAGCCTGTTCCCTTCTTGTGCGACTTTCCCTCTTGTGTCCCTTTCTGTCTGTCTTGTCTGCGATCTGGTGAGTCTTCCCCTCCATCTTCCTGTACGGTATATTCTCCGGTTCCTGAATCATCGACTCTTTCTCTCTATCTACTGTCGGCTTTCCCCTTCTTCCTAGTTAAAAACTTCTCAACTTTTCTCTTGATGTTGCTTGCAAGTAGCCTCGTTCCGTCTCTGCTGTGGTGGAGTCCGTCCTTCCTTGCTCTTCCCCCGAATGCCGTCCAGTTGCACATGAAGTGAAATCCTTCTTCCTCACACCAGCGCCGCATCCATGCATTGACTGCTTGCAGCTCCATCAGTCTCTTCTCATCTGCCCTGGTACTGGCAGGATCTCTGAGAATGCTATCCTCTGCGTTCTGGTCTTCATCTTCTTTCCTAGTATCCAGAACTGTTCCTGTTGCTCATGTTGTTCGTCCCCAAATGGATCACCATTGCTGTGTCTTCTTCTTCCACACTGTCGACAATCCTATCGATGCGGCTCACTATGTCTTCTACCTTGGCTCCAAGTAGGCAGGTCACTAGTCAATCCAGTCGTCCTTCCGCTACGTGGCTGTCAACTTGTCTGATGACAGAGTCCCCCACAATGATTGCTGTCCTCTCGATCTTCTCTTGATTCTCCAGCCACAGGTCCGTGTCCTTGGTGTATGCCCATCTCTCCAGCCGTAGGTCCGTGTCCTTCGTTCCTATCCATTTCCTCTCATCCTGGCGTTCGTCTTCATGTGGGTTCCCTTCGCTGTTTCCAGATCTTGCTGCTGTGTCCTTCTGGTGGTTGTCCATCTGGTGATCCACACTCTCTGTAGGCGTATCCCAGAAGTTCCTCTATAGCTGGTGTTTTTCCATGGTCTCCCTGTAGGCCTCTTCTATGAAGTTCTCCAGCTCCCGGACTTCTTCCTTGATGGTGTTCTCCGTCTTGATGATCTCTGCATCTCTGTCTTCTTCCTCCACTGCTTGAAGTGCCTCCAGTTCCAGTATTCTGCCCTCCAGAAGTCTGACTTGCTTCTTCAGGCTTTCCAGTTCTCCACATCGAGTGCATACGTAAGAACGCCTCGCAGAAGAGAGGTAGTCATACATATGGCAGATGGTATAGAAAACTGGGTAGCTCAACTTCTTGCTTCTGTCTGTTGCTTCCATTGCTGACTGCTTGCCGGTCTCCTGTGGATGTCTTCTGCATCTGCTGTAGATGTCTTCTGTGCCTGCTGTGTCTTCTGTGTTCGCTTGGTTATGTCTTCAGTGTCTGCCTAGTTGTGTGTCCTTTGTGCCTGCTTTGTCCTCTGTGCCTGCTATTTCTAATACCACTAGTATCCAGCGTCCCTGTGTGTCAGTGTACTGTGAAAGGATAGTGGTATCAGAACGCTTTCTAAGAATCATTAAGACACCATTTTTCCATCAATAAAGTGTAATGAAATGACAGGCAGTGCTCAGGGAAGAGAGACCTTAGCAGATTCATGTGCATTTAAATGTGTCACCTGCAAAAGAATTATGTCTGCATGCAAGTTAGTGAGATAATTTAGAATTTTCCTTCTCCTGACTACATTATTAAGACCTTTGACATTCAAGGTTAAGCATGTTAAAGACATCCAAATACTGGGAACAGGATATCAAACATTTCATTGAACAGTAAATACAGAAGGCATATTAAAATAAAGAAATGAAGGAACTGTCATCTGATAACAGAAGCAAAATTTGAACAATAACTCATTATACAATAACGTAATGGACCACAGGTCAGATAGACCACAGGTGGTGCCCGACCCAAACATCACAGCGTGAGGTCTGAAATCAAACATGGAATCATCATATGTTGCAATGAATAATAATAGCCTCAAAAGAAAGTGCCCATAATATCAAATACCTTGACAAGTATATATTGTTAGTGCAGATCACAGATGGAGACATATTAAAGCATAGACAGAAAGAACAATACTTATCAAATGCTGTCAATCTTGGTAGGTGACAACTTTTCTAAATAATCAGCAAGCTCCATAGGTCTGGTAAAGTCCTTTGTGCAGTTGTTATAGGTGACCTTCATTTTCATGGGATATAACATCCCAAACTTCGCACCCAAGAACTTCAGTTTTGGATGATATTCCAATAGCTACTTTCGTGTTTTGGCAGTGTGTTTGCTTAAATCCGGCACAAATAGTAGAGTGTGGCTCTCATATTTTATTGGGGTGTTCAGTCGGGCCTTCTGCATTATCTCAATGACTTGGGTATAGCATAGTAATGTAACTACTACAGCACGTGGGTATTTTTCATTGGTTGTAAGCTGTGCAGGCACCCTATGCGCTCTTTCAATTTCAAAAGGATGAGTGAATTCAATACCTAACAACTTCGGGAGCGTAGTTTCCAAGAATTTGGGTATATTGCAGCCTTCACGTGCTTCTGGCAGTCCAAGGATTCTAAAATTACTGCAGTTTGCCCGGTTGTTAGCATCCTCCAGATCTGATTCCAGCCGTTCAATCCTTTTAACTTGTCTCCGAAGAGTGCTTATGTTCTCGGTGTTCACTGATATTTTTGTCTCCGCTCTCCATGCGTTGATTAAAATCGGTTAGCTCAGCTCTAAAGGTGGTAAGCTCCGCTTTGATATCCTCAATGTCCGTCTTCATATCTGCCATCATTGTGCGCATGGCGCGCATTTCCTCAAGGATGGAACAGGCTGTATCGTCATCAATTTTTGGAGCCATTTTTTCCGGTGAAGCAGTGTCAGTATTGTGGCGTTTTACTGATTTAGTAGATGCCATATAGTTGAACTTTCACACAGGACTATTATTTAACGATTTTACTTCCGTTCGAGCCACGCTGAAGCTCAGGATTTAAGCGACCATGCCATGCGGTGCTCTCTAGCACACCCCATCTTATTTTTTAAATCTCAGATATTTATAAAATCACTTTTAACACCACACTTTAAATTATCCTTTAGTATTCAGATTCTATCCTTTTCTCAAGCAATCTGACTTTTTTTAAAAAATTATTTATTCATTTTTATAACTTACATCAAGTGCATCAAAAAGTAACATCATTTTAACATAAATATATCACTTGAAATTCTACAATTCTTCATATTAAATAGAATTTAACCCCTTCCCTCCCACTTCTTCAATATCTCATAACACATATAATAAAGACTTTTCTTCACAATCAAAGCAAATAATGAAAATTCAAAAAATTACCCCTTCTCATTATTTCATTTGTACTAATCAGGGAAAATAATACCTATTCATTGCAGTAATTTGTTAATGGCCCCCACACATCTTGAAATTTATTAAAATCCCCTTTCTGTTTTTTTATATATATGACAAACAGAATTCCACCAGAAACATTAATTAAGTCCATTCCAATTTTTCCAATTGTAAGTGATCTGTTGAATGGCAATACCAGTTAAAATTAACAATAATTTGTTATTATTAGATGATATTTGTTTCTTTGGTCTCATTTCTATACCAAATAAAACTGTGTCATATGATAATGCCACATGATTTTCTAACAGGGAATTAATTTGATTCCAAATTGATTTCCAAATATATAAGGACAATAGAATAATAAATGATCTAAAGTCCCTGCTTCAAGATGACAATGCCAGCATCTATCAGATATAGAGCTATCTAATTTTTTTAAACGAACAGGGTCCAGAAAGTTCTATGTAGCAAGAAAAACCATGTTTGTCTCATAGATGCAGACATTGTACATCTCATCCTCCAAGACCACATACGTGGCCATTGAGATACCCTAATTTCATGCTTAATCTCAATGCTCCAAATGTCTCTAAGACCATTCCTTGGTTTTTTTTCCCAATAATCCAGATAATAATTTGTACCACTGTGCAGCCTGGTGACCCAGAAAGTCTACCTGAAAGCATAGGAATTCTAAACTATATTGAGTATTAAGATTTTTCCATTCAGGGAACCCCGCCTGAATGGCCTGCTTCAGCTGCAGCCATTTATAACTTTGTGATTTATTCAAGCCAAATTTTTGTTGCAAATGGAAAGGGCGTTAGCTGTCCAAAAAGGAAGTTTTAACAAATTTCAAGAGGTGTGGAGGCCATTTATGGATTATTGTAAAGATTAAAAATATTCTTCCCTGAATAATAAAGTTTAAGACATTAAGGGGGGGTGGGGGGGGTATTTTTGAGTATATCTCGAATAAATCATTTTTATAAATGTATAAGGGAGGGAGATATTATTTTATTTTATAAGGATGTATTTATTGTACTTGATTTAAGATTTGAAATGAATAAAGATTAAAAATAAAATTCCCTTTCTGAATAGCTAATGTTCTTTCCGTTTTATAAATATGACACACTGAATTCCACCAAAAACTATAGTTCAATCTATTCCAATTTTTCCACTTACCTGTTATTTGCTGTATGGTGACTCCTGTTAAAATAAGTAAAAGTTTATTATTTTTGGAAGATATTTGGATCTTAACCCTCATAGACATGCCAAATAAAACTGTATCATACGATAATGCCACATGATTTTCTAGTAAACAATTTATTTGGCCCCATATTGATTTCCAAAAAGCCAAAATAAATGGACAATAGAATAATAGGTGATCCAAAGTCCCTGCTTCAAGAAGACAATGCCAACATCTATCAGACTTAGAGTTATCTAATTTTTTTAAACAAACAGGGGTCCAGAATGCTCTATGCAACAGGAAAAACCATGTTTGTCTCATAGATGCAGACATTGTACATCTCATCCTCCAAGACCAAATGCATGGCCATCGAGATGCAGTAATTTGATGCTTAATCTCAATACTCCAAATGTCCCGAAGACCAGTCTTTGGTTTTTTATTCATAAATCCAGATATTAATTTGTACCACTGAGCGGCCTGATGTCCCAGGAAGTCTACCTGAAAGCACAAGAATTCCAAACTATATTGATTATTAAGATTTTTCCACTCAGGGAACCCCACCTGAATGGCCTTCTTCAGTTGCATTCATCTATAACTTTGTGATTTATTAAGGCCATATTTATGTTGCAACTGTGAAAACTCAAGCAGTTTACTATTAGAAATAACATCTTCTAATACACGTATTCCTGCCATCATCCAATGCTTCCAGATGACTTTAAATCCGCCAATTTGAATCTTGGAGTTCAGCTATATAGTTTGATTTGTTGATTTGTGAATTGGAATAGGTGTTAAATTGCTCACATATCTTATTGTTTTCCATGTGTCTACAAATAATCTATTTTCTTTATATAATCTAGGCATTTTGATACTCAGTACATGGCATAATTGCAGAGGAAACATGAGACGCCATTCCAACCATAACCAATCCGGGATATTATCAACAGGCTCTGGGAGGATCCAATACATACCCTGGTGCATAATATAAGATTGATGATACCTATAAAAGTTGGGAAAATTTACCCCTCCCTCTGTAATTGGTTTTTGTAGAGATACTAAAGCAATTCTAGCCTTTTTGCCCAGCCAAATAAATTTTGTAAGAATACAATTTAACTTTTTATAAAAGGACCCCTGAAAAAAAACTGGTAACATACCCATTTGATAACAAACCACAGGCAAAATCATCATTTTAATAGTATGAACTCTCCCCCACCATGAAAGATGTAAAGGATTCCATTGCTCACACATTTCTGCTACCTTCTGTAATAAAAATTTTTCATTCACTTTCATTGTTTCCTCCAATGTATTTTTTATCCAAATGCCTAAATATTTTATTCCGTCCTCTTTCCATAGAAAGGGGAATGTTTCAAATAAACCTTTTGTACAATGGACATTAAGTGGTATAACTTCTGATTTATTCCAATTTATCTTGTACCCTGAAAATTTTCCAAATTTTTCTATCAATTTTAGTAAGCTTGGAATGGTTGTTTCCGGATTTCTCAAATGAAGCAATATATCATAAGCAGAAACTTTATATTCCCGATCTGAATAAGGAATGCCCTGTATCTCCTTTGCTTGCTGAATAGCTAATAACAAGGGTTCTAATACAATATCAAAAAGCAAAGGAGACAGAGGTCAGCCTTGTCTAACCCTTCTCTGCATATTAAAACGCTCTGAGAAATTATTATTAATATATAATCTAGCAGCAGGGGAGCTATACAATGTTTGGATCATTTGTATAAATCCTGAACCTATACCAAACCATTCCATTGTTTGATACATGAAGGCCCATTCTACCTGATCAAAGGCCTTCTCTGCATTTAAGGATACAGTAAAGGCCGGATCATTCATGGCTTTTGATAAATTTAACATATGTAAAGCCAACCTGGTGTTATTAGAGGAATGTCTCTGAGCAACAAACCCTGTCTGGTGCATACCAATAATAAAGGGGAGAGCCTTAGCCAAGCGCAAAGCCAAAGTCTTAGCTAAAAGTTTTCCATCTACATTGATTAAAGAAATGGGCCTGTAGTTTGAAACCAATATGGGATCTTTATTTGGCTTCGGCAAAACTATAGTTAATGATTCTGACATAGTACCTTTAATGCAACCTTTAATTAGTTGAACCTGATATAAATTTAACAAATATGGTAATAGGGTACTTTGAAATGATTTATAAAACTCTACTGTGAAACCATCTCCACCTGAAGCGGATCCAACTCTAAGGGACTTCAACGCTGTTTGCAACTCTTTTATTGATATTGGCTTTTCTAAACTTTCTTTTATATGCTCAGGAATATTTGGTCCCTTAATTAATTTTAAATATTCTAAATCATCCTTTTTTATCTAAATAATGCTCAGAAGAATACAAGTCTTTATAAAAATTTAAAAATTGTTTTAAAATTGGTCCAATTTGAGAATAACTATTACCTTTCTCATCCTTTACTGCTATTATTTTTGTTTTTGTTTTTTTTTTGCTTTTATATAATTTGCCAATAATCTTCCTGCCTTATTTGAATTTCCATAATACAAAGCTTGTTGAGAAAATAAGTCTTTCCTTATCAATTTAGAAGAAATCTCATTATATTTATCTTTAGTCTTCAAGAGAGCCTGTAATGTTGAAAATTCCCATTTATCAACCAGTTTTGATTCTAATAACTTAATGTCATGCTCCAGACTGGAAAATTGTTTCTTAACTTGCTTCTTAATATATGCCAAAAATGAAATAATTTGACCTCTCATGGTTGCCTTAAAAGCATCCCATAGAGTTTCCATGGAGATATCTTCCGTATTATTAATTTGAAAATAATCATCTATTTTTGACTGAATTTCCTCAATGAAATTTAGTTCCGTAAGCAATGTATTATCAAATCTCCATACAGATCTACTATTATCTTGATCAATTATTTGAATTTTAATCCACACCCCACCATGATCAGACAAAATAATTGGATCTATGGAGGCTTGTGTTACTTATTGAACTAATGAATTTGAAACAAATATATAATCTATTCTTGAAAAAGATTTATGAACATGGGAGCAAAAAGAAAATTCCCTATCATTAAAATGAAATATTCGCCATATATCTTTCAAATCACAATTCTGTACCAAATTATCTAATCCTAATGACTTCATAATTCTACGGGGGTGGGGGGTTATCCATTATAGGATCTATAACAGCATTAAAATCCCCTGCCACAACTAAATTAGAAGCAGCCAGTGGTAGTAACACTTGTTGTAGAGATTTAAAAAATTCAAATTGGTTCAAATTTGGTGCATATACATTAAAAAGTGCCAGCGTAGTATTTCCCAAGCTCATTTCTACATGTAACCATCTTCCTGAAGGATCAGCCGCAATCAACTTAAACATAGCACTACATTTTTTTATTTACCAAAATAGCTACACCTGCCTTCTTTCCCACAGCAGGGGCAAAAAAACCCAATGTTTCACCCAATCCCCTTCTAGTTTCTTGGACTCTAAAACCAATAAATGTGTCTCCTGGATATAAAATATGTCTACACATTGTTGTTTTAAAAATAAAAGTGTTTTCTTTCTTTTAATTGGATGGTTGAGGCCATTAACATTTAATGAAAATAATTTAAGCTCCATTAAAAAATTTACTTACAGGATACATGAGTCTCATCAAATATTTAATATTCTCATGATTTTTCTGTATATATCTCATTTCCCTTAGGTTATTTATTTATTTATTCATTCAATTTTCTATACCGTTCTCCCAGGAGAGCTCAGAACGGTTTGCATGAATTTATACAGGTACTCAAGCATTTTTCCCTGTCTGTCCTGGCGGGCTCACAATCTATCTAATGTACCTGGGGCAATGGGGAGATTAAGTGACTTGCCCAGGGTCACAAGGAGCAGCGTGGGTTTGAACCCACAACCCCAGGGTGCTGAGCCTGTAGCTTTAACCACTGCGCCATACTCTCCCCACCCAAATCCCCCCCATCTGATCCACCCAAATCCCCCCATCTCAGATCCCATTCCCTCTCTTGATCTTTTAAACATTATGGGGTTCATAATAATTTTTAAAAAGTCTAAAAAGTGTCCTAAATATCTACTTGGACGATCAAAAAGCCTGATCGTCCAAGTACCCATAACCAAAGCTGGTTTTTAGACGTATCTAAAACCAGCTTAGGCCTTTCCCCTGCCTCTAGATGCACAGAGAGAAAAGAGGTGTGTTTAGAGGAAGGGAAAGGGCAGGCAGTGGGCGGGAGATGCCCAATCTCTCCTGCCGCAGGTTGTGGCAGTTTGGGTACAGGAGTGATCGCATCGCGGCAGGGGAGATGGCCAATCTCTCCTGTCGCAATACATCACCCCCCCCCCCCCGATGATATCAGGGCAAGAGGGAGCCCAAGCCCTCTTGCCCCGCAGCAGCCACGGCACCCCTGAAGATATCGGGACGTTTGTTTTGGTTATGGACATTTTCCCTGCTTCTGCTTTGAACGTTTAAGGACTTAGGCCAAAAGGGGACAGACGGTTTTTTTGATTATGCACCTCCACACTTCTAAGATTCCAAAAACCCTTCCCTATTCCCTCCCATAACCCCACTCTTCTTATTGTACGATAACTTGAAGACATAAATTCAGGATGGTAGTCCCAATCCTCCTCCAGGCATCTTACTTTAATATTTCCTCTATATTATAATAATTAATTAATCTATATAATTAAAAGATTAATCCTTAGATATATAATCATGTTTAATAGGTGAAACCATTTAATATCCCCTTTAAAATGATAATTTAACACTTTTAATCTTATTAAATTGAAGAATTCATAAATCTAAAAAATCCATTTTCTCTATTTTTCATGAAATATACTTAAACTTCCTTTAATTAGTAAATATTTCATAGAATATCTTAACTTTATCAATTCATATGAGAATAATATATACTAAATTTTGCTAATCACATAAGCAATTACATAAGAACATAAGAACATAAGAACATAAGCGTTGCCTCTGCCGGGTCAGACCAGGGGTCCATCGTGCCCGGCAGTCCGCTCCCGCGGCGGCCCCCCAGGTCCATGACCTGAAAGTGTTCCCTACCTAACCTAAAATATCCATACCCTATTCGCTCAATGTCCTGTAAGGTAAACCTCTATCTGTACCCTGTTATCCCCTTTGCTTCCAGGAAATCATCCAGTCCCTTTTTGAACCCCAGAATTGTACTCTGTCCTATCACCTCTCCGGGGAGCGCGTTCCAGGTGTCCACCACCCTCTGAGTGAAGAAGAACCTCCTTGCATTCGTTATGAATCTGTCTCCTCTCAGTTTTTCTGAATGACCTCTTGTTTTAGTTGGCCCTGCTAGTCTAAAGAATCTGTCCCTCTCCACCTTCTCTATGCCTTTCATGATTTTATAAGTTTCTATCATGTCCCCTCTCAGTCTCCGCTTCTCCAGGGTAAAGAGCCCCAGCCTGTCCAACCGTTCGGCATATGAAAGTTTCTCCATACCCTTTATCATCCTCGTTGCCCTCCTCTGGACCCTCTCGAGTATTGCCATGTCCTTCTTGAGGTATGGCGACCAGTATTGGACGCAGTATTCCAGATGTGGGCGCACCATTGCTCGATACAGTGGCAGGATAACTTCTTTTGTTCTGGTAGTGATACCTTTTTTGATAATGCCCAACATTCTGTTCGCTTTTTTTGAGGCCGCTGCACATTGTGCCGCCTGCTTCATTGTGTTATCCACCAATACCCCCAGATCTTTTTCTTGGCTGCTTTCCCCGAGTACCCTCCCTCCCATCGTATAGCTGTACATGGAGTTCCCCTTCCCTATGTGCAAGACCTTACATTTCTCCACATTGAAGCTCATCTGCCATTTTTTTGCCCACTCACTCAGTTTGTTCAGGTCGCTCTGCAGTTCTTTGCATTCCTCAACAGTTCTGGCCCTGCTGGAGAGTTTTGTGTCATCCGCGAACTTGATAACTTCGCACTTTGTCCCCGTTTCTAGATCATTAATAAATATATTGAACAGCAATGGTCCCAGCACTGACCCTTGCGGAACACCACTTGTGACCCCTATCCAGTCAGAGTAGTGCCCCTTTACTCCTACCCTCTGTTTCCTGTCCGCCAGCCAATTTTTGATCCATCTGTACACGTTCCCTTCCACCCCGTGACTCCACAGTTTCTTCAGTAAGCGTTCATGGGGCACCTTGTCGAAGGCTTTTTGGAAATCTAGATATATAATGTCTACTGGGTCACCTTGGTCCAGTTGCTTACTTATCCCCTCAAAGAAATGCAGTAGATTTGTCTGGCATGATCGGCCTTAACAGAAACCATGCTGGCTCGATCTCATCAGATTATTTTTTTCTATATGCTCATTGATACCTTCCCTGATCATTGATTCGACCATCTTCCCCGGAACAGAGGTTAAGCTCACCGGTCTGTAGTTTCCCGGGTCGCCTCTCGATCCTTTTTTGAAGATCGGTGTAACATTCGCTATCTTCCAGTCCTCCGGGATTACCCCTGTTCTCAAGGACAGGTTGCAAATATGCTGCAGTAACTCTGCTGTTTCATCTCTGAGCTCTTTCAGTATTCTCGGGTGGATCCCGTCTGGGCCCGGAGCTTTAATTAATTAATTAATTAATTATCTGAGAAATACATTCAGTTCATATAAACCTTTCCACTTCTATAAATTATTTAAATATTAGTGATTTAATATGAAATAAATAAGGACCATTCTTTTTAATATTATGACAACAGGAATTGTAATATATTTCAAATCTTATCTAGGATAATAGCAATATAATATTTTTTAATTTACTTTAAGAGATATCCATTTTCTACAAAAGTATAATATAATCATATGCTATTAAATAAATGGATATGAAGATACTGCACAAAAAATTGTATAATACACTCTACAACAACCTGTGTCAACCTTGCTGACTGCTGTCTTCCAAGTCGGAAGTAAGATCCATTGTGCAATCTGACTTTTAAAACAGATATTCACACTCTGAAGATTCACAAACCTCTTCATACTTCTCCAATCAAAAACATTATTCTTTTAACTATTTCCTAAACTCTTTAACACACTCTGAGGATTGACAAACCTCTTCACTTCTCCATCCAGCTAGCAACAACCTGCTTCAACTAGCTCCAATCTCCAACTGGGTACTGCAACTGCCTTCTGCTTCTGAATACAATTGCCTTTTGCTTCTCCATACTGCAACTGCCTCTTGAAAACTGACTACTTTTCAAAAACCAACATTTACTTAGAACTTGTTCAGATAATATTCCATGGATTAGCCATTCATCTCTCATAAACATGCATAGTCTGCACTAACTACATGCATACTTATCAAAATTACATGCATTATCCACATTTTAGTTATTTAAATACCAAAAATGTATTTAATTTTGCAAGTAATTTGAATTTAAGTAATTAAACAGCTTTTCACCTGCTTGCTTTCCTGTCTCATGCCAGAAGTAATGGATGGAAACACTCCATTTTCCCTACCATGAGCTTCAGAATTCTCTCCTGCTCTTATACAGATTCCATGTACTTGCACACTAACGTGCACATGCCTAACTGTCACTTTCTCAGAATGCTCATATGCACATTATCTCCTGGAATTCTCACAGGCACTCTGTGTTCCATTACCTGTTCAAGCCTGAATAAACATTTTAAGTTTTAAAAATCATAAATTTTTAAACTGGTTACAGTAAGAACATAAGACCAATGATCCATCAAGCCCAGTAGCCCGTTCTCACGGTGGCCAATCCAGGTCACTAGTATCTGGCCAAAACCCAAGGTGTAGCAATATTCCATGCTACCGATACAGGGTAAGCAGTGGCTTCCCCCAAGTCTTTCTCAATAACAGACTATGAACTTTTCCTCCAGGAACTTGTCCAAATCTTTCTTATAACCAGCTACATTATCCTCTCTTACCACATCCTCTGGCAACGCGTTCCAGAGCTTAACTGTTCTCTGAGAAAAAAAAAAAATTCCTCCAATTGATTTTAAAAGTATTTCCCTGTAACTTCGAGTGTCCCCTAATCTTTGTAATTTTTGATGGAGTGAAAAATCAATCCACTTGTACCCGTTCTACTCCACTCAGGATTTTGTAGACTTCAATCATATCTCCCCTCAGCCGTCTCTTTTCCAAGCTGAAAAGCCCTAACCATTTTAGTCTTTCCTCATACGAGAGGAGTTCCATCCCCTTTATCATCTTGGTTGTTCTTCTTTGAATCTTTTCTAGCACCACTATATCTTTCTTGAGATAAGGAGACCAGAATTGAATGCAATACTCCAGATGAGGTCGCACCATGGAGTGATACAGGGGCATTATAACATTCTCAGTCTTGTTAACCATCCCTTTTTTAATAATTCCTAGCATCCTATTTGCTTTTTTGGCCACCGCCACCACACACTGGGTGGAAGATTTCATCATATTGTCTATGATGACACCCAGATCCTTTTTTTGGGCGCTAATCCCCAAGATGGACCCTAGCATCTGGTAACTTCCCAATGTGCATCACTTTGCATTTGTCCACATTAAATTTCATCTGCTATTTGGACGCTCAGTCTTCCAATTTCCTAAGGTCCGCCTGCTTTCCGAATAACTGGACCAGAGTTATGGAAAAAACTGCCCATAGACCTGAGCTTGGAAATAAATCTTATGATGTTTAGGAGGAAGTTAAAAACACTTTTGTTTCCCATTAATTTGATTTTATGATAAATGTAAGCCTACAGTTATTGCGAAGGAAGTAGAGGTCATTTGATTATTCTGCAATTTTAATATTTCTGTTCTATTTTCATTGCTTGTTCTAGACTTTTAGGAGGAAATTCTATAAGTGATACCTAAATAAAAATCTATTTCAAAATTAGAGTTAAAAGCATTGATAATAAGCTTTAACAAGCTCATAATGACAAAGTAATAAAGGTTAATTGGAAGGTAGGCACCTGCCACCATGTAGGAGTGGATAGGACTGGATTGTGCGCATTTTTAAAAGTTAGGTGTTGGTAGGCGTTTCGAAATGAATCACTGGTCTACATTATAGACACCTACCATGTAGGTACAATTCTGTTAGAGATGCCTAATATGTGATTGTCATGTCTAGATGCCTATATTGTAGGCACCTACAAATACAGTAAAACCTTGGTTTGCAAGCATAATTAATTCCAAAAACATGCTTGTAAGACAAAACACTCGTATATCAAAGTGAATTTCCCCATAAAAAATACACTTCTCCCTCCGTATTTGTGGTTTCAGCATTCGCGGTTTCGATTATTCACGGTTTTTAGCTTGCTGGCTCTTCCCTCCAAATTACATCAACTTGCATAGAGAAATCGCTGATTCCAAGCTTTTACAGAGAAAATCGCTGATTCCCAGCACTTTCTTCACCATGTTTTGCCTCTCCTTCAGGAACAGACCAGGTCTCCCACCATGTTATTTGCGGTTTCACTATATTCACGATGGTTTTTAATAGAAAACAGCGAATAACATATGAAAAAATTATTTGTGATTTTTCTGTATTTGCGGTTCTGTTAATCCCCTCTCACAGCAAATACGGAGTGAGAAGTGTAATGGAAACTCCACAACCCAAAAACTTTAATACAAAATACTGTATGTAGTCATATTGCAAGACCTTGCTTGTTTAGAACAGTCACTACACTCCTGCAGTGTTAGAGAGAGAGAGAACCATCGGCTCAGTTGTGATGATGTGATGTGTGGATGTATTTATATTGCAAGACCTTGCTTGTATATCAAGTTAAAATCTAATAAAATGTTTTGCTTGTCTTACAAAACACTTGCATACCAAGTTACTTGCAATCCACGGTTTTACTGTATAGGCATCACTAACCCTGGAATGGCCAGAAATTTTTGCAACCAATGAGTCCCATTAGGGTCATTTTGATTCCACATGCAATATCCATACTTTATTTATTTATTATAAAAAATTATAGTCCACCTCTTCCACAGTTCTATGCAGATTACAACAAAACATCCTCCTCTCAGAAACTTGGCTTATCTCTGATTCAGACCCCAGAATAACAGAAGTCTGCCCAAAGGGATACAAAATAATAGTGGTCTGCAGAGAAAACAAAAGAGAAGGAGGAATTGCCATCATATCCAGAACCACCTCAGACCTAAAAATACAAGACAAAACAACCACCCCATACATGGATCTACTAGCCTGTCAACTCTCAAGCACATCACTCAAAGGAACACTAACATGCGTGCTCTGCTACATAGCCCCAGGAAGCTGGAACACAGCAAAACCAAAATTCGAAGATTTTATATACCAAAACTCACTAACGACAACCTACAACTTGATCCTAGGAGACCTCAACCTCCACCTCGGAAACCAATCCTACAAACAAATAAAAAACTTACTATCATACCTCAAGGCCTTAACATACAAGATACTAGACCCTCAAGCCACACATGAAAAAGGACACCAACTCGACATTGCAGCCTACATGTGCCAACAGCCCATACAACCAGAAATCCACACATCAAACAGATACTGGTACTGTTCCCTCTGGTCTGATCATTATATGTACTCCTTCAAAATCAACTGGACCAAAAACAAAAGCAAACCAATTACACAAAAAATAACTTACAACTCATGTCAATACATCGACCCCACCAAATTCTGGACAAAAACAGACACCATAATCCAAAACTACAACCCCAAAGACTTCATCTCACAATGGAGCCATCTAAGTACAGCAACCCTAGATGAGATAGCCCCAGAGCAATCCAAAATCAGAATCCATAGAAAATCAGATAAATGGTTCAACAACGAACTACTCCAACTCAAAAGGCATTGCAGACAACTAGAAAGAAAATGGAGAAAAAGTAGCCAAGATTCCACAAAAACAGCATGGAGAATACTGCACCAAAAATACAAGCAAAAGCTGAAAGAAAAAAGAAAGACATACTACACAAAACAAATAGGAGGATCCCAAGACACAAAAAAACTATCCCAGTTACTAAAAGAACTCACAGACACCACACCATATCTGACCAAAAGCAACTCCCTCCCCCCTTCAGCCACCCTCTTAGCCACATTCTTCAAAAACAAGATCGCAAATATCAGAGCCACGTTTAATGGAACACCTACTCACCTAGAAGAGATCTCAACTCCCCCCCACAGAGAAAGAATCAGTAGCAGCAGACAGAACCTGGTCCCACTTCTCACCTATACAATGGTCAAACCTCAACAAACTATATAACAAATACAGTCACGCAGCCTGTGACCTTAACCACTGCCCCCCATACCTATTGAAAACCTGCAGTACGCTATTTCGTACTCTGCTCCTACAATGGATACAAACTTTACTCACAGATGGCCAGTTCCCACAAGACCTCAGTGAAATCATCATAACTCTGATCCTAAAAGACCCCAAAGGAGCAGCGGACCAACCATCCAACTACAGACCCATAACCTCAATCCCACTTTATGTCAAGCTAATGGAAGGCCTCGTAGCTAAAGCACTAAACTTTTACCTAGAAAACCACAACTTATTCTACCCCACACAGTCTGGCTTCAGAACCAACTACAGCACTGAGACTCTACTAGGAACACTCATGGACATTGCGAGACAACGCCTCAGCACAGGCATGAAAATGCTGATCATACAACTAGACCTCTCCGCAGCCTTTGATCTAGTAGACCATGACATCCTTTTACAAAAACTAGACTCAATAGGAATTACAGGCAAGGTATTAACATGGTTTAAAAGATTCCTACAATCCAGAATTTATAGAGTCAAAACAAACAAAGAAAAATCAGAACCATGGTCCAACTCATATGGAGTACCCCAAGGATCACCTCTGTCTCCCACACTCTTCAACCTATACATAGCCTCCCTAAGCTCCATTTGTCTGATCATCTGATGATTCTGTTTTTTGTTAGTACTGGGGCTAGCTCATCTAGGATACCTGTACTTAGTGTGCACTATTGTGAGATGAAATTTTGGGGGTTACTTTCTTGGATTGTTGCATCTGTTTTATCCCAGAATATGGAGGGGTCGATGTATTTACGTGATTCATAGGTTAAGCTTTGGGATTTTGGTTTGATTTTGCCTTTGGCTCAGTTAATATTGAAGGTGTATGTGTAGTGGTCTGACCAGAGAGATCGGGACCAATTTCCATTTGAGGTGTGAATCTCTGGTAGAATGGGCTGTTGGGTTATGAAGGCTGTGATATCAAGTTGGTGGCCTTTCTCATGTGTGGTTTATGGGTCTAAGATTTTGTAGGTTAAGGCTTCAAGGTGAGATAGTAGGTTTTCTACTTGTTTAGAGGATTGGTCTTCAAGATGGAGGTTTAGATCTCCTAGGATTAGGTTATATACTGCCGTTAGTGAGTTTTGGTATATAAAATCTTCAAATTCTGGTCTTGCTCTGTTCCAGTTTCCTGGTGTTATGTAGCAGAGCATGCAGGTTATGGATCCTTTTAGTGTGGTGCATGATAGTTGGCAAGCTATGAGGTCCATGTGTATGGGGTGGATGTTTTGTCTAGTATGTTTAAGTTTAGGGAGTTTCTAACTTGGATGACCAGGCTTCCTCCTCTTTTTTTCTTTGCAGACCACCTTTATCTTGTATCCCTGCGGGCAAACTTCCATAATCCTGGGATCAGAGTCTGAGGTTAGCCAGGTTTCGGTGAGGAAGAGGCAGTCTAGATTCTCGGTTTCTATCCAGTCTCTTATGTGTTCTATCTTTGGGCCTAGAGCTCTGATGTTTATGTAGGCACATGATAGTGTGGTGTATTCTGTTTGAGCATTGTTAGTCATTTTGGGTGGATGAGGATTGGTTGTGGGTGTGGATTGGTCCTGGGTGGGGCTGTTGGCCTTCTCCCCCATGTTGGTGTAATGATGTGTTGCATGCAGGTCTGGCAGTTTGTTATGTTTCTGTCTACAATGATTCTCCTGGCTGAGTGGTGAACTCTGTTTGCAGTTAAAATAACTGGTATTGGGGTGATGTTGTTTGCTGCTGCCTTCAAGCTTGTTAGGAGTAGGGTGAACAGTAAGATAGTTTGTAATTGTTTTTGTGGTATTGTTTTCATTGTGAAAACTAGGAGGCAAGGGATTGGTGGGTGTGAGGTAGCGGATGACTTTCTGCGGGTTAGGATGTAGTTTTCTCTTATGGTGGGTTGTTAGAGGGACAAAAAGGAGGACTTCTTCTTCCTTCCTCTGCCTGCAGAAGAGCTGGAACTGAGCTGGTCTCCCACACCTGTACCTACTTCTTCCCTTGCGGCGTCAGTAGACAGATCGGCTCAGCTGGGGCAGCTCCCAATAACAGTGGAGCTGCCCTGAAGAAGAAAACTTTTTTTAAAAGTAGTAGTGCCGCAAGGGCCATTGGTGGCGGAGCTGGTTTCCCACGCCTGTACCAACTCCTTCCCTTGCGGCGTCGGCAGTCAAAGTGGCTCAGCTGGGGCAGCTCCCGACAACAGTGGAACTGCCCTGAGTATGACTATATATAGACCCAAAGACAATGCACCATCTAAATGTGAAGAAAAGCTTGAGGGACTGAAATATTTGTGTGATAAATGAAGGGATCTGCCTTTATCTCTCTGAGGTCGTACTATCCTGCTCAAAATGATAGCTTTTCCTAAGTTATTGTATCTATTGCAAATAGTCCATTTGGAATGTTGGGGTGAGACGAGAAGTTTTACAGGAGTATATTGCAGCTCTTTTGTGGAGGGGGAAAAAATCAGGCTGAATTATAAAAAATTGATACTGGGTAGATAGGGGAAGTATAGGCCTCCCAGATCTTCAGTTGCATAGTGTGGCCTCTTTGATGGGTTTAAGAGTTATATTGGGGAGAGCCACCTTATGGGCTACATTCAGTAAATGGCACTCAAAAATCGGCATAAAAAACTAGTGCTCAATGCTATTCTATAATGGGCACTCAAAGATGAGCGTCCATTATAGAATGGCAGTGCCAATTTTCAGGCCTTACGCCTGCTGAAGCTTCTCAGCACCTAATCTGGGTGCACATCCCCTATTTGGTATCAAGACACTCTGCCAACAAAAGGTATCTCCCACACTTTTTTGGTTTGCGAGCTACTTTTAAAATGACCAAGTCAAAATGATCTACCAACAATAAAATTTTAAAAAACACAAAGCACACTGTACGCAGAGAAAATGTTAATTATCATTTGTATTTGGGGGATTTTCAGAGGTCAAGGCAGATGACTTGAAAATATGCGATGTCACCTCAGTAACAATTATATAAAAGTAGACAAATATACCCCCTCCCCTTTTACTAAACCACAATAGGGGGGGGGTTAATAAATCTTTATTAGTTTCAAAAACAAAGTACAATAGAACATATGATACAATAATCAGTACTTATATCTACCAAATAATAATATAATTACATATCACCCCCCCCCCTTCCCCCTTTCCCACCCTCCCTGGATGTGTGTAAAATTAATTCGGAAATCAAAGGCTTATACTAGAGATTAATTCTTTACAAACTTTGCTAATGAACCTCAAATCTCTTTAATTTTGTTATAGTGGCCCAATTGTTCCGAGTGCATTCACTCTTATTTATAAACTAAGGTTTCCCACCAAAAGATATAATTTAGTCTATCCCAATTTTTCCAGTTTTTTGTAATTAGCTGCATAGCCACTCCTGTCATAATCAATCTATTCTTACTTGCATTAATTGGACTCTTGGGTTTTAACAGAGTCCCGAATAATACTATGTCGTATGACAAAGGAATTGAAACTTCCAATATCATATTGATTTTATCCCATATAGATTTCCAAAAATTGAGTATCAAGGGACAATAGAACAACAGATGATCCAGTGTCCCTATTTCCAGATGACGGTGCCAGCATCTATTAGATTTTGAACTATCTAATTTTTGCAAATGAACCAGGGTCTAAAAAATCCTATATAACAGAAAAACCAAGTTTGTCTCATAAATTCTGACGCTGTACATCTTATCTTCCAAGTCCAAATCCATGGCCATTGAGTAGCAGAAATAGGTTGCTTTGTCTCAATGCTCCAAATGTCCCTTAGGCTTGTTTTTGGGGTTTTTTATTCAAGTATTCCGATATTAATTTATACCATTTGGCGGCCTGATGCCCTAGCAAATCTGTCTGGAAGCATATGCCTGGCAAGCTATACTGAGTATTTAAATTCCGCCAATCAGGGAACCCCTTCTGAATGGCCTGCTTCAACTGCAACCACTTATATGCTTGAGACTTTGCAATGCCAAATGATTGTTGCAGTTGTGAAAAATCAAGCATTTTCCCATTTGATAACACATCATCTAAAGTATGAATACCTGCCTGCAGCCAGTGCTTCCAGAAGATCTTAGACTCGCCTATTTGAATCTTGGAGTTCAACCATAAGGATTGACATGTGGATTGTTGTACTGGTATATATGTTAAATTATTAATGAATTTTAATGTTTTCCATGTGGCACAAAGAATACTATTGTCCTTGTAGATTTGGGGCAACTTGATACTCAAAATATGGTTTAATCATAATGGGTCACACAAATTCTCCCAATACCTATAGGCTGTTGCCAAATTGAAAAATTTCTACTTTATATATATATATATATATATATACATACATACATATATATATATATATATATATATATATATACATACCATGGAACTCAAGTGTCTGCTGGTGTCACCCTTAGAACTAGTCTCGGTGAACACCCACTCTGCAGACTATCATTGATCCAATTGTCTAATTTATGAAATTCTAAAATTTTTCTTTTAAATTTTCTTTTGTTAAATTTTCTTCTTGTTTATAAATACATAAAAGGCAATAGATGTCATACATCCATTATCTACAGCGTATTACTTAGCTTTAATGTAGCTTCTTAACCAGCTGCCCTGAGCTGTTGTTACGATGGAGGGACTCCGTTTCACTCTAATTAAATTATCAAGAGCTTCTTCAGGAACTTAAAGATTAGCTGTAATAATCACTTTTATTACTCCTCGGCTTTCTTTTACTTCAGTTAACACTGCTGGAGTCGTAACAACAGCTCAGGGTGGCTGGTTAAGAAGCTACATAAAAGGTAAGTAATACGCTGTAGATAATTTACCATCTATGGATGTATGACATCTATTGCCTTTTATGTATTTATAAACAAGAAGAAAATTTAACAAAAGAAAATTTAAAAGAAAAATTTTAGAATTTCATAAAATAGACAATTGGATCAATGATAGTCTGCAGAGTGGGTGTTCACCGAGACTAGTTCTAAGGGTGACACCAGCAGACACTTGAGTTCCATGGTCTATATATGTATATAAAGTAGAGATTTTTCAATTTGGCAACAGCCTATAGGTATTGGGAGAATTTGTGTGATACACTAAATAAGTAAAGGTTAATCGTAATGGGGATATAAGTTGCCATTCTAAAATAAGCCAGTCTGGAAGATGCTCCATGAGTTCAGGAAGGATCTAGTACATACCCTGGCAAAAATGAAAGCTTGATGGTATCTATAGAAATTTAGAAAATTTATCCCCCACCGATTGTGGTTTTTGCAAAGATACTAAAGCTATTCTGGCAGTTTTACCCAGCCAAACAAATTTGGTAAGGATCCCATTCAGTTTCTTATAAAAGGACCCTTGAAAATAAACCGTCAACATTCTCATTTGGTAACAAACTACAGGCAAAATCATCATTTTGATGGTTTGGACTCTCCCCCACCATGAAAAATGTAATGGGTTCCAATGCTCACACATTTCTTTGATTTTCAGCAATAAAGATTTTTCATGTACTGTCACTGTGTCTTCCAAAGTTTTAGAATCATGATACCCAAATATTCTATACCCTCTTCCTTCCAAAGGAATGGGAATGGATCAAATAAGCCCTTTACACAATGCACATTCAATGAAAGAACCTCTGATTTGCTCCAATTAATTTTAAAACCTGAAAATTTGCCAAATCCATCAATCAATTCCAGTAAATGTGGGATAGTAGATTCAGGATTCTTCCAAATGAAGCAAAATATCATCTGTATAAGCAGAGACCTTATATTCCCGATCTGCATAAAGAATCCCCTGTATCTCCTTTGCCTGCTGAATGGTCAACAACAAGGGTTAAAAAACAATATAAAAAAGCAAAGGAGACATGGGATACCCTTGTCTAACTCCCCTCTCCAGACAAAAACGCTCTGAAAAAGTATTATTAATATATAATCTGGCAAAAGGGGAACTATACAAGGTTTGAATCATTAGTATAAATCCAGATCCTATACCAAACCAATCCATCGCTTGATAAAGTCCATTCTACCCAATCAAAGGCCTTCTCTACATCCAAAGAAACAGAGAAGGCCGGATCATCCATTGTTTTTGCTAAATTTAGCATATGAAATGCCAATCTGGTGTTATTTGAACAATGTCTTTGAGCAACAAAACCTGTTTGGTGCATACCAATCATATAAGGGAGAGCCTTGGCTAATCTTAGAGCTAATAACTTAGCCAACAGTTTTCCATCCACATTAATTAAAGAAATAGGCCTGTAGTTTGAAACCAACATGGGATCTTTATTTGGCTTCGGCAAAACAATGGTGGGGGATATGGGGCCTGCCTGCCTGTCACTAGGCCACTAGGCCAGCCTGCCTGCCCTGTGCCCTGTCCCTGCCCACCCAGTCCCTGCCCCAGCCTACCACTAAACCACCAGAGGGATGCGTCTTATGGTTAGGTGCGTCTTATGGAGTGAAAAATACAGTACATATTTACCCTCCTGAAAAAATTATAAATCATTATAAGTATCATACTAATACTCCAATCAACAAAATAATTTATGTAACCATGAAATCTCTAAAAATTCAGCACAATACGTGCACAAAGAATTAATACTTACACCCAGTAAATTATTAGAAATGCCATATTAATATCCCAAGAAAATGAAAATTATCTATACCCCAAAGAATCAATTATAAATATCCCTTAGCCATAGTTGATAACTTTTACTTAACTAATTATCTCATCAGTGAATAAATTATGCACATGAATTTATCATATTGGGATCTTAGGACTAATATAGTGCCATTCTACTTTATATCCTCTATTAATTATAAAATTCCCTCTTTTTTTATCTACATAACCTATTAAACGTTTTCTAAAACTGACAGATATATTTTGATTTCAAAGACAGTACAATAAATAGAATCCTCTTCAGTTAAAAATCTTATTAATCTCAACAATGACAAACACATATGACCCTTTGTGTTAGAAGACATTTGCAAAGCAGAAAAGAAACTTCTATGAGAGGAATGAAGAGCGGAACAGCTCAAACTGCTTCTCACCCTGGAATCTAGACACAAAAGAAGCAAAACATATACAGTAAGCACCACCTGGAGAAAAACATCAACACCAAGAGGTAGGCAGTTATATGGCACCACCTTCTGGACAGAACTTGTTTTACAATAAGACCCAACTGCATTATTCCAGTGATCCACAGTGTGGTGTGGTGTGGCTTAAACTGTTAAGCTGGTCTGACACCATGATTTCCATAGTATGTAATACATGCAGCACGTTTCTAATCAGATCCCAGACCAACATATCAGAGAATTGCATCTGTAGCAAGGTTAAAAGCGTCCGTCGTCTGGTAACCTCACATTTCTCAGGCTTTCCACAAATCCTTTTAATTGCTACCCAAAGCAAGCAGCCTTTGCACCAAATGCTGTTCACTTTCTGATTCCGTTGGCATATTTGTAAAGGGCCCCAAAGAAGACAGCACACATCTATGCCCCGTTATCCTTTCCGTGTCTAGGATATCAGATTAAGGGGCGAGCAGAGAGAACGTTGACAGAATCATACAAGATTATTTGCAGCCAGGCACCATGATGAAAACAAGCAGAAGCTGGTTTTTGACCTCTTTGAGCAGGGTTTAGGAGGCATGCAGAAGGGAATGGCTTGATTTCTTCGAGAGATCACTTTATTTTCTCTGCCAATATTTCTGGGGGGGTTTTCTTCCCCTCTTCCCAGTTGCATCGGCAAACATTGGCTTCTCTCCCCCTGCAGTGCCGAAGCAGGGCCTTGGGGGAGGGAGCCGGCAGCTGTATTGGCATGCTGACTTGCCTGAAGTGAATCTCCGGTGCCTGTGAACCACGAGGCCCTGTCCCTCGTGGCTTGAGGGAAAAAAAATTTTGCGGTCTTAGCGCTGAAGCTGAAGTTTGGCAGCTTAAAAATAAGGAACTGTCCCGAAGCAGGCTCCTCATTACAACCCTTTAATTGTCTGATTAATACTGTAGAATTAGCCACTGAAAACCTAACGAGCCTGCACTAGGCCCCGAAAACAAAAAGTACAGTGAGCTTAATTTTGCTTGTGGGTCAGATACATTCAGAGGGTAGAGCTTCCCAAATCTCGCCCAGTCACCCAATTTTGGGCGTAGCCATGACATGTAAACAGACTCCAATAGCCAATCACCAAGAATTACAAAAATTTACAGTACTACGAATGAAATCCTCTTTACAAACAGTTCCATCTGCATATTCATTCCTTCCCAATCAGCATCTGGAGCTGGGAAGGAACATAAAAGTAACAAGAAACCATACTATTGATTAAAGGAACAGGGTGTGTGCCCTCCAATCAGAATCAGGGAAGATTGCATCCATCACACGTCATGACTACTGTGCATATTAGAATGTACAAAGTTAAATCTAAGGCAGTTAGTGAAACTAAGGACTCTCAAGATTCTATTATCAACTGTCACTCTGTATATCACATATTCCATGCCAGCAAATGTTTTAAATAAATGAATAAATTTTAATTTATCACTGGTTTCATAGTCAATCAAAATCAGCTATTATCTGTAACACTCACAACCTCTCCATCAAATGACAATACTCCATAACACTTTCCCCTCAAGCCATCTGTTCAACCTGTGTAGCAAGAAACTCTTTCAATTCTTTAGGATCCACAAAATTGGTTGTTTTATTATTCATGGTCACTCTCATGGTAGCAGGATAGAACATTCCGATCTTTGCACCCATCTGTCTTAATTGTGGTCTTAAGAGTAAGAACTCTTTTCTAATAGATGCTTTATATTTTGCAAATTCAGGGTAAATTGAGATCCTGTTCTCTTGCCATTTTAAAGACTTGGATTGTTTAGCTGAAGATAAAATTTGCCAAGCTTGCTGATATCTCAGAAACCGAATAATCACCAGTCTTGGACCTCTCTGGCTGTTAGATTGGTAAGCAGGAACATGATGTCTCTTTCTTTCTCCTGAAGGAAGGTGAAATTCAGTGACAGCAGTTTAGGAAAAAACTCCTCAAAAAACTGTATTGCATTTTTACCCTCCACACCTTCAGGAAGACCCAGAAGACGGACATTACTTCTTCTTCTAATTAGCTTCCTCCAAATCCTCCAGACCTTTAATAATTTTCCTGTCAGCTGTAGCCTTCAGCAGTTCCTCTTCACAACCTACCACTCTCTGCTCAATCTGATCAATTCTAACTGAGCACAAGGTCAATTTCTGTGACAAGTTCATAACTTCAGCCAGGATTAAATTCAGCTTTTCTGTATTGCCTTGCACTGTATCCAGTATTTTCTTTAGCTCCTGCATTACTGGATCACTGTTCTCACTCTGTTCCAATGGCAATGGCACTTTGAAGGAGTTGGAGGATCCTGTTTTGGCCTTTTTGCTCCACCAATAGCAAAAGCAGCTTCCAATTTCGTCTGTTTTTTAGTTGCCATACTGCTGTAGTAAACTTGGACAAAAATTTGCTTTGAAAAAGATAGAATTTTATCCACTAGAGGCTGTTCAAAGTGCAGGGGAGGGAGAGCTAACAGATCATGGGTCTATTCCTGCTCGCAGCTAAGCTCCGCCCACAATAGCATTTTTAGCGCAGGGAGCTGCGCTGAATGCCCCGCACTAAAAAAACACTATCGCAGTTTAGTAAAAGGGGGCCATAGTGCAAAATATAGACAGCAGATCTAAATTCTCAAAATGAACACATTTTGATCACTAAATTGAAAATAAAATCATTTTTCCTATCTTATTGTCTAGTGATTTCATGAGTCTCTGGTTGTACTTCCTTCTTCTGTAAATCCAATATTTCTTTCTTTCTGCCTTTCTTTCTTTCTTTCTGTCCCCTCCCCTTTTCTTTGTCTCTCTTTCTTTCTCTCTTCCCCTGCCCCCTTTTTCTTTCTGTCTTTCTCTCTCCCCCTGCCTGCCTGTCTTTCTTTCTCTCTCCCCCTGCCTCCTCTTTATTTCTGTCTTTCTTTCTATCTCCCCCTGCTCCCCAAGCCATCGCGCCGATTTCTCCCTGCTTCCCCGAGCCAGGCCTGGCGTGTACAAGCGTCGGACCCACAAGCCTTCACCTCCAACGTCAATTCTGACGTCAGAGAGGAAGTTCCAGGCCAACCAGACAGTAATTGGCTGCCTAGAACTTCCTCTCTGATGTCAGAATTGATGTCTGATATGAAAGTTTGAGGGTCTGGTGCTTGTATGTGCCTGGCCTGGCTCGGGGAGGCAGGAAGAACAAGATCGCAAAGGCAACGCGATTGACCTGCGTTGCCTTTGCGATCTACTGGTTGATTGCAATCGACCATTTGGGCACCCCTGTGGCATAGATCAATACCATGCTCAGGTTTTTGCCCATATTCACAACAGTGAACACTATGAGAGGCTCACAGACAATCCATTGAAATTTAAATTGCTCAGGTAATAAATACTGCCTTTGAGGCTCATTACATCATGAAGGCTGAGTTGAGATTTCTCACCCAAAACATACTCGCACTCCCACTTTCTATACTGTTCTAAAGATACACAAATCACTGGTGGACCCTTCTGGTTGCACCATAATGTCTCTGAGCGGTACTATTTTGGAACCTCTTTCTAAATTTATTGATTATTTTCATAAACCACAAGTTGTTAGAACTAAATCATATGTGTAGGACACCACACATTTTCTTAGAATCTAATCTAATCTAATCCTGAGGTTTGTATACCGCATCATCTCCATGTTCGTAGAGTTCGACGCGGTTTACAGTAGGAGAAATAGGAAGGAACTACAACAGAGGGTTAGAGGTAGAAGTGTGAAGAAAATTTACAGGACTTGGGATGCCAAGATATAAGAGTTTCCTTGATTCCTAAGTTGGAGGGAGACTTACATTTTTTGAGAAAAGCCAGGTTTTCAGATGTTTGCGGAAAACTTGGAGAGAGCTCAAGTTCCGAAGAGGGGAGGTAAGGTTGTTCCAGAGCTCAGTGATTTTGAAGTGGAGGGAGGTCCCTAGCTTTCCTGTGTGGGAAATGCCTTTTAGCGAGGGGAAGGATAGTTTTAATTTGTGGGAGGATCTGGTGGTATTAGGGTTTGAGGAATTCCAAGAAAGAGGGATAAAGGGAGGGAGGATACCATATAGGATTTTGAAAGTTAAACAGGCGCATTTATAGTAGACCCTGGCGATTATCGGAAGCCAGTGGAGCTTGGCCAGGAGCGGGGAGACATGGTCAAATTTACTTTTAGCGAAGATGAGCTTGGCCGCGGCATTCTGAATCCGTTGGAGTCTGTGGAGGTTTTTCTTAGTTAGGCTTAAGTAGATAGAGTTGCAATAGTCCAATCTGGAGAGGATGATGGATTTGGACAAGGAGGGTAAAATGTTTTTGATGGAAGCAGGATCTAACTTTCCTCAGCATGTGAAGGCTGAAAAAGCATTTTTTTTACCAAGGATTGGAGGTGGTCATTGAAGGACAATGTGGAATCAATGATGATGCCCAAGACTTTGCTCGAGAACTCAAGCTGCAGAGAGGAACCAGAGGGTAGTGGGATGGAGGTGGGTAGGTGATCTAGTTTTAGACCGAGCCAAAGAAGTCTTGTTTTGGACTCATTCAATTTTATTTGCACAGTTTGGGCCCAGGATTGTAGGTTCATTATACAAGAGGATATGTTCTTAGACAGGTCGGTGAGGTTCGAATCGGTCTCGAAGAGGACGAGGATGTCGTCTGCATAAGTGTAAATTGTTTCAAGGGGGGATAGGTGGAGGAGTTTTAGGGAGGACATATAGATGTTGAAAAGGATAGGGGATAGTGGAGAGCCTTGCGGGACTCCACAATTCGGTTTCCAGGGGGAGGATGAGGTGCCATTCATGTTAACAATGTAAGAACGAGAGCGGAGGAATTTAGAGAACCAACCTAGGACTGTGGAGTTGATACTTATCTCAGAGAGTTGGTAAACAAGAATATCATGGTGAACAACGTCGAAAGCAGCGGAAAGGTCAAATTGTAGGAGGGCGGCAAACTTGTTTCGAGAGTGAAGTTGTTGAACCCTTGAAATCAGGGAAGACAGTAGGGATTCGGTGCTGAAGTTAGGACGAAAGCCATATTGATAGGGTAAAAGAATAGAGAATCTCTCTAAGTATGATGAGAGTTGGGAAGAAATAATGGACTCTAGCATCTTGGTTAGGAGAGGGATATTTGCAATTGGGCGATAGCTGGATGGTATGGAAGGGTCAAGGTCAGATTTTTTCAGTAGTGGGGTCAAGGCGATATGACCCATTTCTGGGGAGAAATGGCCCGACTGAAGGGCGGAGTTTATGAGAATGGTGATAGAAGAAATAGCCTGAGCGGGAATGTTCTCATATAGGTAGGAGGGGAATGGGTCCAAGGAGCAATTACAAGATTTCAGTTTGAGGCAGAGATTGAGGACCAGGTATTCAGATACTGTGACCAGGCAGACACGAGGCCTGCCAGGGTCCCTGTTAGTTCAGGAAAAAAAGTAAAAATGAAAACCCGAGGTGGAATCAGGAAGGTGCATGTAAATCCTGAGACTGATAGTTTATCCTGTGACCACCAGAGGGAGCCTGATTTATTTGATGAAGAATTGGGTGATTCATCCCCGAGCCACCACCGGGGGAGCCCAAGAGGTCCCAGCTACTCTGCTGACTCAACTAGAGTAGGGCGTTGCCCCAAGGTATTTAAACCTGCAGTTGAGAACAGACAGGGAAGCCAGCTAGGGAGGAGGTTTAAGCCTTTTCTCCCTAGGGAGTCCCCGGGGCCAAGCAGGAGCAACCAGCCTATTCCCATGGAGCTGTTAGAGGCTGGACAAGCTGAGGAGCTGCTATTTCCAGAAGAACAGCCCATGGAGTGTGAGGAAAGTCTGTCAGAGTATGCTCCTGATGTTTCTGAAGCCATGCAGGTAGACTGGGTCTCAACCTGCAAATAGTGAGTGGTGATTTTTTGCTCTGGACTGTTTGGGACTATTTTTGTTTTGGTAAGCTGGGAGTGTGTATTGTTTGGGAGAGGTTTTGCTATCATCCTGGGCGGGAATTTTGAAAGCCTGTATTGAGGCCTTCTTTTGCAAAACCTGACACTCTCCTATCCTGGCAGTGAGCTGAACTGGCCAGAGGCTTTAATGAACTTTGGACACTAGTGCTACCGAACAAATGCCATGAACTGTGTTTGTGTTTTCTTTGAAACTGCCTGCTTGGGAGCAGTCAGTATTAGCTCTAGGGAGAGCTAAATCCTCACCTGTAGCGAGGATTGAGTAAGACTGGAACAAGCCAAGAACTTTATTTTGTACTGTTTTCACTTATTTCTTTTGATATTTTGGTTTTGCTGCTGTGGGAGAATTCTGACAAGTTTACAAGTTGAATGATGAACTACTTACTTTCATGAAAGGAATGAGTAAAGTTGAATCATTTTTCCATGAACTTTAATGGTGGTGCTTTGTGATTTTTGTTCCTGTCTAAAGTTCAGTCCTGCAGGGTGACTCCGTTTCGGGTCACACGCTGGTGTGCTATTTTGTGGTAACCACTGGGAGTGCTGTTGAGTCCTGGTCTGGGCTACAGTGGACCACAATACGCGCTCAAAGGTGGTCCAGGATTTGTCAGCTGGGATAGGGTTGGAAACCATTAGGGTGGGAGTGGAATCGGTGGGCACTAGGGAGTTGTAAGAGACTGAAGGAGGGAAAGAGCATCTCAAGGAAGAAACCTTATCGTTGAAGAATTTTGCTAGAACATTGGCTGAGGGAGAGGAGGGGAGCAAGGTGGGGGTCTCTTTTGGAGGTTAGGGAGCGCCAGATGTTGAATAGAGTACTGCTTTGATTATTGGACCTGGAGATTTTGTCACCATAGAAGTTCTTTCTTGCTTTTTTTAGTGCTGTATTGTACAGCTTGATATTGACTCTCCAGGACTGTCTGTCTATAGGACATTTTGATTTTTTCCATATGCACTCCAGAGCTCGACATTTCTGTTTTAGCTCTCTGTGATATGGGAGGAACCAAGGGGCCTTGCGGGGATAGGAGATGGATTTAGTGGAAAGGGGGGTGAGGGAAAGATAGGTGGATTTGGAGAGAGCGACCCAGTTATGCCAATTAGTACCTGAATCTACAGGCTTAGGGGCAGAGGAGAATAGATTGAGAAATTTAGACCAGAACAGGTCGCTTGTGATTTTTTTGCGGAAGGTAATGGGATTGGAAGTACGGGGTGGAGCCCCAAGATGCGACATAAAGATAGGGAGACAGAAAGCCCCTAGGAAGTGGTCAGACCAGGGGACATGTTCCCAGCGAGTGTCGTCAATTGACGTCTTGTGAGCGGTAAGGTCAAGGAAGCTAATGAGGTATAGTGTGTGCCCCTTTTCGTGGGTTGGGGAAGGTGCAGGGGGGGTGAGGCCAAGGGAGGTGAGGAAGCTAATAAGTTCAATCGTATCCTTGCTGGTGATGTCGTCTAGGTGGAGATTGATGTTTCCGATGATCAATAATCTTTGGAACTTGAGGAAGGCATTTGTTATAGTCTCAAGGACGAGTTCAGAGGAGTTGTTCCAAGGGGTAGGTGGGCGGTATAGGAGCAGGATGCCTAGTAGGTGAGGGTGAAGTTCATCGTTGACGGAAGCAAGCATGTATTCTAGTGAGGTGTGGCAACCCCTTTTGAGGAGCTGAACATCGAAAAAGGATTTGTAGAGAATTGCCAGGCCACCTCTTTTACGGTTAGATCTAGGTGAAAAGAGATCTTGGTAGCCATGGGAGCAGAGTTCATTTTGTGTAAATAGGTCATCTTTTTTAATCCATTATTCCGTGATGCATAGGAAACCAGGGTCAGAATCTTCAAGTAGGTCCTTCAGAATTTGAATCTTGTTGCAAGCGGATCTTGCGTTGCAATAAAGCATTGGGACTGGGGTGAGCGAGTCAGAGGCAAGGTTGGGGAGATTGGCAGGGGAAACAGACTTTAAAGAAGCATGGTTGATTCTTTGGGGGTTTTTTTTTTGGGGAGGATGTGGTCTGGTGCGAATCAGCGTGGGGATTTTGAAGCCAGGGCAGATATTATTGGTATTTGCAGAATTGAGAAGATCGGGAGAAGGAGGTATTACGCAGAGGGTGGAGTTGAGGGAAAAGCAAAGTAGGAGGAGAAAGGGCCACGAGGGTGGCTTCATGGTGAGAGGTGAGCCTTTGGTGAGCTTTTGGTTTTTTTTGGGAAAAGCTAGGCAACTTGGTATCTAAGCAAGAAGAGGATCTAGACAACTAGGTAGAGAGAGGACTAGACAGACTTAGCATACCTTGATGGAACTAGTATAGAGGTAAAGGAGAGGACTTAAATATTGCGCTCGTCCCTTAACACTGAAAGCACTTAGCAACTGGATAGTGTCCTATAAGAAGCTGAGGACAAGGATAGGCACTTAGCAACTGAATAGTGTCAAATAAGAAACTTTAAACAAGGTCAGGCACTTAGCAACTGAATAGTGTCCTATAGGAGAACTTAGAACAGGGTCAGGGTCAGGCGTATATTGGCTATACATGTGATTTTACATGCGGTAACAGGCTATAGGTGCAGTTTATAACAATCTATGATATGCTGGACATGCAGTTTGTACAAGTTAAATAAGCAGGCTATACAAGCTATACAGGTTATATAGGGACAGGGAAAGCTGTGTTGAACCAGCTGATAGAATTCCCAGGAAGAGCAGCAGTTAGGAGAGATGAAAGAAAACACAATTCCCTCAGAGCCTGATGTGCTTTTTCACAAGTGACTTGGCACTAGAGGACAGCGTTAGAGTGGCCCCTCTTTGCTGCTGTGTTGAAACCAGCTGATAGAATCCTCAGGAAGAGCAGCAGTTAGGAGAGATGAAAGAAAACACAGTTCCCTCAGAGCCTGGTGTGTTTTTTCTCAAGTGACTTGGCATTAGAGGACAGCGTTAGAGTGGCCCCTTTTTGCTGCTGTGTTGAAACCAGCTGATAGAATCCTCAGGAATCTTGGAAACTATGGACATTAAGTCTACAGTATACCCCCGTGAATTCGCGGTTCGTAATTCACAGACTCAGTCATTTGCAGTATTTTCTGACTGCCTCTTCCGGTCAGAAAATACCGCGAATGACTGACCAATGGAAAAGCTCTCTACGCTCACCCAGCCTTCCCTTCCCCAACCCGCGGACTTCCCTGGCCACGCGCCTCCTGTGCCCCTTCCCACAACATGTAGAGCAGAAAAATCACCACCACCACCAATCTCCAGAAGACGCCGCCAACTAAGGCAACCAGGGCACCTTTGATGGGGCTGGTCGTGGGGAAACCTCGAAGGTCAGCACTCAGCACTATGCTCAAGACCAAACTGTGATGTCTTCTGTGGTCTGATGAGACGCATGAGACCAGAGGTAGAAGGCAACTTTTTGTTTTTTTAAATTGGGGACGAAGCAAGAGAGGAGGAGGAGTGCCAATTACAGTACTCTTCCGATATTCGCCATTTTTCAACATTGGCAGTCACTCTACAAACGTAACCCCGCGAATTTCAGGGGAGTACTGTACTAATCTGTTGGTGACCATGGACTTGGAGGCACTATATAGTAACATCCCTCAACAAGGGGCCTTGGATATCATTGACAGCACTTTACAAGTGACATGTGTCAATCATCATGTTCCAAAACAGTTTTTGTTGAAATTGTCTTCTTTGGTGCTACAAAAGAATTACTTTGAATTTGAGGGGACATTTTTTATACAGAAATGTGGGGTGGCCATGGGAACACCAGCATAATGAATACACTTATGCCCACACTTTCCCACACTTTAAATACAAAAGTTACTACCTGAAATTTACAGGCAAGTTTAGCAGGAAAAATATAAGAAATTTGTTAGAAGAACAGATGTGCCAGCTGCCAGTTCCAGTCCAGTCTGAACTGGTCCTTAACCAGGGCAGAGACTGACAGGAAATAGGAAATAGAATTAAAAGCACAAAGTAAAAGTTGTTAGTACAGATGTGGGGTGTCTTAATTGAGTGACTGTTTAACTTCGTACTACATTGGATTCTCTAGCTTTCTCTTCAGAGCAGCACAAATATTAAACCAAATTTTCTTACATGCAACACTCTCTGACAAGCATAGAACAGCAAATCATAAAATGCAAACCGGCACAGGTAAAACTACAAAGCCTTTTGATAAGTAAAATCTCACCAAATATAAAACCCACAATACACAGGTATTACTGGAACTTTTTACAAATGTGTTATCCATTCTAAACCACAATTTAAGGGTTTCATAAGATCTTTTGATTCCTATCTCATTCTGTCTATACTCAATAATCAATCAAAACTGGACAAGGACTTTTGAGTGTAAAATACCATCTCTCACCTTGTTTATGCAGCATATGCACAGTGCATACAAGAAAAAATAAAATTCGACTTATCTAGCTGAAAATCTTCATGAGGAACCGAGACAAGTCCCCAAAATGTAAGGTTTTGGAGGGATAATGTTGAAATAAATAAGCCCCAATGATATAATGTGGTGGCCTTACAATCCGCCAGGCCCCGGGTTTGATACCCTCTTTGAAGATTCAGTAGGAAGTAAAATCAAATGATAAGCATTTGGAGCACTGGTCTTGACCTAGGGGCCGCCGTGTGAGTGGACTGCTGGGCAGGATGGACCACTGGTCTGACCAACAGCAGCAATTCTAATGTTCTTATGTAAACACAGCCAGAAGCGATTACATAAAGAATATAATATGCAGAAATGGGCTTAATATCACAGAAAAGCAAGATTTATAAAGATACATCAAGCATATATTGGGTTACAATTGTACAGAAAGAAATAGAAATAAGCTTTACAAATACAGAGTGGATTTAGAGACTGCTTGTGTGTGTGCAAGGAGAGAGAAGACTGTTTACCTGCATTACAGAGTCCAGAGGAAAGAGAGAGAGAGAGGGAGAGGGAGGGGTTGATAGTCCAGAGACTTCAGGTTCCAGAGAACGAAAGAAAGGAGGGGGGTAGTCAAGCTTCAGGTTCCAGAGAATGAGAGTGGGGTGTTGCAGAGAGGAGGCTTTTATAGGTTGGAATCTTATTCTAAAAATAGAAACTATTGTATTTCCCAGTATCTTTCTGTTTATAATTTGTAAACTATTTGAAACAATGGTTAGTTTAATTGATAAGGAAGATATAACACTTACAGGAATGGTAGATGGGATTAGTCTCTGGCTTCTTTGTCCCATTCAAGTAGCCTATCTTCTTGATAAACAATCCAGTCTGGCTGGACACTTAATGTATGTAAATTCTGTGCAGGAGCATTTAGGATCTATCTGCATCAACATTCCAGAGTCAGATTGATATAATGTCCCATAGGCCTCTGCTGATATTGGTTAGGCCAACCGAAAATGCTGACTGCTAGCAATGCTAGGCTAACAACAGCCATGGCCCCCAGTGTAGCGAATCTATGTCACTGATTTTGAGAACCAGTTTTTATACAATTCCTTTTGGTTTTCTCATGTCCATATATGGCTTAGATTTATAGACAATGCTTTATGATATTGACTCATATGAGACATCTCTGACACTGTTTAAGGACTGGCTTAACTCTTTAGATTGTCATCTTAAGTTCACCATGACTTATCACAGTGAACATAACACTTTCTTGGACACTAATATTACCAAAACTGAAACTAAGATAAACACCACGGTTTATCGTAAACAGACTGATTGGAATACTTATTTGCATTATAGCAGGTGTCATCCAAATAGATTAAAACATGCTTTACCCATCAGCCAGTTTTTGAGGATTCGTTGTATTTGCTCTATAGATGGTGAATTCAGGAAACAAGCAAAATCCCTGTTCAAGTGGTTTCAACAGAGAGGGTATTCAGACTGGACTGTTAAAAGGGCTTATTTATGGCCCAAGTATGCCAATCCCGATCTATTACTTCATCCATGCACCAAGGATTCTATGGATTAATAGATATGTGTGCTTATTCTGATCGGGCTAAAACCGTGGATGGTATCATCAAAAAGGTCCTTGTGTGGCTTATTCCTACCAGAAAAACTTGTCAAATTATTTGACTAACACTGCTTACAACACATATGATATGGTGGAACCATCTCCAAGAGGTCATCACCCTTGTGGGTCCTGTAGTATGTGTACCATCTCATTGCAATGTGATTCTTGGATTCATCCTAGAACCTTAAAAACATACATTCTTAGACATTCTACTTCTTGTACTTAACAGTGGGTGATGTATGTTATCATTTACCCCTGTGAGTTGTTATATGTGGGGCGTACCACCTGTCAAGTTAAAAACAAGGCTGGTTGACCATAAAAGCAGACTAAATATACATTGTCTGCTCCAATGGTCAATCACTGGAGAAAGTACATTGTTTTTTTGATATTCATTGGTTTATTATTGAGCACATACCAGTGAACTACAGAGGTGACAGGCTATCTCGCATACAATTGCGTGAGCAGTTTTGGATTTTCAAAATCAACACTGTAAAACCCTTGGGTCTCAATGATGTCATCAAGTGGAATTATATCATCTGAGTTGTTATGTTTTTTGGATTTATATCTTTCTGGTAACTCTCTAGCTGGGCTCTAATTTTCTCCTCTGTTTTTATTTTCATCATTATTATTTTTTTCTCCTGTTTGTTTGTTTGTTATGGCTTTACATTCTTATGTTTTACTTTTTCTTGTTTTCAGCAGGCATGTTTCTCTAAATCTTAACAATTTTTGAGTTCTTTACCCTTAATTACATCCAGCTATTTTTACACCTTACGTGGCATGTCATTCCAATTGCATAAGTGTTCTTTGCCACCCTAGCTCCTCCCCCCCCTTTTCTCAGCCTCAGTGGTCATTAGCGGAAGCTCCAGCTTTTACAACTTTTTGAGCTTGAGTTTATGCGGTCCCTGAAGGGGCTCTACGCCTTGAAACTAAGTTGGTTGGACCACTAAAATGAGTTTATAGCATGCAAAGAGTGGACAACTTGCCCAAATCACTGAGTACTGCATTCCAGCCACTGGACCTGATTCCTAAGCCAAGTGAGCTTGTTAGCGGTTTTAAAATTTGCATCGCTGTTTTTTTTCCTATTTTGGCTTGCATATTGGGGGCTACTCCTTTGAACTTGGACTTAAAATAAAATAACATAAAATAATATTCAGTACATTGTGGCACTCATTGTTCACATTTATTATTTATTGCACTTATATTAGCACACATTGTGGAGAACCCGATGATGGCATGTGGCTTAATCCATTGAGATTATGCCGATGGTTGTAATTTCAAGCAACAGAGTGGGTTCTTTTGAATTCGCTCTTCAGAGCTTTTAACCTCACATTGAGGATTTTCCTACAAATTATAAATTACAAAATTAAAAATTATTTAGGAGAGTGTCTAGGTTCTAGGAGTGGACCTCGGTTTATTTCTTTCCCTACTTGCATTATGTTTGGTATCTTTTACGTACCGCTGTATTCTATTTTGGGGTTTTTGTGATCACATAAACATCCCGACAGAGCAATGAGACACCTTTGAGGGCAATGCAGTGAAATCTTTCACATAAAGCAGGGCTGCCCAAGTCCAGTCCTCGAGATCTACTGGCAGGCCAGGTTTTCTGGATATCCACAATGAACATGCATGAGAGAGATTTGCATACCAAGAAGGCAGTGCAGGCAAATCTTTCTCATGCATATTCATTGTGGATATCCAGAAAACCTGGCCTGCAAGTAGATCTCGAGGACTGGACTTGGGCAGCCCTGAATTAAAGGGTGTCAGCTGTATATCTCACCATAAACCCCTCAAAAATACCCTCCTGCGTACCACCCCACTTATGGCTGCAGGTGGCACCTTTATAGCAGTATAGTAGGTTTTAGGTGAGCTCACACATTCTACCATAAATGTAGTGGTTAGAGTGGCTTATGGGCCTGGGTCCTCCTCTCTATGGTGCATTAGCCCACTCACCAGTGTGACAAACGGACGTCTTCCCCAAGGTTTGCCACAGGGAAATTAAGGAAAGTATATAAACCCCAGTGCAGAAGGGCTGACCAGGTCAGTGCCCAGGACAATAAATTAGCTGACTACCTGGTGAGTGACAATGAAATGGAAATAGAGCAGGAAGGCTTAGACTTACCTGAAGCAGTCCCAAAGCCAGTCAGGAAGAAGCTGCCTTGCTATTTTCCATTGCCGGTAAGGCAGAAAGCTCACAAGCAGTTTCCCCTCAGAGAAACGGCATGGGCTGAGGAAGGAATTCCCTTCCCCCATCCAAAGCCAGGGGGGAGTGGTTCTTCCCCTCAGCTTAAAGCCAGGCTCGTTAGAGAGCAGAGGGAGGAAGGAGGAGGAGCAGAACGAGGCTTGGCAGTAGAGCAGAGGCAGGACGGGGCTGAGCAGTTCCTCAGCACTGACTGGGAAATGACTGAGGAACAGGCTGGTAATTTGGCCACTGAATTCCTTCCCCCAGAACTATGGTGTTGGAGGAAAGTGGGGCTATACAGGAAAGCTGGCCAGAGGAAATGGAGAGCTGAATATCCTGAAAAGGTCTGTGAACAGAGCTTTGTTTTGGCTGTATTTCTCTGTTGGCTCTTTGAACTAATGACTGTGGGAGTTACTAGGGAAATAATCCTGTACTGCAATTTCACCTGTTGGTTTGCTGAAATTGATAAAGGATACAGTAACCTCCTCTTCAGGTTATGGTCTCAGCTGAACCAAACGCCATGCTGGCTAGTTTAAAGCCCAGAATTTCCTGACTTCCACACTCCGTGGAAGTGCCCAGCTGTTAAGATAGTGCCTTAGCAACTAACTAATTCAATTAGTCTGCCTGCCTCGTAGGAAGAAGGAAATTAACCCTCTCAGGGAAAAGCCTGCTCGGGATTAGGGAGAAAGTTCAACCCAGCTAGAGAGAGTGAATGCACTGCAGGACAGCACAACATATTCCTCAGTCAGGAACAGGAATGCCTCTTCTGTCAAAGCTACAGGAGAAAGTTATTTGTGTTAACTGTTTCACTTCCTAGCCTCATGGCATATTAAGGACTGTATGTGTTTTACCAATCAAGTCCAGAGCTGCTTGCTTGGTGACCAGGAATGAAATGAACTTTTTCGGTTGTTTTTGTATGATGTTCATGCTACCAGGAAAACCTGGAGCGGCACAGTAATTCCACGGCCGGTGGCCGAATAAAAGCTTATGTTTTCACCAAGGCCATTCTGACAAAGTGTGATTTTTTTCAAAATCCTTGGAGAATAAGCTTAGTCGGGCATTTGCCAGCGATTACCAACTTGAAAGGTGACCCTAATTCTAAAGGGACCACGCCAGTAACAAGCTTCATGTCACTACCCGACGGCTCAAGGTGTTCTCAGAGAGCGTGGGTGTGACACCAGGCTACTTAAGACACTTATGTGCAGCTCTACTAGGCTTCCCCATACCAGATACTGCTGTTTTAGAACCATGAACCATTTTGTTCTCATTTTTGTGTGGTGAAAGGGGGTCAGTGAGCACTGGGGGAGTGAGGGGGTGTCTTACCTTGATGCATGCAGTGGTCATCTGGTCAGTTTAGGCACCTTTGTGGCACCTGGACCCTTCTAAAACAGGTTTAGTTCCAAATGTATAAGTTCCATCCAGGATGTCTTGCAAAATGTTTGTCACTGCAAGATGTCCATGTCTAACCCACCCTTGAGACTGCCCAAAGTCCGCCCACGACATGCTCTGAACATACAAAGGCTGGAACACTTCGCTAGATGTACAGAAAGATGGTTTCAATTATCGGCACTTGGACGTCCTGGCAATTAGGACATCCAAGTGCCGATGTAGGATGCTTTTTGGACATCTATGTTTTTTGATTATGAGCCTGATAGTCTACTCACTAAATAAAAAATCAATAAAATTAAAACAAAGATGGAAAACAAGGTGACACCATTTTTTTGGACTAATTTAATGCATTTTAATTCACCTCTGAAAGCTACTCAAAAATGTTTTTAGTCTAATAAAAAAGTATCACCTTGTTTCCCATTTTTTGAAGAAGTTACCACAATACTTTATACCTTTGTTATTTGGCCATTTAATTTTTCTAATTGTGTTGGTACCAGTCTCTGATTATTACTTTCCAGTCTTCTCTTAGTTATCTTTCCATTTGTTATTCTTCTCTTTCTTCCTGTTCACTCCTTCCACTACATCCATCTCTGACACTGATCTTTTTCTTTCAACTATCTTCTATTTTTCTTTCTATTTCATTCATTATTACTTTCTAATTTCAACCTCTTTTTTCACTCAATCTACTTACAGCTTTCCATCTTTCCCTCAGCAAGGCCCACCCATTCCCTTTCCTTTTATTCCCCGGTATTTCATTAACGCTCTCCCCTTGCTATCCAACCTCTCCTGTTATACTATCTCACCCCCACAATGCAGTATCTCCATTGTCTCTTTCTCTATCCCCAACCCCTACCATGCAGCATCTTTTGTTTCTCTCTTCCCTGACCTTCAGCATCTCCACTCTGTCTCTCTCCCCCTGCCAATCAGCATTGCCCCATCTCTCTCTTACACCCATTAAAAATCACCCCATCTCTCTCTATCTCTTCTGTTCCATCCAGTATTGTGCTGTCTCCTGAAGCATCTTATATGGGGTACTTATGCAGGAAGCCTTAGAAGAAAGCTGAAAATGGATGGGAACCAGAGATGGGGGGAACAGAGCAGAAGATGGGTGGGACATGGGAATGGGGTAGGGGTAGGGGAACGGAGAAGGAGATCATTGGGAGTTGGTGACTGAATGGGAGAGTGTTGGGAGACAGAGCAGGGAACTATGATTGGACAAGATGGAGAAGGAATTTTGAGGGGATAGTAAGAACCTGGCAATTGGTAGGTATGAGTAGAGATATGGTGAAACTAGCCAGAGGGTGAAGGTTTCTTTATGCACAGAAGGCCCTAGTGTTTTCTATTCCTAATTCATAAATAGAGGTGGGGGAGGGGTGTGTGATTTAGTGGTGGGCTATGATGTGCAGAAAAATCACTTTCCCTTGCCTGCCTTCCTCTTGCCACCCAAAATTATTTCTGTCTAGAGACACCACTGCCCAGAAGCACAAGTACCACTTTTGATCTTATAGATCACAGTCTTCTCACTGATAGGTTAAAAACAATAGGGATTACAGACATAGTGCTTAGTTGGTGTGACAAATCTTGCTTTCCTCCTAGCTTAGTCACAAGATGGTCTAGGAAGAACAGTAAATCCCTATGCAAGAGAGCTGACCAGGTTGGCTCTGCTGAATATGACAGCGCTAACCTCCCTTGCACCGATATTGATGAGCCAGACAGTGACTGCCAGGGAGAGTTCAGGCCAGCTGTAGGTTACTTTACCAAGCCTGCTGTTAGCTCACATAAGACCTCAGGAGCCAGGAAAATACATCTCCCAGAAAGGCAGAGAACCAGCAGGAAGCTGTCACATGACCAGTCACAGCTGCAGCGGGAGCTTTCTCCCTTCCCCCTCTTCAGAGCAGGGAGGGGTGGCTTGGAGCCAGTTAAAACGAGGCAGCTGAGAACTAGAGAGGGGAAGGAGCAGAGAGGTTGGGAATGGGAGCCTGAGAGGCAGCAAGACTTACCTCCCCAGCTGTATGCTGACGAGGGGGAAAAGGACTGTGAGATGGTGGACATTTCAGAGGTGTCTGATCCCACCATTGAGAGGCAACTGGAAAGCTGGTGTGCAATTATTCTTGGTGGGAGATTGGAGGAAATGGGCACAAGGTTGGAAGTGCTTTGACTAGTTGTAATGCTTACCTGTGTTCTGGAAGTTTTTGGACTATGTTTGCTGTCTGCTCAGAGTTTCTTATACTTCCCAGAGCCAGACCCTGAAGAAGGCTGTTATATAGTTTGTAGCCTTAAACTGCCTAAACTCTTTTGCAAACTACCCTGCATTTTTGTTTTCCTCCCTCCTACACAGCAGGAGGCTAATTAGCAGTGATAAGCTTTTGCTGGGAACTCAGTCATGGAGTGCCTTCATTTGTGTGAGTTCCCTTGCTGCAGGCAGACTGTGGAAGGCTTCCAAGTTGGGCAGTTTACTTTTGGGTTTGTTTTGCCTTATGAAGTTTTCATTTTTTCTTTATGCAGTAAATATCTTGAGTGCTTCTCTCTACTGCCACTGGAAGGAACGCACTGGGAGCAGAATTAGTCGCAGTAAACCAGGCTCACTGTGCTTATCAGGAGCATGAGTGGCGATATTGGTTTGTATTTTGTTTAACAAATCATACATTCAAAGTAAATTTTAATAATTCACTTTCTATTTCATTCTCAATTGATTCAGAGATTCCTCAAGATTCCCTTTTATCACCTATCTTATTTACCTCCCCTTTTATGAAGCCGCAACAATCTGTTTGTTTGTTCAAAATAAACTTTGCCTGCATCTTGTGCATTTGTATGCACTGCCATTCAGAGCAGTTACACATGTCTGATGCACAATTTTGACATCATTGTGACATTATCAATATGCACCTAGATAGCAGATTGTTACTAAAAAAAGAATATGTGCTGGGGTTCCTGACCATACTTGGGATTTGAACCCACTACTTTGGGAAGATGGAAGAAGTGCCACAGAAGATTTCTCTTAGGCAGGGATTCATGACATGTGAGATGATACCTTAAGGAGATCATAGCCATCTCAGGGTAAAAATAAGTTTCCTTCTGGATCCTGGAAATGACAGATTGCAAATATAAATAGCAAAGTCTCTTATGAAACATAGAAACATAGAAATTGACAGCAGAAAGGGCCACGGCCCATCCAGTCTGCCCACCCTAATGACCCTCCCCTGCCTTTACTTTGCGAATAGATCCCACGTGTCGATCCCATTTGGCCTTAAAATCAGGCACGCTGCTGGCCTCAATCACTTAAAGTGGAAGATCATTCCAGCGATCACCCTTTCGGTGAAAAAGAATTTCCTGGTGTCACCACGCAGTTTCCCGCCTCTGATTTTCCACGGATGCCCTCTTGTTGCCGTGGGACCCTTGAAAAAGAAGATATCCTCCTCTGCATCGATGCGGCCCGTGAGATACTTGAATGTCTCGATCATGTCTCCCCTCTCTCTGCGCTCCTCGAGCGAGTATAGCTGTAATTTATCTAACCTTTCTTCGTACGGGAGATCCTTCAGTCCCGAGACCATCCGGGTGGCCATTTTCTGGACCGATTCCAGCCTCAGCACATCCTTATGATAATGCGGCCTCCAGAATTGCACACAGTATTCCAGGTGGGGTCTCACCATGGATCTATACAGGGGCATAATGACTTCAGGCTTACGGCTGACGAAACCCCTGCGTATGCAACCTATGATTTGTCTTGCCTTGGAAGAAGCTTGCTCCACTTGATTGGCAGCCTTCATGTCCTCACTGACGATCACCCCTAAGTCTCGTTCTGCTACCGTTCTTGTTAGGATCTCGCCATTAAGGGTATAAGTTCTGCATGGATTTTGGGTACCCAGGTGCATAACTTTGCATTTTTTGGCATTGAAGCTGAGCTGCCATGTCTTAGACCAGTTCTCTAGTAAGAGTAGATCGTGCATCATATTGTCGGGCATTGAATTTTTATCTATTGTGCTTTTGCCCACTACATTGCTTAGTTTGGCGTCATCGGCAAATAATGTTATCTTACCTCGGAGCCCTTCTGCCAAGTCCCTTATAAAGATATTGAATAGTATCGGGCCCAAGACAGAGCCCTGGGGTACTCCACTGATCACCTCCGTCATTGCAGAGGGGGTGTCGTTCACCATTATCCTTTGAACCCTACCTCTAAGCCAGTTCCCAACCCACTTCGAAAATCCTATGGAACTCATCTTGCTTAGCAACCTGCGATGAGGTACGCTATTGAATGCCTTGCTAAAGTCCAGGTATACGATGTCCAGGGACTCTCCAACATCTAACTTCCCCGTCACCCAGTCAAAGAAGCTGATCAGGTTGGATTGGCAGGACCTCCCCTTAGTAAATTCATGTTGACGGGGATCCCGTAAGTTCTCTTCATTCAGGATCGTATCTAATTGGTGTTTGATAAGAGTTTCCATTAGTTTGCTCACTATTGATGTGAGACTCACTGGTCTGTAGTTTGCCGCTTGTGTCTTGGAGCTTCTGTCTTGGACCAAAAAGAAGCTGTTAAGGAATGGAGAAATGGGGGGGGGGGGGGGCAGAATTTGAACCCATGACCTGTGAAAGATGAAAGAAGTGCCTTTAACCACTGAACCACAGGCACTTCTTTTAAGGCAGGGCTTCCTATTATTTTTTAGTGACATTCTGACATCTAGGTGCATATTGATTTTGTCATGCATCACACCAAGATATGAACTGGGCATGCCCTAGGGCATTGCAAGCAAGTTGACTCCCTAGTCTCCACACTGAATAAAATACAAACCTCAAATTTAAATTTTTGAAATGAGGAGCACCCTCAGCGTGGGTTTGAAAGCTTTAAAAAGTAACTCAATAAAACAGCTCTAATGTTTGGAAAAGCAAAAGCCAGCAAACACCGAGCTGAAATTACTACTCCCGCTGGCCGCACACCATCATCTGGGTGCTCCTGTGCAAATTAAGTGCAAACAATGTGCAGTAAATAAATATATATAGGTGGAAAACAAAAAGTCCACTGTCCTGCAATGCCCTGAATGCCAAACCTACTGACCCAAGCACGAGATAAAATATTAGTCACTTGTCCCTCCAATTACTTAGCTGAATAAAGGTGCTGTAGTCAAATAGCAACAAGGAGAGTCCAGCTTCTTTTCAGTCAAAGACAAAAGTTAAAGTGCAGTCCTCTTTCAACATGGCTCAACCCAGCAGGTTTTCAGGGCATAGCCCCTTCCTCAGGAACCGAACAGGCCAACACGACTGTAGGTCAGAGTAATTCCAGGCAGGCAAGGCAAAAGGGGGAGGAACAGGAGACACGCTGAGAGTGCTCCTCATTTCAAAAATTTAAATTTGAGGATTGTATTTTATTCAGTGTGGAGACTAGGGAGTCAACTTGCCTGCAATGCCCTAGGGCTTGCCCAGTTCATATCTTAGTGTCTTTCAATGATTTATTTTTTCTTGAAGATTATGCATCAGACATGTCTACTTGCTTTGAACCACAGCCGTTGTGAGTAGGGATTCTCTTCTTATTTTCTTAGCCTTTTGGGAATGAGGTTTAGTATGCTATATATATTTCATGTGCTTTGCTTGACTAATGCATTATTAAACATCTTTTTCTATTATCAGAGTCCTCTTTACTCCCCAAAACAGAAGGTTTAGCATGTAATATATATATTTTTTCGTGCACTTTGCTTAAGTAATGCATTACTAAACATCTTTTGACCTTAATATCAAACTGGAGTCCTCTATACCCCCCAAAATAGAAGCCCCATTCACCTATATGTAAACGCCTCCAGCATGCCTAAGTGACACCTAAGTCACATTCACCTAACTTGCGCCCAACTAACACCCAAATCATGCTCAAAAGTAGATCTGCTTTTGCAACACCTATATTTTAGGCATTAGGTAAATGCATTAGGACGCTGGGCGGCATGCGATTCTATAAATGGATGTCTATAATGAAGCCATGCCCACACCTATCCTGTTAGGCGCAGCTTTTTCCAATGGGCATCCATGAAATTGTGGATGCTTATTTTGTGAATCGCGTCCAGCCTTTGGATGTCTAACTTTCAATTATTGCTTGTTAAAGTCGTTAATTGGGCTTATTATCCACTTTATTTGGGTGCCTAAATCGATGGACAGCCACATTGTGGACGCCTAAAGTTAGACATCCTTTACAGAATCTGCCCCTCTGTCTGTATCTATTGCAGTGAACAGCTTGCAAATGGTAGGTAAGCAAGTTATTAGATGGTAGTTTTTGGAGATGGTACTTGAGTTTCTCTTTGGAAGAAGAAGCGTTTTCCTTGTCATTAGGCATTATGATATTAGCTCTGGATGTCTAAAGAAGAGATTTTTGTATTTCCCCAGATTTTGACAGAAAGATGTTAAAATACTTGAGCCACAGGCTGGATACACCATCAGAGCCAGGGCTCTTCTCAAACCAGTTTCTAGTTCTCCTGCTTTTACTTCAAGTCATTCCATAGCTTTGAAGTTTGCCTTCTTCACTGCCATTCCACTTCTTTATTGAGCTCTGTTGGCTCCTCATACAAGCTTCTCCAAAACTTTGTTGATGCTGTTTTAACTGCAATAATGTGCTTCCCCAATTCCCTGTAGAGTTGATGTAGGTTCTTTCTAACTAGTTATTTTGGTATCTGACCCGATTTCTTCATATCTCTACAGCTTTTATGCTTCTGCTGTTACTCTGAATTTGTTTTTGGAGTGTATGAAGTTAAGGTTTTCCTTTGCAGGGCAGAATATGTCAGCCTAAAGTTCAGGATCTCTCTCTCCTTTTTTGAACTTTTCATTTTTTTCAAATACAGTATTTCTCTAGAAGTGACATTACTGCATGCACTGAATTTGTTTTTATTTCTGTACATATGTCCTGAGGAGGTTTACAATCTTTCTTCTTTGTTCTAGTTTGTCCTGGCGGGCTCCTAGGTTTGACCTGGGTGATCACAAACAATATGTAGTTGCCCTGGCAGTACTAACCTTTTAAATACCTCTGAATATTGGCTACCACCCAGCTCAGCAAAGGGTTTGGGGTTGATTTTTTAAGTCTTGATATGTTTATTGAATTTTATAAAACAGAATATATGAACAGCCTTATTGGGTCAGTCCAATGGTCCATCAAACCCAGTAGCCTGTTCTCACAGTGGCCAATCCAGGTCACTAGTACTTGGCCAAATCCTAAGGAGTAGCAACATTCCATGCTACCAGTCCCAAGCACTGGCTTCCCCCATGTCTTTCTCAATAACAGATTATGGACTTTTCCTTCAGGAAATTGTCCAAACTTTTCTTAAAGCCAGCTACTCTAGCCGCTCTTACCACAACCTCTGGCAATGCATATATATGAGTATCTACCTATCTATCTATCTATCTATCTATCTATCTCTATATCTATAAATATGAGTGATTAGTAGATATGAAAAAAACAGTATAAAATTAATAACATAATAAGAAGCTCATTTTCAAAAGAGAAAAACATCCCAAAATGTTTTCAAAACCCATATTTAGACTTCTTTCTTGGCTGGTTGTACCTTATTCGTCTAAATTCCAAGGGGACAAGTTGAAGGTATGTTTTGGATGGGCACTTTTAGATGTTTTGGGGCTAGACCTATTTTAAAAATGAATAAGGGTCAAAAGGGTGCCCAGACTCATCAGATAACCACATGACCCCGCCCCTTACTCCCCCAGTGGTTACCAATCCCTTCCCACCACCCATAGACATGAAAGAAGCAGTACATTCCAACCTGTATTACAACTTCAGATGGCCACACAGACACAGCTCTGCAGAGCAGAGGGGCATTCTAGGAGGTACCACATTGAACTTCAGTTAAAAATTCCCAGTTACACATTTCACCATAAGCTTCTTATATTGTATGGTGAGCCCTCCAAAGCCCACTCAAAGCCCACTACTGTACTTACAAAAAGATGATACCTGCAGGAATAAGGGCTATTGTTGTGGTGTACAGGTGGGTACAATAAGTTTTGGGTAGGTTTTGGTGGGCTCCTAGGTTTGGCGAAAATAAAGCACAAATTTAGGAATCTAACTTAGGAGCTCCATTAAAGATTGCAGCTTTTTCTGAATAGGGGTTGTATGTAAAAGTACCAATACATTATCTCCTTTATATAGTCAGAAGTGCACTTAGCTGAAGTTAATTCAAGTTTCAAGTTTCTTTATTTTTGATATACCGTCTATCAAAACACATGTCTAGATGGTGTACATTATAAAAGATTATAGGAAACAATTAAAATAGGTAAATAAAAACAATAATTTATCAAATATTAAAAGTACTGGACATATTCAGATTAACATACATGAAACGAAAGAAAAGTAGGGGAGGAAGAGGTTGTTTAAAATACATCGAAGTAAAATTAATAAAAAAGGACGGTAAGTGGGAAGTGGTAAAAACATTAGGAGGGGAATCACTTCAAAAGAAGTATTAGATGTTTCAAAGCTACACATGAATCAGGTAATTAAGAGGCGGAGGCTGATGCTAAAGAGTAAAAGCATCTTTAAAGAGGAAAGTTTTAAGTTTGGTTTTAAATTTTCCGAGTGAATTATCTAATTGAATGTCTAGTGGAAAGGCATTCCACAGAGAGGGGGTGGTAACTGAAAAGATGGATTTGCGAATAGTATAGTAAAACAATTCCCGTATTGACGGTATAGAGAGTAAATTTTGATTATTTGATCGGAGGGCCCTTGATGATGAGTAAGGGATCATAAGTTTATCTATGAACGCCGGTTGGTTAGAGTTTTTGTTTTAAAAGTGAGGAGGAGTATTTTATAAGAGAGATGATGAGTGATAGGTAGCTAATGTGCTTTACGGAGGAGAGGGGTGATGGTCAAATTTTTTTATGTGATAGATTAATTTAACAGCAGTGTTTTGCAATAGTTGTAGACAGCTAATTTCTTTCTGGGTTATGCCTTGATAAAGGGCATTACAGTAATCTATAGTTGAAAATACTAGGGAGTGAATCAGGATATTAATGGAGGAGAGATCAAGAAAAGAGGAAATAGAACGGATGAGCTTAAGCTTATGGAAACATTTCTGCACAACTGCACTAACTTGTTGATGAAAGGTAAGATCCCTGTCTAGAATGACTCCAAGGAGTTTAACTTTGCTATCCGTTTGAATTGGGGAGAAGTCGATACTGATGGGTAGACATAAATGTTCATCTGGAGAAGGCGAGAAAAGGACACTAGTAGTTTTAAGAATGTTCAGTGATAGTTTATTATGCCGAAGCCAGAGGATGATTTTGTTGAGTTTTTGATTAATTTTTGTTATTTCATCAGGGGATGTAGGATTTAAGGGGTAAAGTAATTGGATATCATCGGCATATATAAATACGGTGAAACCTATAGATTGGGCCAGAGTGAGTAGTGGTGCCAGGAATATATTAAAAAGAAGGGAAGGAAGAATTGAGCCTAGGTGAACTCTATAGTTTTGGTAGATAGTGGAAGAGATGGAGTCATTGAAACTGACTTTATAGTTTCGGTCTTGAAAGTAAGAAGAGAACCATTGCAAAACTGTACCTGAGATATTAATAGATTCTAGTCGTGTAAGAAGTAGGGAATGATCAATTGTATCAAAAGCGGAAGTGAGATCTAAAGAGATTAGAACAGAGGATTTACGGTGGTCTTTAAAGTAATGAATTGAGGTAGTTAGTCCGATGAGCATGAATTCAGTGGAGTAATTTTTTCAAAAACCTGTTTGGTAGGGATGCAAGCATAAGTTTTTTCAGCAAAGTTGGACAGTTGGTTGAAGAGCAGTTTTTCGATTATTTTTGCTAGGAAAGGTAAGTTAGCGATAGGATGGTAATTATTGATTTGGTTTTCTGATATATTTATTTGTTTAACCATTGGAAATACAAGAGCAGATTTCCAAGAAGATGGTATGTAGTCAGTAGAGAGGCTTTTGATGATCATGTCAAGTAGGAATGGGCTGAAGATGCTAAAATGATTTTTAAGAATGGTGGGAGGCAGATTCTCTAAAGAGTTATTCCTTGGATTTAGGCTCTGCGTTATGGCCTGTAGTTCATCTAGTGTAGGTAGATAGAAAGCTGAGAATGAACTGAAGGGAAGTGAGTATTTGGGTAGTGGGGAAATGGGTGTGTTAGATATTGAAGAGCTAACAAGTGCTGTTCGTACACCTTTGATCTTTTCATCAAAATAATCAGCAAGGGCTTGAGATGTAGGTTGGTTTGAAGTAGGACCAGGTCTTCTAACATAAGGGGAGAGCGAGCAAACAATGGAATATAGTACTGAAGAATTTTTTGCAGTAGCTAAGAGGTTAGTATAATAATTTTTTCTTGGCTGCCTGTAATGATTTCTTATAAAAGGTGGCTTGTACTTTGTATTTTTTAAGTGTGGATGAGGAGCGCTTGTGTCTCCAGAGCCTTTCAAAAGAGCGAAGCTGAAGACGAATAAGAGAAAATTCCTGGCTATACCATGGTTTTTTAATTGAGGAGGAAGAGTTAGTGTGGGAGTGAATGGGGGCCAGATAATCTAACATTTGTTGTGTTTTGCTGTACCAAGTTATGGATTGTTCATCGAGAGTGAGATTAGAAAATTATTCTATGTGAAGTTCCACATGAGTATTAATAGCATTGGTAGTAATGTTGCTGTAATCACGAGTATGATTTGGATAAAGATGTACGTGGGTTTTGGGGAAGATTTAGACTAATTAAAGTATGGTCAGTCCAAGGGAGAAGACAAGTTTGAGGATTTTCTTCTGTAGAAAGAGAGTTTGGGACAAAGATCATATCAATGGTATGACCGGCTAAATATGTAGAATTATGTATGAGGGGAAATTAGTGAGATATCAGAGGTAAAAGAAAGAATATCAGAAGTGATTGGATTATTAGGGACATCAAAATAGATATTAAAGTCTCCTAATATAATTGGATACTCGGGAGAAACAGAAATCTAAAATAATAGATTGAAGAGATATTAAGTGATCTTTTGTAACTGGGGGAGGTAGATAAAGGAGTTGAAAATGAAGAGGAAGAGGGTTAGAAAGAGTAAATTGGAGAATCTCAGCAAATGCACAGGTGGCACTGGGTAGTTCAAAATTAAGAGGAAGAGAAGAGTGATAGATAACAGCAACACCTCCTCCAGTTTTGTGAGACCGGTAGAAAGATTTGAAAAGAAAGTTATTTGGACAGGCTTGATGTAGGTAGGCATCTTCCCCTTCTGATAGCCAGATTTCAGTAAGCCAGAGAATATTTAAATTATGTTGTAGAATAAGATCATGTACCAGATGGTATTTGCTCTTGATAAAGCGAACATTTAAAAGTCCAAGTTTAATATCAGTGGATAAAATAGGGGTTTGAAAAGGGGTAAAAGAAGGTGAGATAAGAGAGATGGGAGATAGATATCTTGAATGTACCGTGTTTGTGGATGAGGGCCGAGAAGGGGGCCGATGTCCCCAAAAGACTGGAATTTGGGAGCTCATCTTGGTAGAAGTTGAAAAAGAAAAAAGAAACAAGATAGAAAAGCAAGAGAGAGAAAAAAGTTTTTTTTTTTTTTTTTTTAAGTTCAATCTTTTTATTAAGTTTTTGTAAATGGTACAAAATAGAAAAACAAACATAACATAGAACTGTGTATTGCAGTGGTATAAACAGTATGTCCATACATGTACAGTAATAAACTGCAAAAGACTGAATGTTGACATGCAAAAAGTCAGTAATAAACATTCTAAGTATAAATAACAGTATCAGGCATACCATACTATAGGTGAATAACATGATCTGGTGAGGGAGGGCCAAAAAAGCACAAAGTAGGCACACAAAGGAGTGCAATAAGGAGCAGAACTTTTTGTATTTTTTTGACACTTGTAATACATTATCTCCTATGGTTGTAATACATTATCTCCTTTACATAGTCAGAAGTGCGTTAACCTGTCCTCTGATCTTTTTTATTTCTTTCTGTGGTTTGACTCATGTTTCTAGGTCACCACGGTCTATGAATACTGAAACTAAGGTTGGGCATCTTTTTATTCTCAAAAATATGTGGCCAGTATGATTTTTTTTTTCTTTTTCCTTTCTGTCATATTTTCACTGTAGCACTTGCCTTGCTGGGGTTTGGTATAAATGTGACCATGTGAAGGTACTGAGCCAGACTCGGTGAAAGTAATTTATTATCGCCCTCCCTCGGAGATTCACAGGAATTCACTAGCCTTTCAGTTGAATATTTTGCTGAGATCTCCCCCCCCAGATTCTGTGTGGTAAAGATACCAGTAGCTGTTTCCAGTTTCTCTGGAGAATGGTGTCAACAGAGGGGGGGGGGGAAAGGGGGGTCCGTGCTAGGGAAGAGGACTGAATTTTGGGACAATGGCTTTTTCTATTGCCTCCATTAGTGGGGGGTGGGAGGGGGAAACAGGTTAACACCAGCAGGGATGGATTAGCATGAGGAGGAGGAGGGATAGATCTAGGCCAGGGGTAGGCAATTCCGATCCTTAAGAGCCAGGTCAAGTTTTCAGGATATCCACAATAAATATGCATGAGATAGATTTGCATCTCAAGGAGGCAGTGCATGCAAATCCATCTCACACATATTCATTGTGGATATCCTGAAAACCTGACCTGGCTCCGGCTCTCAAGGACTGGAATTGCCTACTCCTGATAGGCTGAGAACACTGCAATCCCTCTTTTTGAGAGACAGATAGGGGTGAAGCAGGGGTCACACCTTTCAGTGTTTTTCAGCATGGTTAGTGCTCTCTAGAACTCTACTGGAGCCTCAGATATATCTTTGGAAACTCAAAAGCAACACAGAGTAAGATGCCTCTCTTCATGAAAATCTTTAGTCAAAAGTGAAAGATGCATTCATGTTGAAGAGACTGGAGAATATTATTAAGGCTAAGAGTTTGTACCCTGCCTATGTGCCACCATAACAAGCAATGTTCTCCTGTTATTGTCCTGTCATCCCTCTGCAACTCTCTAGCTCTTCAGCTGGAGTCTAGTACTGCACCAGGCAAGGAACATCTCAGAAGAACCACAAATATTCCTCTGCTATCTGCCTGTCGCCCCTCAATATCAGTTCTTGAAGTTGGTATTTTAGGGAAATTGGATTTAGTTTACCCTTTCTCCATGTCCAAGGTGACATTAATTAAACTCTGGAATCCGTTGCCAGAGGATATGGTGAAATCAGCTTAGTGGGGTTTAAAAAAGGTTTGGATAAATTCCTAAAAGGGAAGTCTATAGGCCATTATTGAGATGTCTTGTGGAAATCCACAGCTTATTCCTAGGATAAGCAGCATAGAATCTGTTTTGCTACTTGGGATCTACCTAGGTTGAGCTTGATGGGCCTTTGGTCTGTCCCAGCATGGCAATTCTTATGTTCTTCTCTTGCCCTCGTGGTCCTCTGAACCTTTTTTCTGTCACATCCTGTCTTCTTTGATAGTAGTTCCATTTTCTAGGAGTGGAGTGAGGCAAAGGGAAGATGCCAGGCTAGCAGTAAACTGAGTCTTCAGTGCTACCAACAGAAGCACATTTTCAAGAAACAGTGTGGGGGGGGGGGGGGGCAGAGGCAGAGGAAGAAAAAGTAAGAAAGATGGGAGAAGGGGAAGGACTCTATATTATCTTATCTTTATTAAAAATGTATATACCACAGTATGGCCAAAATGGCATCACAGCGATTTACATCAAAATTAAGGTAATAGAACATCAATTTGGCCACTGTTGGAAACAGGATACTGAGCTTGATGGACCTTTTGGTCTGTCCCAGTATGGCAATTCTTATGTTTTTATGTGAGCCAAGAATAGCATAATCAAGCCATTGTGACATCACTGATGAGGCTGGCTCTTAGGCATCAGTGGAATGAGGCTTTATGACATCACAATCTCAGCTCTGGAATGTTGCTACTCTTTGGGTTTCTGACAAGTACTTGGGTTGGTCACTGTTGGAAACAGGATATAGGGCTTGATGGACCTTCGGTCTGTCCCAGTATGACAATTCTTATGTTCGTATGAGTTATGTTCAGGTATAGTAGGTACTTTCCTGTCCCCAGAGTATTTACAATCCAAATCTGTAACCTAATATTTAATAATTTGCCTCTCTGCCTGCAGCTAAAGCCACCAAAGTCTTCTCCTCTGCTCTGGGGAGAGCAAATGTAAGGTGAAAGGAAACATTAGGAAGCATTTGTCTGTAATTATCAGTTTCATTTCACCAGGGAAAGTGGAAAAGAGAAGAGAGTCAATTATTAACAGAGAAGAGATGCCAGCTTCTTCTTTGGATTACTCTGAGAAGGATACCCAAGACAGGTCAGGGACTAAGGATGAAGTTACAGAGTCAAAGAGAAACAGCATCAGAGGGAGAGAAAGGCAGAGAGGCAACCAAATGTATACCAAAGATAGGAAGCAGTAGCCCAAAGATCAAGGCTAGGCAACTGCAATTCAACCCAGCCTTGCCCTTCTATTCCAATAGTGAACACACACACATATATATACAGAACTCTGCCAACAAATTTCAATTCTGTCCCATTGCACCTCCTAATTTTCAGTACTGAGATCCCTTTCCTCCTACAAAGCTACCTCTTCACCTCATTCCTGCCCTACGGCATCCTCAGCTATTCCAATAGTGAACCATCCTAGAGACGCACATAGAGCACTTCCTAATATTCCAGGACTGAGATATTTCCTTCTCGACCCACAACTCTGCCTGTGTACCTCATTTCTGCCCTACAGCACCTGCTGCATTTCCAGTAAAATCCTCTTCTCCCTCAGTTTTCCTTGTGCACCTCAGAAGAATGAAAACAAAAAGTGTCATCCAAGAAAATCTAAAATGCATTTAACTGAAAAAGTTGTTTTTAAAAAAATCATTTTACATTAACCATGAATGTGTTATCAGAAACAATTAACAATTCCTAAAAATACACAATAGAATCCTCTTAAAAGCCACAGTTCAGCCAAACATATACTGTATACTTGCCATAAGCAGCCAATTCTTCCAACGGAGGGGAGGGGGAGGGGGGAGGAAGACTAATCTAATCTGGTATTTAGATTCCACTAACTCCCCTTAGGTACAAAGCAGATTACAACACACAAAATACCACAACCAAATTCTGTGTCTGGAAATTACGTTAATATTAATAATGTAAAGTCTATACTACAAAAGAACCTAAATCAAAGCATAAACTTATGAAATAAAAAAGTCTCTCAAGTAACAACAAAAAAGAAAATGTGGGGCCCTTAGTCAAAAAACATAGACGTCCAACAAGCATCCTAAATCTGCACTTGGATGTCCAAGCGCCGATCATCAAAATCGTTTTTATGTACGTCTAGCCAGGTGTTCCAGCCTTTGTACATTCAGAGTATAGATGGGCATGGTGGAGGTGTGTATTGGGTGGGCTTTGGGCAGTCTCAAGGGCAGGTTAGACTTGGACATCTTACAGCGATAATCAAACATTTTGCAAGACATCCTGGAAGGAACTTATTATACCTTTAGAACTAGACCTGTATTAGAAGGGTCTAAGTGCCACAAAGGTGCCCAAACTGACTAGATGACCACTGCACACTTCAAAGAAAGACACCCCCACATTCCCCTAGTGCTCACTGACCTCCTTCCACCACACAAAAATGAGAATAAAAAGGTACATACCTGTCTCTAAAACAGCGGCATCTGGTATGGGGAAGCCTAGTAGAGCTGCACACAAGTGTTTTAAGTAGCCTGGCGGGTGGGCTAGTGAACCATAGAGAGGAGGACCCAGGCCCATAAGCACTCTAATCACTATATTTATGGTGGAAAAGGTTACCCCCCCCAAAAAAAAAACAAAAAAAAACCCCTACTCTACTGCCATATAGGTGCCACCTGCAGCCATAAGGGCTATTGGGGTTGTAGACAGGTAGGTTTTGGGGGTGTTTTGAGGGGCGCACCATAACATATAATGGAGTTCTGGTGAGATGTTTATCTGGTACCCTTTTTGTGGAGTTCACAGCAGTGCCCTCTAAAGTGTCCAACTGCTGTGTTGCCATGCTGGGTGGCTAGTCCACTACAGGACTGGCCCCTCCCATGTCCAAATGGCCTTATTCTGGGCGTTTGGGACTTGGACAAAATTTTTTTTGAAAATGTGGTATAAAGATAAACGTCCTGATGGTCTGGGCGTCCCAATAGCCTGGATGACCAGATAGAGGATTTTCAAAATAAAAATATTTCTAGACGTAAGTTGGTTAGCCTTTCAAAAATAGGCATTTTCTTACTGCCGACTTTGGACGTCTAGCGCCATACGTCTAAATCAGACTTAGTAGTATGTTTTGAAAATACCCCTCCACGTTTTAAAATCTTTAAAGAATTCCATAGCTGAAAGCAAACTAAACCTCTG